>NW_004567119.1:5507063-5633448 GCF_000260355.1 Condylura cristata | reverse complement strand
AAGTGGCTTTAGCTTCCCAGTGCTGTGCTTTAACCCACTGTGCCACCAGGGAGGGCCCAAGCAATTGTTTTTTGACAAAAACAGTGAAGGAATGAAGATGAGGACATACATAAGACTTTCTGTAAAAGGAACTTAAATAGATGTCACATAGTTATTGTTTCAGGGTTGATCCTACTGCTCAAAAAATGCACCTTCTCTTTGAAGGAGCATTTGGCACCACTGAGAACAGGAGCTGAATGTGAGAATCACTGACACGCCTGGGGCATGCAGGGAACCGTTGGACCTATCTCGCCACAATAATGGGAGATGCATTCAAAAAACCGATAGAATGCTTGTCATCTGGAGCCACTGTTCAATGTTCGTTACGTGAGATCTATGAGGATAGGCCCACTCTCAGCCCAGCAAGAATTTGTAGTTGAAATCATCTGTTCTCTTTCCTTGTTCTTGTAACCAGTACAGCACATTTACGTGAGCTTTAAAATCAAGCCCTATTTTTTTTTTTCAAATTTTAAAATTAGACTGCATAATGTGGTACTTTAGGATTCATGCTTTATACATAAATAGGTGTCCCATGAGGAAGATGGCTGGGTCACACTGTTTGAAATGGATCCCACTGTGTTGCCTTTGAGAACCTGATAAACAGAATTTAGTTTATACTAAAGCCATCTTTGGAGACCTATGAGTTTCAGATGAGCAGGACCTATAAGATAAAAGTTAGATAAAGATATTGTTGAGAAGAATTTTGGGTGATCAAGTTACCTGGTTTTTAAAATTATCTGCCCCAAGTGTTTCATTAAAATCAGCATCTTCCACACGAAGTCTTGGGTGATAGGTGCCCGGTGGTCAGAGGAGAGTCCCCTAACTCATTAACCAAACTGCTCAAGCCCTTTCAACAAAGGCTTACATTTATAACACAAATAAATGGAAAACAATAAACAAAAGTAGAACTTATTGGGGGATCTACAGAGAAAATGAAGGATTTTCTACTGTGTAACACAATTCAAAATACAAATTTTATAGATCATTACTTTTTATTTTGTAAAAAGAGAAATTACTTTTTTTGTAAAAAAGAAAGAAAAATCCAACGACTTTAGACAATTTGGGGGAAGTGTAAAAATTCAATGTAATTTTGAAAAAATAAATCCTAAAGTTAAATAACAGTACATGAACACAGACATGCCAAATAGTTGACTATCTAGGTTACTAAGAATAAATTTGAACATTTCAGAGACTGTTATTTTTCTCTTACTATAAAAAATGCACTTATATTCCTGATCATGTTAATTGTATTAGAATTGATGAGATCCTATCGACTGTTTACTCTGACTGACACTATGTTAAATTCAGAACATGCTTTTATTTTCTTCTTAAGCTGTAGAGATATGGCAACGGAGGTTGTAGTTAGATTCTTCTTGCATCTTGAAACATTGTCACTCTAAAATTGAATGGAATCTCATAGTTTTTTCACGGGCTAACTACATTTCATGTAAAATAAGTGTAATTAACTTTAAACATGAATCTTTTATAATCTAATTTATAAAGCTCAGTGATCACATTTATGTTAAATATATAATTTCTTTGAACATACAACTCTAGATTTTAAAAACTGCCTCTCAATTAACTAGCATCGTCTCCAGTCTTCTGGCTTCTACAGGTTTTTTTTTTTAAGTGAGCACTCTGGTCAGCCCCTCATAGGGATAGATAGGAGTACTGGCGGGTTTCAACCTGGTCACTGAAGAATGAAATATTTGACAGCAAGGTTTCCAGTGGGACATTAACTCTGATAATGGTAATTTCCAGACTGTACTTCTAAGAATGCAAGATCATAGAGGGACAAGTAAATACATCCTCATTTTAATCTTCCGAGAGATATCATATGTTTACACAAGTGGTGAATGAGATACAGTCTTATGGAACCGTACACATTTTGACAGGTATTATACCCTCTACATTGAGGGCACTTGGTCACATACCATGCTGGACCTTACTTAAAGCCTTACATCCACTTCAATGGCTACTTCTGTCTCTAATCACCTTAACTGGTAATTTGGAGCCAAATAATTGTAGATATTTGCCTAGGGATTGGCCTGGTACTTTTCCGCCTGTTTTTGCCTGTGAGTATAACAAAGGTATTTATGGCCCAGTGGTGAGGGGAATAGCAGTCTGCTCTAAAATATATGACTTGCCAGTGTGGTAGAAAAATGCCACACACACACACACTCACACACACACATACATATGTCAGCTATTATCTCAATGCCTGACCCTGTCCTTTTTCCTCAAATCTATTAAAATTCCTGATGATATTACCCGGTTACTTCTCACATCTCACTACTCTAATTATGGTTTGTCCATAGTCTTGCTTCTCATAATATAGTTTTAGGAAAATGGGTTGTTGACTCATTGACACTAAAATATGCATAATATTTGAATTGCAATGAAACTTCAGCTAAAAAGGAATGAACCTTCTTCCTTTTTGTCCATTTAAGAAATAAATCATTTTTCAGTAGTAGGGCCATTTCAATCCTCTGAAATAACATCAGTTGTCACCTACTGTGTAAGTGGATAAAATTGACTGAGATCCAAAGACATATTATTTCAAAATGTGTTATATATTAATCTATATAGTTTTTATATTTATAAATACCTCTGTTTTAAGAACATCTCTAGAAGAGAAAGGAATTAGAGTACTAGAGTTAACACATTTATAAATTAGCATTTGAGGTATCATGTTTTCATTTAATAAAAACTGTATGTCCCAGAAGCTGCTGAAAAAAAAAAAGCAAGATTTATGAAAAAAAATTCTTGGAAATTCAAATACACTTATAGATCATGATTAAAAAAAAGTAACTTTTCAATCCAATAATTGTAATAATTCATTGATGTGAAAGTTCATTAGTTGTTGATACCTATGTGCAGTTTTTCATAATTTAAGCACTTACATAATAACCCTTTTGTCCTCCTCCCCAGTGTTGAAGAACCCGGTGTGTAAGCTGTACAGGTTCCCCACGTCAGACAACAAGTGGATGCGGATCCGGGAGCAGATGTCAGAGAGCATCCTCTCCTTCCACATTCCCAGGGAGTTGATCTCACTTCACATAAAAGAGGATTTGTGTAGGTAAGAGACAGCAACTGATGATTGTCTCTCACGTTGCTTATTTTTTCTAGAAAGCGCTTTCTTCTTAGGGTACGAGGCTGACAGAAACATCTAGACCTGAGCCATGCAGGAGGGTGGCCGTTAGCCCCGGTGGGTGATTAATCACTCATCCACTCTGAGATGATTTGTAATTGTCAAGGGCACACTAGGCTTTGAATTCTTAGCGCATATACAGGGAAAAATAAACTTTCCATAATAAAATGTTAACATTTTGGATTTATTGGGTTCAGGAAATTGTTCATACAGTTAGTTTTACCTGCTTTTAAAATACTTTCAAATATGACTATTAGAGCATTTAAAATGACACATGAGAGTATCATTCATAGTTTGTATTAAGTCTTATTGTATAGGGGTATTCTAGCTAGAAACCTGAGCTTTGAGCTTGCTGATAATTCTCGTGTCTTGACCTCATCTGCTTATGGTTACTGTTTCTGTAAGAAATTCCTATGACTCTTGTTTGGACCATTCACCTGTAACAAAGCTTTCAGATAGTATCTGTAGATCTATAAAACTCTTTGAGGTGATGGATGAAGTCAGCTATATGGAGGGACAGTATTGTCATGCAACAATATTTAATGTGCTGCCATTAGACAGGAGAATTTGAGAGCTGATTGGTTGATAAGAATATCACTGACTAATATTCCTGACTAATCAGTTTGTTTCTCTGCCTTATAAACCTTTAGTGACCTTAAAAATGCTGAATACTACATTCTGCTAAATACCATTCAGGACCCTTAGGGTCCTAAATCTCAAAAAATTAGCATGTATAATTTAATAGCTAACATTTCATCATTACTGAAATATCAAGCAGAATGTTAAGTGTCCAAAATTTGGGTTTCTGGTCTATGCTCACATCAGTACATGCAGTACTTAATTATATTGTGCTTTTTGGTCTACAGTCCCCCCTAAATGCTATATTGACCAAATCCTGTCAGCATATTGTGAATGAGGCTGGTAACAGCTGGCTCTTGACAACATGTGTTAGTCTAACAGCGACTCCACCAGTGAGAAAGAAAGAAAATGGGAAACAGAACCCAGAACCCAGCTTTAGGGACGGTCAGAGAGTAAACTGGGTGACGAGAATCCAGTTTGAATCTAGAGGAATAGACTGAAAGGACAGGGCAGTGGACAGCTGAGGGCGGCAGGGTGGGGCTGAGCAGCCCACAGCTCACAGGCAGCAGGCGTTGACCAGACCAAGAGATGCTGTCGCGTGTTCAGCTGTCACAGAAGAGCCATATGCAGGACTGAGTTAACGTAAATCAAGTCAGTCTGACCTGGGCTTTTGATCAGATCCACCTAGAGCTCACACGCAGGGGAGGTGGCTGCAAAACAAGTTCCCAGGAAGGGGGCTCACTCCTCCTAGCGTCCCCCCACACCCACATTTCATAGGGTTGGGGAAAGTGCTGCTCCTCACCGGGACTGAGAACAAGGAGAGAGTCACACCAGAACAAGCCACAGTGGAGATGGCAGGTGGCCCTGGACTCTTTTTTTGCTCAGAACCAGAAGAGGAATTGCCAGATGCAACAGATGTAAGGAGTGAGGACTAGACCTTCTCCTATGAAATGACCCCTGAAAGCTGCATCTACTTAGGCAGTCCTGTCTTCCCACCATAATACCCATTAACAAAATAGAAAAGTCATAACCTTTCATGAAACACTCATTTATTATTGTTACAAAACTGGGGTAGAGGGTGGAGTCCACAAGACTCCGCAGAGTTCCTTCAGGACATCCTCCCCCCTGACATTATCATAATGCGGGATTAGTGATACAATGTGCTGTCTGGGGCATGATGCCTACCGGGGCCAACATTTGGGAGTTAGACACCTTACTATTCGTGCTGCTTCATCCAGTTGTGCAGTAAGCTGGTGAGAAGGGGCATATGAGACCCCTGCTGCTGCCCTCCTCTGTCTTCTGTCATCAGTTTGGGACAAGTTAAAGGCTGAGGAGCTGTCCAGGCTGTGTCGTCCTCATGCTGGCCTAAGGCCAATCCATCCACGCCGTCATCCCCAGGGCCTGCCTGTCGCTGTCTCTACCCACTCACTGACAGCAAACTCCAGGGGAAGGAAGTGAGTCGGGAGTTAGGGGAGAGCGGCCATTCACCCACTGACTTTGTCTGGGCGTCGCCTCTGCATTTGGGTCCTATTATGTTTAGCTCACCAAAGTCCAGTCTGTGTCACCCCATCTCTTGCCTTTCTCTGTGTCTCTCACCTGTGTCTTCAGAGCAGGGCTGGGAGGGGTCACAGGTGCATGGAAGGGGCTGGTGGGCAGTTTCGGTGAAGCCAACAGAACAGTTTCTCCAAGTACAAAGTTAAGGCCCCTTGCTAGGGACAGAAGTAGAAGCTGTTATCTTTAGACTTTGAGAATTGTTAGGGAAGGAAATCCCATGTCAGTCCCGTGAAATGTAAATTCTATAAACCCAGCTAGATTCTGAGTGTGGTACCGTGAGGGCCAGCCTCTGCGTGCACCTTTTTCTTTCTCCACCCCCCTTCTGTGTAAACTTCTCATTATTAGAATGTCTCAAAGCAGCTCAACAATGAGTCTTTAAAATTTGATAAAGAATAGGAGAAAAATAAAATCATCCTGAGGACTTAAAAGGGAAATAGGAAACATTTATAGGAAAATTGCTGAGCCTTCTCAGTAGTGTGTAAAACGATACCGTTATTATGAAACAGAATCAGAAAATCTTGAGAAAGAAGCATCATCCTCTAGGGAAAATGCCAGGAAGGAAAGAATAATGGAGAGGATAATGAAATTTTAAAATGCAGCCTCCAAATTAAATCCACCGGGCCGGCAGGAAAGGACAGATTTGACACTGAGAAATCAGATCAGTAATGGGGAAGACAAACATGATAAGCTCTTCTCAGATGCTAAACAAAGGAGAAAAAAAGTTCAAAATGATGAGCAGGACTCGGTTGTGTGGGTCAGAGCACTGGAGGGGACCAGTCACTCTAAGTGTTCTCGGGAAGAATGATTAACACAAAAGCTTGAAAGTAAACAATGGGAATATGGAAATTTGCAATTTTGTTTTTGTTTTCTTTGGCATGCTAAGATCAGACTATCCTTCCACGTTTCTGCAGAAGCCAATGGAGTAACTCCTACTGTTTATTAAGAGGAAAAGTCTGTGACCCCACTTTATCATCTCCAGTGAGATTATGAAAGTTTTATGAATGAAGCCAGTGGAATGACACACCCCATTATGATGGAGCTCAGAAATGTCACCTATAAAACTTCCTTGAAAAACCTACATGAAGCTATAGGTTCTCCTACTGCGAAAACAACACAATGAGGAATTGTACTGACAATTGAAAGGATGTAATAAAATATAAATTAATACACTAAGAATGGAGACTGCGGCATTGTCCTTCAAAGGACCCAACACGGGGCTCCTGCCTGGTGAGACTCTCCAGCCTGGACAGAGGTCTACCCTGGAGTGCTTTTCTTAAGTTCCTTTTATCCCAGTTTTACACAGATCCCAGGAGGTATTTCATTTGCCTCCGCTTTCCTTCCAATCCGATAATTTGGAGGGACTCCTTCATTGCTTGATGAAAACTACGGGAGTACATGGCTAGTAAGATCATCCTGAGAGAATCAGTAAGCAAAAGGTCTGGGAATTTTTCTTTAAAAAATAGGCATGGACAAATCTATCAGGATCACGTACACTGCTGAGGAAACCACAGCAGTGGTTTTTGAAACTTTGAGACGAATAGTAACTGAAGTGTATCATCTCAGGAAGTCAGTGAGAGGCAGGTGTAAGCATTCATCAGGTCCCTTCTTATATCGTGTTCTCTGTTGGCCTATGGATGGTGATACATAATATACGTGATTGTATAGTTTTATAATATATTGTATTATAAAGTTGGTGACAATGTGAAGTCAGTCACTGGAGTGAAGAAAAACTTTCTTACAGGTTCAGATATTTTAGGCTTTGCAGGACTTTGGGTTTCGGTCCTAAAGCTTGTTTTCATCACTGTGGCATAAAAGAGTTGATAGAAAATATGCAAGTGGATAATTGGGAATGTGTTTCAGTGGAAACACTAGTTTCAAAAGAGCTCTCACTTACCAATTTGCAAGGACAGTCAGACCTGGACTTCTGTAGTGTGTGGATTTTGAAAAAAACTACATTTTCTTTGATGATAAATGGAGTCTCCCAAATCTCTCTCTTTACGCCAGATCTAAACTGTGATACCGAAGTTGGTGACCAAGCACAGCCAAATGCTCAGAGTTGGTGTTTGCCATCTCTCTAGAGGAGTGTGTTGGGAATTATGTGAGCATTTTTGTTGCATAACTTACCCTTAATTCACAGATGGAGAACTGGTGATAACACTTTCAACAACCTAGATGTCCTAGAATTTGACTACGTATTCAACAGTGAAAGAGAGTAACACTACAGATAAGAATTAAGGCAATATTAGGTATTTGTCTATAAATTGTGTCTCAAAGACAAGGCCTTATTAGTGGTTTGATTTTTTCTACACTGGATAAGAATTAAATCCCGTGCATAATAGGCAAGTATATCATTCATTTTCTCACTGCTGAGGTCAGAGTGCATTTGCTCAGTAAGTTACTGTGAGCCCATGAGCAGGACCGTGGGTCTGTGCTTTCTTCACATGATGTGCAATTTATGTACACACAGGACAGAGCTGCCCTCATCAGTCCTGACCTGGAGTGTACATGTTGGTTGGCAGCAACATGAGGGGCAATGGCTAGTTTCTTGTCTCTCCTGCGTGGTCTTGCCCTGACAACAGCTGCATCTAAAAACTCGTGATTAGTTTTAGCCTCTTGGTATGATGGTGCACTCAACGTGACATGCTTTTGTTAGATTTGAGGAGATACATAGGTGTGGTCAGGGGCTGTGGCACAGGTTAACTTGTTGGAAGGCTCCCTCCAGTTGGTGGCACTGACACCTTCTGAATCCAAGTTCAGACATATAACAATCTTTGAACCGGCAGTGACGGGTTTTCACAATACCACACTTTGAATTTTATAGGATGGTTTAGTTACAAAAAATTCACAACTACAAAATTGTCAACATCACTCAAGTTGTGTCCACTGCTGTGATGAATGACTCATATTGTACTTAGCAGTTTCTAATTCTTCACTCTTGGAGTCATAGTCTACAAATATATAAAATATATATTGAATATTTACCATGAAGATAATATAATGTCCACAACAGAAATAGTCAAAATATTAAAAATATAAAAAGTAGAATCCCTCCAAGCTGTCCACTCTGGAGGCCTATTGTGTTTTTATTTTCTATTATCAACTGCCCTCTTCAGAAGCCTTACTATGACAAACAGAGCAGTGACCACATCCCTCACTCACTGGTTTCATGCTCAGTTTCCTTGTGCATGTTTTAATATTCCAAGTTTTATTATGAACACGTGTGTGACTTGATTATATAATGTTGAAAGGTAAGTTACTAATCAGCAGAAACCACTGCCTCTTAGTTTTGATTGATACATTAAGAAAGACGAGAAGGAAGTATGCTAACATATTGATGGGGTTCTCTCTGGTTGGTGCAGAGTAGCAATTTACAGAAGCACAAGAAACCTAGTAGATCAGCCCTGACAAATACCAGAGAACACTTAGTTCAGATATTAAGTCCTGAGCATTTTATTTCACAATTTCTCTTGGGCTCATTTATTTTTTGTATTTCACTCCGTCTACTCTTAATCCCAACCACCTGTGATAGTGCAACAGTCTACTCATGCCTTCTCTGCCTGTGCCCTTCCTCCCGCAGAATCCATGCCTCACCTAACACACTCACACAGTCTGACTGAAGACATCATAAAATGTAGATTTCCAATAGGATTTTTCTGGAGGCAGCTTTGATACTTAACCTCTGGAGAACTATACTAGGATTATGCATTGAGAAGGGGAGAGCCAGACTCTGCTCACAAAGTACTGAGTGCTGCACCTTCCTTCTGAGAAGTTCTGTTAATTACTCCATGGTATGATACCAAAGGAATTTGGCATTGAAAACACATCAGCTCTTTTGACATTGTGAAGGACAGCGGAAAATGGCAGCTGGTTGTTATGGAGTTATTATAATGGGGATAAAAGGAGTGTGATGTGTTGATGCAGTGAAGTTAATGCATGTGATGTGTGTGGGGGTGTGTGTGTGTCTGTGTATTTATGTGCCTCTTTGCCTGTGTTTATAATGCCTCAAACTTTACAATCCTTCAACTTGGGTTGTGTGCAGACAAGTTATGTAGGTCTTGCCAAACTACCACCTATAAAATTTTTATAGTTTGTTTTAGTGTTGCTGCACATTTTGCTTATGTTGAGTATTTTCTTCAGATTTTGTACTACGGCTGGTCAGTTCACATTGAACTGTGTTAGTTACTAGACAATGATGGTACTTTTGAGTTGAAGCTTCATGACAGACAGCAAAATATAGAAGAGTATTAAGTCATGGCATGCACACTACATGCATGCTTAGATGGAAAGCTCTGATGACCATGTTGTGCTGGGAATTATCCCAAAAGTATGCATTTTACACTATCAAATGACAGGTTGGAAACTTGTCAGTGTATAAAAGTTTCACAGACATGAAATATTTCAGTGAAGATGGATCTCATGGTCCATAAAACATCCCAGGAAAAATTAGTTCAATTTATGTCATGTGCTTTTCTCTTTTCCTCCTACTTTCTCTCTCTCTTTCTCTCTCTCTGCCTTTTAGGTAGTTTTCTTCATTAATCTCAGGGGCAGAGAAAGTGAAAAGCTTTCTGGCATTAAGTTTTGGAAGTTCAGAAGCAGCATAACAATATTCTATAACAATTAACTTTTAAACTTTCTTAGGTTTTTCTATAAAACATATACGTGCATGTGTATCATGCAGAGAGAAACCGTCTTAGAAATAAAATATTAAAAATCTAAGCCACAATACTTTAGCGGAGAAAATTGTGATAGATTTTGGGATATAGATGGACTAAAGACAAATTTTTTTTAAAGATTTATTTATTTGTTCATACAGAACTGGGGTACAGGCCAGAGGTGCAGGGACGGTGAGAGGCTTCACCAGAGACAGAGTGGGGAGCAGAACAGGCAGATGGATGAAGTACCCTGCTGAGGGGAGCAACGGGCGGGTCAGGAGAGGTCTGCCGCGCCATGTGGATCACCTCCGGAGCAGGCGGGGATCGAACTCATGCTGAAGTGGTTTCAGTTTCTTAGTGCAGTGCTTTAACCCGCTGTGCCACCAGGGAGGGCCCAAGACAAGAATTTACTACAAGTCTTGGAGAGAGTGAACATGGTTTGTCTTAGATATTGGTATTTGCAGATGTACATACACTCAATTCATAATTAGAAAGTGTTTTATATCAGTGAAAACACTTTATTCAATACTGTATGTTTCAAATGTTCTATATCTTAAAGCTATAATACAGAGTTATGATAAATGTGTCTATATAGATACGTATCTATATCCAAAGTCGTTTTTTAACTGTATATATTTTTATTTATGAAAAAGATGATCAGCAAAATGCTTTGAAATCTTGCATCACAGATATACATGTTTCAGAGCTGTGATCTACATACTTACTGTTATATTGTTATGTACTGTTAGATCATTTATCTAAGTACTAGCTCTAGTTTGAGAGACATTCAGGAGAGATTTAATTTTCTTCTCTTGAGCCTTAAAACACTTTGTGACTATTATTTAAAAATGTTTCATTTTATCTCAAATTGATAATGCCTATAAAATATTATAAGTATATTTTAGGAAGTATAAGCTAGAACTAGAATATATTGAAGTAAATTCTATTTCAAAAACATTCTCACTCTACAAAAGATACAGAACAGAATTTGACAGCATAGTGACCCAGTCTGCCCATTTTCCATGGTTTGACTTTCTGAAATATAATTTAGGTACTTTTTTCATAAGGTTTTAATCTCCAGACTAGGCCTTCCCTTCCCACGGTCCGTGCAGACTGCAAAGCAAGCAGAATGTTCTGTGCTTATTCCTGCAGCTGCATCTCGCGCCTGTTTCCTTGGCTTGACCAAACCATGTGCCTTTTGAAACGTCTACCAGCATCCGCATACTTGGGTAAACTAAAGGCCCACTGAAAATTGTTACAGACCTTAAATAAACATCAATTCATAGGGGAAATAATAGCCATTACCAGCTATTCTGTTTAGAAATCATGTATATCAAATAAACCTCAAGCTGATGAATCATATAGATGTTTCCATAGTTTCCTGCCTCTTCCTCTTCTCTTTGTGTAGCTTCTCAATCTCTTTGTCTTGCTCTCCTGAGAGAGCTCTAAAAACAGCGTCTAAAAGCTATTACTCAGGACTCCACACTTGACTCATACCTGATCAGTGTCATATTTTTTTTTGTTTTAAGCAGTGTCGACGTTCAGTCAGCATATCCTGTAGCATGCCATTTATCACAGGAAGTGCATTTGCCACACCAACTCCCCGTATTGAGGGCAGATGCTTTGTGCCATTAAGCAGCCCATCATTACGGCTTTTTGGTATCATGGAATGAGAGATACTGGTGAGTGCTTAGTACCACCACGCTGGAGCTAGAAATATGTGTTTTAGTGGCTGTTTGGGTATTATAATATCCCCACAGGAAGTAATAAAACAAAGCTCATCCACAGAACATTTTGTCTATAGTGCCAAAATTATTTATTTGAAGTGAATTGAGTCAGGGAGAGCGTGTTGTAATGAAAAACAACAACAACAACACAGAATTGGAATCATTACTGTCCTTAGTTCTAAATCTATATCTACTGCTTGATACATACTTATAATTTACAGCAAATCACTTAATTTTACTCTCAATTCATAAAGTGTATTTTTTAGGTATTATGTTACATGTGTCTCACAGGGCTATTATAGTGATTAAATGACAACAGGAAACTTGAGCACTTAAGTGTATAGGATGTGTGTAGGTACGAGAGTGTTGTGTGTGTATGTTTCTATGCTATGTGTGTGTGATGGTGTGTGTGTATTGTGTGTGTTATGGTGAGGCGTTTGTGTTTATGCTTGTGTGTGTGTGATGGTGTGTGTGTGAGATGGTGTGTGTGTGTGTGTGAGAGATGGTGTGTGTGTGTGTGTGAGATCGTGTGTGTGAGATCATGTGTATGTGTGTGTAATTCATCCCTCAGTTGAAACTCTGCTCTCCTAACTCCATTTAACAGCTACGTGATAGGCCACATCTTACCTATCTGCTCAAATCTTCAGTCTCCTCAGCTGTAAAGAGGGGACTAAATAATGCATACTTATGGTTATTGTGAGGTTTAAAATGAGCTACTGATGGGAAATGCGTGGTTTGTACAAACACAGGCCTTTTGAGTGTGGAAACCACTGGTGCCGTTATATAAAACCTCAAGTACACAGTAGACATTCAGTACAGCAAAGAGATTATTGTTTGTTTGTTTGTTTATCTTGGCTGAATGTCCATAGTATCTCAGCTATAAAACCTATTCTATATTTTATTTTAATCTTCCTTGGCTTACCAACCTAGAATTCCTCCTAGCTCTGTTCACTGCATTGCACTACACATTCCTAGAGAAAAGAAGAATAGACAGTTTTTCATACACAAAGCTGATGCATTTAGAGTGTGGGTGGTGATTTGGAATGATGTTCAGGCTTCCAATTAGCTGTGACCTTCTGGGCCACATGAAGGAATTTTTATTGCCAATTTTCTTGTACTGGTCGAGAACCTCACATAGTACCCAGCTTATAATAAGCACTCAGCAAAGTGATCTCTTTCCTAAGAACAACTAAAATTGATAGCAGAGAAGACTATGAGTGCATTTAGAAAAAGGGAGGCAAATCTGAGGAGTAAACTAATGTAGGAGACTCCACATATGCCTAGACAGATAATGGTGGTGGCTTAGAGTAGGCTGTTACTGGGGGGAAGGGGGACATCTGCATACCCCTGAAATTTTATACAGAGCTGAATTCAATACAACTTGGTGATGTGTCATCTGGAGGCCAACATGATGATGGAAGCCTTCCATGATGCACTGGTATGATAGCCATGTGACTCACGAGCTCCTGGAATGTGCCCAATGGGGCTGAAGTTTTCATTTTGCTTAGTCTGTCTTTGGAATAATCAAAGCTATGGGTTGTGTCAAGAATTAAAAATGAGATGTATTGTCCATAAAAGTAAGCATGATACCTGGAAATTCTTACAGTGTCCACCAAAGAGACTTACACCAAACATTTTATGGAACCTCCTGAAATATGAGGGCTATAACTGGGTATAACTTGGCAACACACCACATGCCAGTTCCAGAGATGGAGACTGCAAGGGATCATATCCAAAAATGATTGCATTTTCTAAAAATGTGGGCAGGAATAATGAAGAGTGGAGCACATTTTCCTATTTACTTGCCTTTCAAGTACAGCTAGTGATTTTTATGGCTATCCTGAATGAAAAGGTATGTAATGAATAATGTGAATTTAGGAGAAACTTTATTTAACATAGCACCCCTTTCATTATAGATAGAAAGGTGAGTTTTAAGAGATTAAAGAATTGCTGTCCATGTTTGAGAACTTTAAAACTAGAGTAAATAAGGCATTATTTAGAAGTAAATAAACACCAGTCACCTTTATCAGCAAGAACAATAAACCCTCAGAATGGAAAAACACATGCTTAATTCTCCTCATTTTTTTTTTACCGACTCCAGTGCAGTTACAACTTAGTCCTGCAATTACTTCCTTCCAATTCTTGGCCTTTGCCTATGATTGGAAACCTCAGTGTATTGTACCACAACCACTTCTTTTAATTTCAAGTAAAAGCCACAGTTGAATCACCTTGCAGAATATCCAGTCATTCTTCAGTGAAAAAGTAGCTTAAGGACTGCAACATGGGCCTCACTGTCACTTACAAAAATGCATTTTTGAAAAAGCCTGTGATGTATGGATACAGTTTTTTTATTCCAGTATGGGTCAAAACATAGTTTGAGTTGTGGGTTGAAAATACTGTGAAACTTGACATCTCGTTGAACCTTGCTCCATTTTATGGTGTCACCCACCCACTTTATGAAATTGAAGCCACCTACTGGTCATTTCTTACATGGCCTATTCTTCATTGGTTATATACTATTTAATCTTTTTCCTAATGGGTGCAATAATTTTATGACATCATTTGGGTTTGATTTAAGGTCTAATTTTGTGTAATGAATGAAAGTAGCTTGGCTATTAAACTTTCCGCCCGAGTACACCCACATATAGTCTTTGACTGGGATAGTTATGGAAAGACTATTTAAATTATACAGCTATTTTTACTTTACAAAATGTATCATAGAGCTCATTGGGGAAACTATTTCTATTTTTTAGATAATAACAATTTCAAATAACATGTTAATGTCTTTCTGCTAAACTATATGCTTTGTTATATTCGTTTTTGTCACACTGTTTGATCTTACTACATTTTTTGTAAATGAATTAGCTATTATTCTTAAGTAGTCTTATTACAATCATTTTTTTCAATTTCAAAAATATTTGTGTTTATATATCCAGGTTTTTACATTTTATTTTCTGGGCTCATACTCTAATAAAATAATCACTCACATGTAAAAAAGACTTGACCCCAGAACTAGAGATATTTCGTGTGTGTGTCCTTTAAATAATATAAAGATCTTTATAGTCAATTTCCTTTAGAAGAAGTCAGTAAACCACTAAGTTAAAACTATATTCTAGGTGTTTCCATCCTGTTCTCTCTCCCCGACTTATTTTGTACAGAGCAGAAAGAAATCTTAGTGACAGAAACCCTATGTAGCTATTTTGCTGGTCAGGGTTTTGAAGAGAATCAGAGCCAAAAGACTCTATTTTGATGACTGGTAAATCCCAAGACTTACAGGATGTATACAAGCTGGGTACCCAAGAAGAGCCAGTATCCCCTTTTGAGTTGAAAATTAGGGAAAAACCAGTGTTTCCATTCAAGTCAGTGTGACAGGGAGCATTTATTCTCTCTCACTAAGGCAAGGATCAGCCTTGTTGATCTAGCCAGACTCTCAACAGATTGGATGAGACCCACCCATACTAGGGAGGACAGCCTGTTAACCTCAGTCTCCCTGATCAAATGTTAATCTTATCTCCAAAACAATTAAAATAGTAGCTCATGAAATGTTTGTACATTTGGTGTTCCAGCCAACTTGACACAAAAAATTAACAATCACTGTAAGAAAAGTCACCTAAAGTGCTGTCTGTTTTAGGGTTTTATATCTTGTATTAATCAAAATGATTCAGTTGGGGCTGGTGGGTAGCTGCTGCAAGGAAAAAGAACTGGCCTTTTTCATTCACCTAAGTTCATTTTGTCTAAACCCCTCCCCTGCTGATTTGGCCACAAGAGTCCAGGATGTAAGGAACACAGCTTAAGAACCCTTGATCTATTTAATATTCTGTTATGCATTATATATATAAACTGTAAGTTTAGCTGCTCCTCCAGTTCTTCTGTGACTCATTCTTTGTTCAGTTATTTCTCTTCATCCTGCATAGAGTTTCTTTAAAAATGTCGTCCATTTAGCAGTATGTCCTATATTGTAGAAAGTTTGGGGGCTCATAATGACCTCCACAAACTAAAAATTTTACTGAAGAGAAAAAGACATGTTTTGACATAAACAAAGTAAAACAAAACTAACCAGTGCACCATAAGGTTATTTCCAGAAATCTGTCTGAATGTTTCATTAAGAGTGAAGAACGTCACGCTTTCCAGTTGAGACGTAAGGATCCATGAACTGTTCGGTTTTTCTCAAGTAGGCTTCACAATCACCTGTCTCCTTGGAGATTTATTTTATAAGACTCACACAAAGGGAAAGAGGATGATGGCAGTAGGTGCCAAAAAATGTTTAATGTGTAAGATGCCTAAGCATATTAATATTTAAATAGTCAGTTTTACTATTTTTTTGCCTAAAAATCTGAGTTTACCTGTTGGCCTCTTGGAGAATTGAAAGGGGTTGGAGACAGGCTAGAGGATTTCTTTTAGAGCTAGAACTCTAATGGGTATAAAGCAGTGACTTCAAAAGAGACTTACATGTTGAGCAGGGTAGTAGATTTTCCCGGAAGAAAGTTTTGTTGTTACTGTTATAAGGCAGCCATTGAAGGAGAAAGCTTTTGAAAGCAGAAGCTGTTGCTATTTTGAGTAAAATGAGAAAGTTTATAGATAGGAAAGAGGGTTGTAAATGTCTTTCTGTGTATTAAAAAGTACATTTACACAGCTCATCTCCTCTGCCATTCACACCGAAGGCTTGGGGATGATGTCTAATTATTTAAAGACGATGTGTAGGCTTATGTCTGATTCAATGACATGTTGTTCCACATAACATTCCTTGGGCCGAGAGATACTTGTCATACCAAAGAAAGCCTAGCAATGAGCTTATAATCACTGCATAATGCATCTCCCATAACCATAGGTCTCAGAGACAGTAGAATAAGATTAATCATAAAAGGTTAATTAAGCACCACTTTAGGAAAAAAAAAAAAATCCTTTGGGTTAGGGTATTTTGCTCCAGGATGAGCCAAATCAGAGCTGGTATAGAATGTTCACCTAGAGAGCTAGAACTGACAATTCTGGGGGGAAAGGGTGAGCTCCCATTCCACAATATCTACTTGTAAGTTTTTGCTTCCTTCTCTGCAGCCTTGCACGTTGCCACTTTAAGCTGGTTCTTGAGGTGTGGGAAGAGGCTGTTTTGTCAGGGAACCCACTAAGAGTTCCACTTAACTGGTAGCTATGAATGATTCTGCATGGGCTTGATTAGCAAGATTCCTCACTACTGGACCAGCAGAGATAGGGAGCGATATTATGCTCAGCACCATGAGAAAACAGGGCTGCTGCTTCACAATCAGAGCAAAAAAGAAGAAATATGCCTGGAACTGAGAGGCTGAAAGGTTCCCATGCCTAGATGTGGATGAAAGATTGCTACAGCCAAGACTTCCAGCATCAAGGAATCTAAAGGCCTAATGGCCAGAGATTAAGGTCTGGGTCATCTCAAAGGCAGCAGCCTGGATCAGTGATGGGCCAGTGGAGCATGAGGAAAATCTGGGAGAGCTGCTAGGGGAGGCTGGTGATCAATAGTAATTAAGGTCTCAAAGGTCAGCTAGAGGGCTGGTAGCTCTGACGGCTTCTCGTGGCCTAGGAGACTGGCCATAACTTTGTAGCCCACCGCGTTGGCTGGGGTTTCACTGTTAATTGCCCCCCATCCTCCTTTCCCACCTCCTTTTTAATTATTTTCCCTTATGGGGAATCAGAGATAATATAAGTTGTATATTTACAGTGCATCTGTTGGTATTCAGTTAACCAATATTTTCATTTTAGTTGTATATCAAAGCCTAAAAGTTCATATATTAAGTTGATGTACCGCACTTGCTAGCTATTTCAGATTCAGTCTAATTGTTCATATTTTGCTGGACTTGAATATCTCAAACTTTGGGAATTCCCTGGTTTGGGGTTGTCATTTTGCCTGAATTTGAACCCCCTACCATTTGAGTGCCAGGGAACTTAACTTTCACAGTTCTTCCGTCCAATCTCTCTTTGGTCATGAGTTTCTCTCACTGTCATTGTTTATTGATTAATGACCCCTCGTGAGTGTTTTGTGATGAAAGCTAATCTATGAAAGAGTCAAGAATGAGATTCATGTTCATCATAAAGACCTCAGATGAAAAGATGCAGTCAGAGTATATCACGTCCCCACTGAAACAAAACAAAGGCAGCTACAAACATTTCAAAGCAAGTCACATTTTTGCACATCATCCATTATTCTCTCATTTAATAGAACGTTAAAGATTCTACAACTTCTGAATTTATTAGCTTGGTATTTAGCATGTTTCATCGCCAAAATAGGGAAGAAGGTTCATTATTGCTGGTTAAATTAGCCTCATGAAAATGTTGTTGGTAAAGGTTACAGAAATGACTAAGATATCTAACCAAGCAGCATATTAGACCATTTATCATTATAATTTAAAAAGGCATTCTGATGATTTAAATTAACTTGGCTAAAGGGTAGAGAATGAGATAAAAGTTAATAATTAAAACCTAAATGGCATGATTTGCTCTTCATTTTGATAAAGAAGGGACAAAATACATGCAGACAGCATTTACTTAGGCTGTGCCCTGGTGAGAAACTGAACCCAATAAAATCAAACCTGTGCATACCATTTATGGCCTTTATTTGACAAGGATCATAGCTATTACTACATATCTCAATATCTTATCTTAATGATCTGAGTATTTTTCATCTCCTTAAGACATTTTATTTCAGATAATCGAAGACTAGAATTTAGCTATTTTCCTATAGAAATTTTAGTGTTTATTTATTTATTTATTTTAAAGATTTATTTATGTATGCTTACAAGAACTGGGGTACACGTCAGAGGTGTGGGGGGAGGGAGGCAGTGAGAGGATTCACCAGAGACAGAGTGGGGAGCAGAACAGGCAGATGGGCTGAAATGCACTGCTGAGGGGAGCAGCAGTGTGTCAGGAGAGGTCTGCTGAGCCCTGTGGGTCACCCCCCAGCCAGGGATGGGATTGATGGTGCAGTGGCTGCAGGTAGCTTCATAGCGCTGTGCTTTGACCTGTTGCATCACCAGGGAAGGCCCTAGTGTTTGTTTATTTTTAACTGAATGGCCATTATAGGTGTTTTTAAGATAACTTCTATTAAGGTAACATTGATTTACCATACTTCTATGATTCCAAAATATAGGCTTTCATCTCTTCATATGTGTTGTATGTTACCATCTTCCCTTTCCTCCAAGGCACCTATAGCCCCCCACCACAGTTCACTACAGGTGCTAAGCCTTTACCACCTACTATACCTGTATCAGTAAATTTGTTTCTCTCTATATACGTACAAACTCTTTATTGTGTGACCAACTCATACCTTCTTTTGTGTTAAAAAGCATACCTATTCATCTCCCTAACTATCTAAAGAATTTTCTTTTTTTACAAATTAAAAAAAAATGGTTTAGCTTTCTAAAAATGATAGAGAACCATTTCTCTTCTTAAGCCTGTAGCCCTGCTTAAGTGCACAGTGTCTGTGACCTTAAGATCAAAATAAATATTGTCTTCTCTTTTCCATTTTTAACAGAAACCAGGAGCTTAAAGAACTTGGTGAGCTTTCTCCACACTGGGACAATCTCCGGAAAAATGTACTAACTCACTGTGATCAAATGGTGAATATGTATCAAGATATTCTGACAGAACTGAGCAAGGAAGCAGGTAGGGAAGCCACAGCATCACATTTCAGCTGAACTGCATTTCGTGGGTGCTGTGTGGAAGCAACATGAAATCTGGTCATGGATGTGGAAAGCCAAATAGTTTTTAAAAAGTGTCCAGTTTCCCACTCTACCAGCTTTGTATCAAAAAACAAGCAAGAAAAACAATACTATTTTACCTCATGGTATTATTATTGAAAATTTTTGGAAATTGGATTTTTGACAAGAAACACAACTTAAACCAGAGGGCTTGACCATTTTTCTATGTCAGATGTATTTACTGTCCCACATATGCACACACACACACACACACATACACACACTTATTACTAAGTATTTATTTCTTTCCACCTAGGGTCTTCTTTCAAATCAAGCAGCAGTAAAGGAGAGAAAACACTGGAGTTTGTTCCTGTAAATCTGCATCTGCAAAGAATGCACGTGCACAGCCCCCACCTGAAAGGTGAGATCTCCCAGGAGACTCTTTTTTAAAAAATGGACACATGTTACTTAAGTGTGCTTCCTTAAGAAGCTTGACAGCTGACAGAATTCAAGAAGTTAGCAGGTGTTTTCAGGGGACAATGAAACCACCGAGGCTGGTAATGATCCCAAGTGCTGGAAATGGGATAATTGTATTTCTGTTGCCGCATTTCTGAGCAACAGTTTGTGCATGTGGTACCTGAACTGAGTTTCAAGTTCAATATATGCAATACATGAATATGCAAAATGAGCATTAGCTTTTTGAGGCAGCATCAGTGATGGCAAACAGGTGCCAGTCACGCTGCTGTTGGAATTAGGAAAATGGTGAAACAAGATGTTAGTTTTTGATGTGTCTTGAGCGAACCAAACCCAAAGGTGAATTCATAGGCTGAGTCTCCAAGCTAGTAGTGATGATCACCACAATCACCCCCCTTCCTTCTGAGAAAGGGACTCGTCAGCTGGAAGGTGGGAGGGTATTTTGAGACTTTCGTTGTGAGCGACACTTTTTCAGGGAGATGCACAGGGATCTTCACAAGCACTCTCTGCTGATGGTCCAGAGAGAATAGTGTGATGCAGAGTCTTTGCCGTTCTACACAATTCCCTATTCCTCAGAAGAGATTGTAAAATATTCTTTTTATTTCCCTTATTCTTTCATTTACTGCTCCATCAGTGCTTATGTATATGTAGGGCCACTCTATGCCTGTGATTCCCAGTAAATCCCGTATTATGCCTGGTGTCCCCGCGTCAGAGCTAATGGTGCCCTTCACTTCCACTGCATTCCTGTTTGAAAGAGAAATGTTTTGGTGATCCTGAAAGTTCCCATCTTTCTAGAGAGCTAAGACTTAGTCATCAGTCCTTTGAGATAAGTGCACCAATGCACATATTCAACACACACAGCTGCAAATAAAGCTGCATCCTAATTCTTTATTTTGTAGTCTTTGTTACTCTGTGGAATTTGTAGATTTAGAAAGGTTAAAAGGAATTTTTTCTCTGCCTTAATCTAAAGTTTTATTCTGAAAAAATGTCAACATTTTGCTAAGTTTGTGCATATTGGCTTGTATAAACACAACCAGCTAATGGGAAGTTTAGCAGTTACAATCACTGTGATATATAATGTTATTATTGCTGGTAACCCTTATCAACTGTCTAAAATTTTAGCTTGAGTTTTTTTTTAATTAAAATTTACATCAAATGAAGAGCTGAAATAAAAATGAGATTAATTGGTCCAAGCTTGGCATTTAGAAATTCTACATTGATTACTGGTATCTATCAATAATTTGAACATAAATATGTAATGGTTTTCAAGAGGATCAAAACCAAAGTGCTAACAAGTAATAAAGAAGTTTAAATGCATAAGAGCTATCTGACAACCAATGTATTTTTTTCCTAGTGATCAATATAAGAAGACTTATAAAATACATTAATAGTTTATATAGTGGAATAGAACAGTCCTGAGTTTGATATACAGCTGTACCTCTTTTTATTAATGACCTTAAGTCCATTATTTAATCTTTCTGTGTAGTGTTGTTCTCCATCTATTAAGTAAATTAGAGTTTGTAAAACCTCTAGGTGAACTTCATAGTTTATACAATACATGTGTCATTCACTACCACTGGAACAAAATGGATCTGTCAGTTTTATCAAAACTGCTAAACTGAAAAATAATCAGTTAATGTGAATCACATACTGATTGTATATTGATTTTTCCCCAAGACCACACTTGTGTATTCTGTTATAGATCTAAATATATAGAAAAGTAGGTAAATAGATAGGACGAAAGAGAGAAGGAAAGGAAGAAAAAAATATAGATACAGTGATAGCTAATTTCTATTTCTATATCTATGTCTATGTGTGCTATACAATATGTATAATGAAAAAATATGAACCTTATGTGTTTTTAAAATATTTTCTTAGTACTTAGTTTAAAAGTTATTACTTCAAATAAGCTTAAATAAATGAGGAGTGTTTTAGGTTAGATCACCAACTGTATGTTCTAATGTAAATTGAAAACTTGACTAACCTTTGGAACTCACATCACTTATTCTCTCTGAGAATAAATTAATGATCTCTCTGAGCTTCAGCTTTCTTCTTGGCAAAATAAAATGATCCAAAGTTGTACATGGAAGTCATTAAAATTGTTTGCTTGCCTATATAACATGTATTTCAAAGATTTTGAATGGTAGCTAAATTTATTTATGATCCATGGTCACTGATTTGAATGTTTCGATGAATTATAGACAGCAATTTGCAAGGCAACAGTGCAAGTAAGACTGGCCGAGCTGTGGTATTTCAGTGGTGAGTTATTGGGATGAAGTCTATGTTCATTTTTATTCTTACCATTAGTAAATTGCATCTACCCACATTTGATTAATATGTCTACTGTATTTGGAGAGGCAACTTTGCAAACAATAGTGGGCAGATTCTACCAACTACAAAACTAATGTCTAGTGCTTGAAATAAGTAACTGAGCAGAACTAATGTTTGTCATGTCTCATACTGACAAATGAAATAGCCCCCATTTAACTTTAAATGCCCCCAGAGCCATTAAGGTAATTTTTCATCCTTATTCATTACTTAAAGTAAGTTCAACAAATAGGGCACCATCACAGCAGGAGAGCAGGACAATAAAAGCAAAACACTGAAGTTAAGAATACAAGTTCTCAATCCAGTGTGTTCTATAAATGTTATCTTCATAAAAAAACAGATGTGGATGTTTTAAAATATGGATTATTATAATGTTTCGATATTCTATGTTTAAGTAACTTTATTTTGTAGATATACATGCTATATATATTTCTACAACATAAAACATATGTCTATGTATCTATATGAAAAGATCTATCTATCTGCACACACACTACACACATGCACACGTGTGCGTATGCATACAGAGAGAGAGAGGGAGAAATGAAGGAATGAGAGGGAGGGGAGGAGGAAGAAAGTCTGCTATTTTATATTATGAAACTGAAGCTAGCATCAAATGTCACAGAGCTGTGACCGTGGATGAATCAGAACTGTCTATTCTCTTGGCTTCTCATCTCTACACTGAGAGAAGGAACAAACACGAGGAACTATTTAGAGCTCCCTGATTTCTTTATCTTAAAAGCTTGGGTACATTGGCTCATCAGTGATGTGTATCTTTAGGTATGTTTAACGATGATGTTAAATTGCTTGGACTATTTTGAAACAGATTTCCCCTCAAAATCCCTATTGTCTTGTCATTTATGTCAAAGATCTTTTGTGAGCATTTTGAAGTCAAGGATTATACTTAATTTGTTCCTTGAAATGAGATCAGCATGTCTACATTTCTTTCATTAGCACTATTTTTATAGTCATAGGAATTTTAAAACAATATTATGGGAAAAATAGACTAATTATCTCATTTCTATTATTGAAAGACCACAATGCAGCTCTACTATTAAATTTTTAAACCAACCTAGTCTTTAGTTTGATGAGACTTAACAACTTGAATTTCACTCCCTGGCTATGGTGTGTACTATGCCATTTTTACAAGGCTGAAGAAATTTTTTTGAGTTACAAAATATCAAAGAAAGAAGACACAATTTTCTTTTCAAGAAAGAAAAAAGACCTTGCCTTTTTGCTTAAATTTTCTATAAAATTTCTGTCCACCTAGAGTTTTAGAATTTTTTTTTTTACTATGAAAAATCTGAATGAATGCTTTTATTGTATACCTCTAAGAACTATTCATAGCACCTACACGCATAACTGGGAGAACATGATAAAACAAAGGGCATTTTAAAATGATGAGATAACTATTACTGATTGTATTGTTGTCTTAGATTTAAAAGTACATAATCAGCTCTCTGCGTTAAGGTTAGTGGAGTGTGAGCTCCTTGCGTCTCTTCCTTCACCCACTGCTGTAGAGTTGCTTGGCTCCTTATAGATGTTAGAGTTCCTAAGTCAGTGAGGAAATGGATACAGGAGACATTTCTGTTCCTGCTTTGGGAGATGATGACACTTTAGATGAACTGCAGAGACAGAATCTTCATGAAGCTAAGAAAGCTTCAGTTCAGGGTCTCTCTTGCGGGTTGTCCTCTTAGGAGGCTCGTCAAGGAGCTCTAGCCACATGCTTGTGTCTGATGTTCGCGCCAATTTTGCAGAAGTGACTTCAACCTCCTGCAATTAAGACTGTGCCCTCTTTCTACTCAAGATCCCCACCACCACCACCACCCGACTCTTCCCCTTTGGCTGGGGGTGAATCCTCAGGTTTGTTTGGATTCAGTGGGGATCCTACAGTTTTTTTTTGTTTTTAACTGGGTTAGGGATGCATTTAGCGTGAACTTGGTGCGACCTACGAGCGCAGGTTTCAGTTAGCGCTCTCTCTGTCGGTGTTGCTAGTGGGCCAGGATTCAGCAGAAATCTCCTGTGTTTTGCTGCAGCATCAGGATGGTGTTCCCTTTACTTGAGATTGATACAACAAATGACTGTCACTCAGCCTAGTATCACTTTTCTTTTCAGACTGAAAAGTATTTTTATGGAGACATAGCAAAGGCTAAGACAGCGTCTTTCTTTGTACATTTGGTGTGAATACTTCTTATAGGGAAAATGTTTATAAGAAACCTTGCCACTTTTAACTGCTTCCAAATCCATTTCTACCCGGGGCAAATGAGCAAAGGGGTGAAGTGGTTTCCCCTACACCACACTATGGACAGCCAGGATTCAAGCCAGGGACTCAGGTACCAGTCAGTCATTTAAACCACTGGCTCTCCATCCCTGGGGGCAATCTCATCAGAATAATAAAGATGAAATAGAATTTAATGTTAATAACATTTGGGTTTTGTCACAACTATTTGAGAAAGCAGTGACCCCTTTCCACAAAATAAAACAGATGCATTTCTGCAAATTGCCTCAATTCACAGACATACTGAACCCTTTTTCTTAGCCATAGGTTAGAACCTAAAATATGGTAACAATTTTTTTAAGGCTTTGTTGTAGTTTAGTTATATTCTGCTGTTTTAAGACAAGTTTAATTTATAAATAACTTTTGAAAAAGGCAAAAAATTCCCACCCCACCTATCTATTAAGTAATTGTTCAACATTTATCTTGTTGATGAGTTGGTTTAGGCTGTATTATAGGGTTTTCTTTTCTGTGTATGTGACCTTGAGTTCTCTGCATGCTGCTCAAGTCTTTTACTTTAGGACATTTTATATTAAGAAAAATTTTCAGGTTAATTTGGTCTGGTCCACTATAAAGAAGCTATAGTGTTTACCTGAAGCTAATAAAATAATGTATGTTGTTCCTGTACAGGAGGTGTGAAAAACCATCAATGTGTCAATACCAAAACCAATTTGAAAAGAATCTACTATGAAACAAGGTTTCTCAAATAAAATGTAGTTTAACAAGAAGGCATTCATTCTTCTTCCTGTTTATGGCAATATTTTTTATTAGAATGAAAAAATGATGGTATGTTTTAAATCCACAGACTTAATATCTATCAAACTTGATATTTTCCAAAAGATCAAAGGATTGAATTTCAATTTAAATGTATGGATTTTTGATTAAAGAAGCAACATCTTTCTGGAAAATAGATCAGGAGACATTTTGTGTAGTCTTTCTGTCACCTAAGAAAATTGCAAAAGCATACATTCAAAATTGTGTAAGATTTAGTATACACAGGCAGGAAACAGCTCCATATATATATATAAACACATGCACACACACACACACACACATATATATATATATATATATATATATATATATATATACATACACACACACACTCATACTGTTCACTGTTCTGCCATGGAGTCAAAATGCATTAGCAATTTGGCTTTTTTTCTCTGTAAATTTTGGTTGAAAGATTGTTCATTATTGCTGAATCTCAATGTGATTGTGAATTAAATGATGCAAAACTCAATAAAGTAAAATACACAAAAGACCAATTAGCTTGTTATCTCAGTAAGTATATAGAAGAATGAGAGAACATACTGTTCTACACAGTAGCATATAATTAAGATGTAGTCATAAATCAAGGAAATATTATAACTTGTTTAGGTGCACAGGTGGCCTTTAGAAAGATTGATTAGCTCCTCTTGCCCCCTTGAGAGGTGAGTCCATAGTGATTCCTGCAAAGTTAAAAAGAATAATTTCTCAAACTTCCCTCAGAGTGTATATGCTTCAGTACAAACAGCGAGCAGGAAATGGATGCAGGAAGGTGTTCATGTCCTTGTTCCTTCCTGTTCCAGATGCTCTCTACGATGTGATCACGGTTGGAGCCCCAGCCGCCCATTTTCAGGGATTTAAGAATGGTGGTCTCCGGAAACTTCTCCATAGGTTTGAAATGGAAAGAAGAAAGTAAGTGATGGCAAAATATGTCCGTGATATAAGAGTTTTTGAACTTCCCAAAAATGCTTGGGCATTCTCTTTTGTTTAAGAATGCATACTATTTTTTAAAATTTATTTATTTATAACTATAGAACTGGGGTTACAGGCCAGAGGTACAGGGGCAATGAGAGGATTCACCAGGAACAGAATGGGGAGCAGAACAGGCAGATGTGCTGAAACACACCGCTGAGGGGAAAAGCGGGAAGACAGGAGAGGTCTGCTAGTCGTGTGGGTCACCTCCAGGGCGGGAATTGAACTCCTGCTGAAGTGTCTTTAGCTTCTTAATGCTGTGCTTTAACCCACTGCACCACCAGAGAGGGCCCCACATTCTCTACTTTAATTACATTAGAATAAGTGAAATACATTAGTGTATTGCTTCTACGGGAGTCCTGTGCTCATATAAAAGAAATCTTCTCTGGAAGATGTGTGACTAAAAGTTAGGAGGAATAATGTTTACACAGATATAGTCTGACTTAACTGTGATGCTGGGGATGTGAAATGAAGACCCTGGGTCCTAATGCCTGACCCTCCCTGTGGTAGTGATTTCTGGGGTATCTGATGCCATGTACTGGCCTGTCGTGTCGATGACTCATGCTATGATGCAATGTTCGCATAGAATTCTATCAGTTCTGCCCCTTGTGGAAAAGACATGGCAATAAAACCAAACTATTACCATTGCTATTTGTAATTTAAATATATACTTTCTTATTTTTTGACTTCTTATTTTCTACTTTTGAATATTACTATAAAATACTGTTCTGACCACACACAGGTAAATCATCAAGAGCATTATCCAGGTGTGAAGGGAAACTTTTCAAATAGTTAATCTTCTTAAGTAAAGAGCCTAAATTTGTAAACACAGGGGAAAGTTATTCTTCATCATAGATGGTTTACTAATGATACTAGAAAATCTGGCAAAATTAGAAGCTTTGAAGAAAGTTTTATTACATCATGCATTTGTTAAAGTCCAGATATTCAGAAACTATTAAAAGTTAGAATTGAATAACTGATACACTACTACATAAATGTGTAAGTTAATGATACATGTATTTTCTTGTTTAAAATTAGCATATTTTATTGTAATACTGTAAATAACTCAGCTACAGTCCTAATTCAGATTTCTCTAAATTTTTTCTTTGTTTTTGGTGGAGAGGGTATAGAGTTCCAGGAGACTATATCTCACAGTTCCCGGTTAGAGAAATTATCAGGTGATCATCACAAAGAACTGTGCCAGAACAGCCTCCTTCAGGTTACCTCTTAATCATCACACCTCCTGCCCAGCTAGGGTACCCCTTAATCATTGCACCTCACCCTCTTTCTGTTGCAGAAAGCCTCTGTCACTGTTAGGACAATAGGAATAGAATTCAAGTTCTATCCAGGGGCCCTGAGGGGAGGGGCACTTCCTGTTCATTCATACAGCTTCAAAGGCCATCCCAGGTGGGGGGGGGGGTTTGATGAATCCTGACACAGGAATGGGGTGGACAGGGGTAGAGTTTTCGGCCCTGGTGGGGAGAAGTGTTTCTCTATGATCCTTGGTGCACTGTCCTTTGAGTAGGGGAGAGGAGAGCTATTTTGTGCCAGTCGCCACACAGCCAGGAATGCTCAGTGACTCTGTTCTGTCTGGCCACCCTTCCCTTCCCTGGTCCTTCAACTCATCTTTTTTTTTTTTTTTTTTAATTATTATTTATTTATGCATACAGAACTGGGATACAGGCTTGAGGTTCTGGGGGGTGAGACGATTCACCAGAGACAGAGGGGGGACCCGGACAGGCAGATTGAATGAAATATACTACTGAGGGGAGTAGTGGGCAGGTCAGGAGAGGTCTGCCACCCCTGGCCCAGGATAGAACTCATGACACAGAGACTGTGGATAGCTTCATAGTGCTGAGACTTCACCCCTTGTGCCACCAGGGAGGGCTCTTCTTCTTTCTTTTATAACACCCACAAGAGATAACCCAGATCTTTTGGGTCAGTTTTATAGGAAAACTGCCACAGTCATTGTACTACTTCACTTCCATTTCTCATCTTCCCTGCTAAAGCAGTGCAATACTGTCATCTGAGAATAGGCCTAAATTCTGTGTCTCTTCCTTAGTGTTCTATTCTTTCAGGAAAACATTGACCACATAATGAAAAAGTTTTTAGCATAAGAGAGATTTACTTGTAGTATCCATAGACCGTAATTCAGATCATAAAATGTGCATTTTAAATGCCACAAGATAATTAACTGATCCTTAAAGCATAGACACTCCCCTGTTCAGGGGACATCCAAGGAGCTCACCTCATCCACCTGACGTTCAAAATCTCTCGCTCTCACCCACCACCTCGACTTCTATCACCTCCTCTCCTCTGTTACTCTTGGCTTCTTGGCAAGCTGTTTTCTTCACGTTTCACACTTCCCACCTCTCCTTTCTTCACAGGAAACCATACAACGCTTGTTTTCCATTCCTTTCAGAACAGTTTATATAAACCTATTCAAAATTCCACACATTTCATCCTAGAGCCTGTTCTGTCCATTCAGTCTTCCTGACGTCTCCAGGTAGTTTTATTTTCTGTCCAAATATTTTGTTTTCATGTCCCTGACAGCCTATTAAATCACACTGCTGGTGTTTTCGGTTTTGATCTGTTTGTTCCATAGCAGTTTATCACCACCGTGAGTAAGAGATGGCCTCTTCTTCAATTTTGGCCCTTCTGGAGTATGTCACCGAGTACATAGCATACAAGCATTCTGAAGATCAAATACAAACCCAATGAATTCACAAGTGAATCAGAGCCTCTGATTTAAAAGTACAGTAAACTTCAATGAGAGCTAAAGTTTCACAAATACAATGCAACAGGATCCATGTTAGAAAGAACTGGATTCTCAGTCTTGCTTGCAAATGAGAATCATCTTTGGTACTTTAAAATATTTCATCTGTTCCAAAATATCATACCAGACATATTAAGTAAATTTCCCTGGGAATGGGGCCCAGGATTGGTAGGTTTTAAAAGCTTCCCAGGTGAGACTAATGTGTAACCAGGGTTGACAACTGCAACAGAGACATAAATAAATAGTGCTAGGAGAAGACAAATGAAGCAGAGAGATTAGAGATTGGAGACAGGAACAGTGACGCAGATAATTTTTGAAAAGTAGGATTTATGACTTGAAAAATGTGCAGACACTCAATTGATTTGTCATGGGAGGAAAGAACATTTACATATATGAGTACTTGTTAAAGTAAAGGTGAAATGTATTACAACTCATTTACTTGCAATGTTTGCTTAAAGAATCTCAAACTCATTAGACAATTGTAAAATGGAACCCATGATGACAATAATACTGGAAGAATTTTGATCTGAGAAAACTTGGGTCTCACAAATATGGGAATGGATATTATTCATTGTTATTTGTTTTAGGGTTTCAATGTGGAACCAATAGTCTAATTACACACACACAACCAAAAAGAGATACTCATTGTGGACAAGTGATAGATCTCCCTCTTTACATAGATTTTAGTCCTGGTTCTGGAATTTATAAACTTTTTAATTAGCCAAATTTTCATATCTCTCTGTACCTTAGTTTCCTCATTATAAAGTAAAAACAAGATTCTTAAGAAGATTTGAGGACTTCATATACACCGAATACTTATAATAGCCCTCGTTTATAACATTCAATCTTATTCTGAAAACTTAATAGGCATTTGCTATTATGAGGTAAAGTACATATTTTTTCCTTTCATTCATTCAGAAAAATCTTATGACAACTTCTCATTGGAATACATTTAGACTTCTTTTTTTCTACAATCTTCAGTAAGATTGTATTGACTGAATGTAGCATAATTGTCTATCCAATGTACTATTGATCATTTAGATTGTTTCTAACTTTTTGCTATAGCCAACTGTGTTTGCAAGGTACATCCTTATTTTCATGCCCACAAATGTGTGTTTACTTTTGACAAATTCCAACAATTAGAATTTCTCAATTAAGATGTGGTTAAATTTTAGAGATATTGTCATATTGACCTCCAAAGAAGTTGTGTCACACACGTAATATGACTAATTCCCCATGACATTTTTGAGCACTGGGCTTCAGACACCATTGGCGAGAAGCCCAGACATAGCTGATGAGGTTCACACATATATTTACAACCATTTATCAGATGGTTACTCATTAATTGTATCTTCCAAATGCCTCAGAGTCAACCAATTAAGTAATATCTCGCTCCTTCCCCTCAAACTTCTCTTGGGCATTCCTTTTCTTTTTAAAATTATGTTTATTGAGGTAACAATCATTTATAACACTGTATGTGTTTTCCTTTACACCTTTACAATGTATGTTACTATACCATACCCATCACTAAAGCTCCCACAATCCTCTGCTGTAGTCCACTGGTCCCCTTCCCTATTGGCACCCATCCTCCACCCTCTCCTTCAGTAGCTCAGTAAAAGGCATCACCATCTACCCAGATTCAAATTAGAAACCTAAAGATCTGACTACTTTACTCCTCTTGTTTCCAATTCCAAAAAATAGAAATAAGTTCTGACAGTTTTTCCTTCTTGTTTCTAACAGAGTCATTCATTTCAACATGACATTATAGTTAGAAGAATTCTAACCCCCAGAATTACCATTCCTCTCCTTCCAGGCTGGCTCTGGTCCAGTCTGTGTTTCTCACTTTGGTTGGAGTAATAGTTCTGAACAACTAATGCTGCCTTGTGATTTCATAATTTTCAACATTCCTTACCTGTCTCTTGCCTTGAGGTGATGGAGCAAGACATATATAATGCACTCATATGCAGTCTGGCTCTGTGTTTTTCTCCAGCATCATGGCTTACACACACGTTGTCAAATCTTCCCCGCATGTTCACTTGCTCAGGTTCGGCACTGCGTGGAAGTCTTGGCTAGACCGTTCTGCGTTCAGCCTCCCATGAGCAAACATCCCCTGTAGATGTGTATGCTACGAGGGAGGGCCCGTATCTCTCTGGTTTACCACAGTATCCACAGCAGCCAACTTACAAGTTTGTTGAGTGACTAAGTACGTGAGGGAGGGAGTGAAAGAAGTAAAAGAACTGTCTGTGAGAGATGCAGAGGGAGAAGAAATTACTCTGCCTGAAGAGATCGATGCGACTGAATTAGGCAACAGAAATACAGGGCATATTTGTGGAGCTAGGGGATAGAAACATAGGAGCATTTGTGAAACATCTTGCAGGCTTTCCACACAGTTGTGTGTCAGGTGTTGGGTTGTCAGTGTCTCCCTGCACCTCACAGAGAAGGGGAAAGAAACGTTATATGCTCTGTTTTATCAAAATAGTCGACCTAAAATCTGATTTGGTGTTAGCAACGTGGTGGTGACATTACTGTTAGAGGGCTGAAGACATCCTTCCACTCACCTACCCAAAAGCTTATGAAGCAAAATATGATCTGAAGTTCAAGTAAGAAGTGCTATGTGGGCTGGGCAGTTCAGGATCCTTACATATTAAACTTTCCTTTAGGGAAAATAGCTTGTTTAATTGTAAAGGGAAAAAAAAGGTTTACTAAATGATCCTAGAATTTATAGTGACAATAAATTTGGTGAAGATTGTCTGAAAATAATAAAATACATTATCAATCTTAATTGTGCTATTTCAGAAAATCACTGACCTTCTCACCTTTCAGTTTTCATATTTGTATGACAGAGTGATTTTTTTTTTCAAATCATTAGATTGCTAGAAAGAGCAGTTAAAATAACAGTTGATTGCACTCATGTGGAATATATATAAAGACACCACATGAGGGAAGAAACCCTTGAAACCTGACTGCGGATTGAGGCTACCGAGAGGGGAAGCGGGGAGGGGCGAGTGGGACAGGGGGAAGGGACCTTCTGGGCTGTGGTGGAGGATTACTGTGCTTGGTGGTGAGCATGGTGTGCTGCTACACTCGGAGGTGTGAGCCTATACTCCTAAATCACACACAGTGCTGTAAGCCAACTTTACCGCAATTAAAACTAATTAAAAAAAAAAAAAAAGACTAGTAAAAATCTTGAGTTTTTTGAGGAGAGACTTATTTAAGTCTATCATCACTATTTCTCAGGAAGATATTTTGGATAATCTCACTTTGCAATTATTGTTTTTTTAATTTCACACATTAACTAAGATATGAATTCTGGCTTTATCTCAGAAGAAAAGAGAATCAACATGAAGATTAAAATGTTAAATATGCAAAATGCAAGAAGAAAAATTATTTTATCTGCTTAATTAAAAAGTTAGAGGTGAAAATGAGGTGGCTTGAGGAGTTATTTTCTACAAATCAAGACTTGTTTTTCGCCTTCACTGAAAACTTGGACAATGTTTAGAACCACAAAGTGGGTAGTTGTCATTTCAACCAGTCTGCATTCAATCCAAAAAAGAACTTTTGTCTTCAGATTAAACATTGAGCTATTTCTAGCATATTGCTTCATGCTTTCTATTAATGTAGTTATTTGGGATCCATAATTCCAAACAATAGAAAAGGAAGAACATCCTTTACAAATAAATTGCAATAAAATAAAAATATATATATATTCCAGGGCTTTAGATGCTAACTCTGAGTTCTCTCATTTTTGGCACATTACAGCAAAATGCAGACTTTCCAAAAATGTAAATATGGAATCTCTGGTATAGAAAAATCACTCGATTGTGCAGCAAGAGGAAAGTATGGACGAAGCACGTTTTTTCTCCTCAAGGACCTTGTCTGGGCGTCCCCTGCCCTGTTCTAAGGCTTCTGTTGATGAAGTAGTTACTCTAGTGACCTTGATGGAGGGGAGAGATGACTTGAAATAGGGTGGGGTCAATAGGCATGAAGAGATTAGCAATGGTTATAGAGATATGTTGGAGCGTGTGGCACTTTTCCTTTTTACTTGTTTGTTTGGAGTGAGGTGAAAATCCAGAGGAATCAAGGAGCACTCTGGCTTCTGTGGTGCCCTGAGAAGGTGGTGCCATTTGCTGCAGACTGGCTCTGAAACTCCAGCAATGGAGGGTGACCTATGAATGTGTGGACATGCCTCAGCATGTAAGACTGGACAACCTCAGACTGCTCATTTGCTGTGACACGTCCTGGTGGTAGCTTCTCCTATAGGCTATGAGGATTCATTGGCAGGTGTTTGTGTAATGTCCGTAGTATGAGATTTTCATTTTGAGCGACAGTGGACAGAACTGAAGAAGGCAAACATTATCAGGCCATATAACTGTGGCAGTGAGAGGAAATGAGTGACTATGGTGTTGCAGGTCTTTCTAAGGAAACTTACAGAATTAAAATCCAATGGGTTGAGGGAGATTGGGTAGGGTTGAAAGATTTTTAGGTTTCTGGCTGATGTAACTGGGTAAAGGGCAGGGTCTCTGGGAAAGGCAATGCAAAGAAACCATTTGGAGCATTACTTATTTGATAAGATCAGTTGTCCAATAGGCAAAGAATTTTGGGAAACCAGAAAATCATTTTGTTGAGTCTACGTTTTCCACATTTTTTTTTAAAGATTTATTTATTTGTACATATAGAACTGGGGTACAGGCCAGAGGCTTAGGGGCGGCGAGAGGCTTCACCAGAGACAGAGCGGGGAGCAGAACAGGCAGATCTACGAAGTACACTGCTGAGGGGAGCAGCGGGCGGGTCAGGAGAGGTCTGCCACGCCATGTGGTCACTTCCGGGGCAGGCGGGAATCGAACTCATGCAGAAGTGGCTTTAGCTTCTCAGTGCAGTGCTTTAACCCGCTGCGCCACCAGGGAGGGCCGTTCCACATTTTTTAAATCTTTTAAATATTTATAATTCTTAGTGGAGCTCAGAAACTATGTGTTTCTCTGTTTGCTTCAGTGATGAGACTGCCAAGGCCCAAGTACTGTGTAGCTACTGACAGCCCCAGAGCCTGAAAATCACTGTGTCCTGACCTGTTTCCTGGACGCATTTACACTCAGACAGTCGGTAGATGCTCAACACAAAGCATAGGCCCTTTCCTTATTTTTATGTTTTAGTTGTATTATTTTTATTGAAATGACAATGACTTACAACAATTTATGTATTGGGGGATACAGGATCACACCTTTTCCGATGTATGTTACACCATCACATCCACCACCAGGGCACCCATATTCCTCCACCATAGTCCACTGGACCCCCGTATCCTTCGCTGTCTCTCCCTGAACCCCCTTTCTGATAGCTTCAGTTCTATATCAGGTTTCTAGGATTTGCACAAAACATACTGTTAATAATTAACAGAGTTAGATTATGGACTGCTCCAGGAATTGATTTTGCTAAATATCAGGTAAAACTTTTTTATAATATTGTATTCAGTTTTTGGGTCTTTATAAGAATGTATTTTTAAAAGTAAATTACTTTATCTGGACTATTTTTAAAAGCACATGAATTGAGGTGGTGCTTTGCCCCCAGATAAGCCACCGCTTTGGTCTGCCTGAAATTGCTCTGTATGACTGTCAGTAAAAATAGTTCTAAGACTTTAGTCTTACTGTTTCTCTATCCATATCCCTTGCAAATACACCTCAGGAGCCATTATTTTAGATATATTCCTATAATAAAGGAAAAGAAAAGAGTAAATTTTTCAGAGATGTTCATAGATTCAATTTATCTCAGTAAAATCTTGAAAGAATGAATAAGCAAACTATACTTCACCACTAAAGTAGAACACTATGCAGACATCTGTGTGTGGAGTATGAGGTGAGATACATATTTGAAAGACATGAACTAATACATACACACAGAAGGCACCAACCTCAATATATCAGTGGATGATTTGGAAAGAATAATACATTTACTTAGGGCGGCACAATTATAGTCAGTTTTATTTCCTTTTAGGGTAGCTCTGTTTTCTATCTTCTCCAGTTTCTTGGTTGTAGAATAAGACAAATGACTTGGAACCTCTTTGCCATTTCTACATCAAGCAAATATGGAACTCTTGGTAACATGAACGACAATCTCCAACTACAAAAGAACCTAGAAAACTTGGAGGCAGAACGACCCCCTTTCACATCGCCTTTAAATGGCATCAGACTGAGGTGCATGGGGGGCGGTAACACCCGTGCCGCCACAGGGGCTGAAACCACTGTGGAAACCACTGTGAAACCAGTTTCCTCCCGGGGGATGTTGACTTTGCAAGAAGCTGAGCTCATGGAGCAGTCTTGTGGGAAGGAGATTGAACCATAAAATAGCAATGAGCTCTTTCTCCTGCTGGCTACCAGCCCGGACCGTGGCATTTAGAGGATGGGCATCAGCCGCTGATCATCTCTCAGCCTCTGCTTTCTCGATGCTTTGACTGTGCAATGGTCATTCAATATGTGTTGAAAGCAATTTACTGCAAGATGATTTTCAAATTATTTCTTTAGCCTAAATTATTTCTTAAGTCTGTGCTATAAAATAGAATCATATATCTTCGCTTAACAAGCTTTGTTTAAATTTAGAAGATGAGAACGTCTTCAATTATGTTGTAATATTATTGGCTATACCTACCAATATGCTCCTGAATAAAATCTGTTGTCATTTTCCCCAATTTAGAATGGGGCAATCAATACCAAGTTTAAGAGGTAGTAAAACATAGTGAATAGTTGAAGCTGTGTATAACAGTTAAGACTTGTAATAATTTGGGCCATGGCTCTACCATCTCCTCTAGGTGTGTGACTGGACCAAGTTGCTTAAACCACCCGGGCATCAACCTCTCTGTATCTGGATAGTGGAGTACATTTGTTCTCCAACAGTTTTTCTGACGATCAAAAATTTAAAAAATCCCTTAAAAACATAATGCTAAACCCCTAATATAAATCCAATTATTATTAATTACTAACATGGGGAGGAATTGAATTAACATTTGTATTATTAATTCAATTTATACGGTCTAAATTATTGACTCTATTAAAGACCCTCCACAAAAAAATCAGATTGATTGGGGGTGGAGTAGGCTGTGTTCATGGTCCACTTTTCAGGCATTTCCCTTATCCCCAAAAGATAATGGTCATTTGCAACTAAGTCAGTATTTTCCTTTGCACTGTATTTGTGAATAGATTCTCTTGTTGGTACCTTATCTTACTGTGTGCTCTGACCAGGCACCTGAAGGCATGTGGTCTAGATTTTGAGATGGGAGGAAGTCAGAAGGCCTGGTTTGGACGTCACCCCATCATCCCTTCATAGAAGACTGAGCATGGAGTTATCAGAAGGCAAATAAGCAGCAATACAATTGACCAGACTCTGGGAAGTTAGTGAAGGAAATCGGGGCAAATGAATTCAAAGAACAATAGAAATGGACAATAAAAGGAAGTGAAAACACATTGGACTTTTTCCATTTGAAGGTCACATTAATATACTTGAAACTAATTTATTAGGGCAGGAGAGAACTGAGAAGAATACATACATAAACTAGAGATAGATAGTAGGAGCCAATGTGATCAAAACCAAAAGGCAAATTCTCTTTAAGGGAAAGTTGAACTGAAATGACTTTCAGGTTTCTTTTCTCTTAATTAACATTGGCTGATACAGAGAAAAAGGACACCTCAGGTTTTGTTCAAAACACTCTTTATTCTAAAACTTCTATGAAACCAGTACTTGTGACTTGTTTTAAAGATAACCAATTTAAACTTAAATAAGCACTTGTTTAATTATGTAGGTGAAATCTGTAGGAGGTAAACAAAACAAATAGTGGCTTCCTACTAGTTCTTTCCCTAGTCACACTTCTGGCAAACATGGAAAGGATGCAGAGGAACGAGCAGAGAAGTGCGCTTTCACCTACAATTTCATGCACATTGTTAAGCCCTGTGAAGCCAGAAGAGTATATTCAAGTGCACTAAGGTGTAAATTTTCATCTATTAGCCATGTGGTTTTTTCTCAGTGAGAACTGAATGCATGCCATCCCTCCCTCTGGATTCAAGAGATTGTTATTTCACAAGTAGTGCTTGAGTTGGGGAAAAATAAGTGGAAATAACCCTTGGAGTTCTCTCTGGAGATTCAGTTCTGCCACAGGGTAGAAGCACGTGACTTCAGCATCTTTAACCACGCTCGTCAGTATCGACACCTGGCTGGGCCCTTTCACCTTCTTGTCTGCTCATCACCTCTCATCTCTATTTATTCCTGACTCAATTACCATTTTTACTAGGGCAAGAATGGGGCTTAAAAGGGTGTATGTAGGAAAAAAAAATAATGGCCAATGAATTGCAGCTAGAACTAGCAGGTTGAAAGTGGGTAAGAGCCACTGCAATCAAAACCAATAGGGAAATGTCCTTTGGTGACAAATTGAATCAAAATGAATCAGTTGTGCAAATGGCTTCAAAATGTTCCCTTTAGGTAGTAGTGGTGTTGGGCTTGGCGGAGGGGAGGGTCGGATAACCAGTAAGCAAGTCCCAAGAAGTAGAATGCAGGCAGGGAGCTAAGAAAAAGAGGCTTTATTTCTCTTGCTTTATCTGCCTCCTGCTTCCTTCAAACATAAGCAGATGTCAAGGATTTCAGTGTCACAGAGAAAGGACTGAGGGGGAGGCTGGTTTGTAAGTGGCTGCAATACCCCTGGGGTAGCTGATGGTGGCACAGTAGGTTGGTCGCAGCCAGGGTCTGGAAATTAGTGATCAGATTCTGCAGATACTTTGAAAGAAAGGAAGAAATTTCAGAAACTTGAACAAAAATAAGAATAGTAGAAAAAAAAACATAAACAATATAAATGAATTGGCCCTGAACTGAGAGGAGTTGTCGGAAATGGGGAGCAGTTCAGGAGCTCAGTTTGGGTCTGCACAAGTTGAGGCCATCAGGAGGAGGCTTGACTTTCATTGGAGTTTAGAGGAAAGGCCTAAACCACATGTGGGAATGGTTATCATGAACACAGCTGAACTGTTTAAACCACTAAACTGAATAGTGATATTGCGTAGAAAGGGTAATTTGGTTAAATAAAACAGGCATCAGACATGACAGGACCAGAGAGACAAGATAGAAGAGACACCAGGAGAACTGAAGTCCTTGTTGAAATTATGTTTTGGTTAGCAATTAAAGTTTGTGGACTGAGTGTCATTTGACTATGTGCTTTATTTTTTGATCTAAGATGACACCTCTCGTAACAAGATGCAAATACATCTATGAGTATGTGCAGTATTCTAGCTACACTGACATCAACAATATAAATATGTAGTAAAGTATGTGCATATATTCATTTTATTTTACTGTGTCATCAGTAGGCACATACTATGAAAATACTTTTAATTACTCATGGTTGGCTATATTATTTATATCCTTTATTTTTAACCCAAACAAATACTTGGTTTCTTCTGGTTTTGTCTGATTAATAGTTGAGTCAAGTGTTTGGCCTTGCTTTAAATTTCAGACTACTATAAAATAGAGTTTTCAGCGATATTCATTTTATTTCAATAATTAAATTATACTCCTAACTTTCCATTTAAAAAGCTATAACTATTAAAATATATGACATGTTTAAAGAGTAAGGCATTGAATAGGTAGATAAAATTTATGTATGCTTAAAATTATTTTGTGGGTGGTGATTTCCCCCCCATCCTATACTATTTCATCCCAGACACACCGACATTGGTTTTTATTGTAGAAAATGAATCTTTCAGCCTCACTAGGTAAGAAGCTCATCCTTAAATGTCTCATCGGAAGCACTAATGCCTGCTACCTAACTCTGCTATGCAGGACTGACTTGGAAACTGGGGCAGAAGTTATGTTTATGTCCATGATGGTGGCTCAAGAATGTTGGGGGGGGGCGAGAAAAAGAGAATGAAAGGAGTTTATTGGGAGAAAAAATGATGAAAGGAGGATGAAAAAGATTAGAGAAGGCAACATTGGTAATAAGAAGGGAACAGAAGTAATTGCTGAATATAAAGATAGTCAGTAATAATAGCTCTTTACAAGCCTACAAAAGTTTGAGTAAGTTAAGGATAAATAACTTCAAACTGATGTAACATATCAATAAGGAACTTATGTCACTCATCATGTGACATGATCAAAGGTTTAGATAAGATCTCACAATCAAGACAAGAGAGCAGTTGTCTCTAAAAGTGCTCAGCTGTTACCCTGCTTCAGGATTCCCGGATGTGCTGGTGACAAATGCTATAACTGAAGCAGAATTTCTTGGTGTTGCTAAGGAATCTGCATTCTAAAATAAACACCCATCCTCAAGTGAATCATGTATCTGCAAGAATTTGAGTGTTGCTGAATTAGGATCCATATAAGGAGAAATAAATCTTGAAAATGTATAGGATAGACTCAAGTGGAGAGGAGACTTGAGGAAATTTGCAGAGTAAAGAATATGTAGGAAAAAATAATGAAAGTAGACAATGTACAGGAATAAAATAACAGTGAGTTGCCAGGAAAGTATGTTCTGGATGAAGAAGGAAGACAATGATAACAGAAATAATAATAAAAAAAATGCTTGGCAGGGAGTACACACGGAGGTCTAGAAGGACAGACTCAAAAAGCAGACAGTTACGTGAAGGGAAGATGGAGGACCAAGGCTCTGTGAGCTGCAGTTTTCCAGGATCTAAGTGGTATAAGATTTTCAGTGCCTGTAAGATGACACCAGAAAGCAAACATAATGACAGAAGAGATCAGAGAAAAGAGATCAGAGAGCAGCTGCTCCAGGCATTTCCTCTATGTTGGGTCTGTAGTAAGTCCCCTTCTCAACTCTCAGAGATGCTGGGCATCAAGAGTTATCCCCACCTGTGACACTTCAATCTCTGTAGATAATCATTTTCTTAGCACAAGTAAAAAGGAGTTGTTTGATTGACGAAGTTCCTTGTGGATTAAACTTTATGTGCAGTCTGAGACAGAGGAGGGAGGGGGGCATCAGTACATGATTTTTTAAGTGCTTCAGCACACTCTAGCTTGAGATTAGAGGAGTAGAGACACTGATAATTGATGAGAACTATTGTTTCTTTCCTCTCCTTGCCTTTTTTCAGTCTTCTTTATTTACTCTAAAATGTGTATAATAAGTAGTTAAGGAATTTTTTATTTTAACCTCTTGCTTGTGATGCTTAAAGTCTCCAAGTAAAAACTGAGAGTAAATTTTCCTGAGTGTCTCAGACTCATGATGTGTTTCTTAGCCTTCACAAGCCTGCACCCCCTTGGACTTCTCATTCCAATCTTCTAAATAGTCTCAGCGACTGAGACATGTCCTTATTGTGCAAAGACACAAAGAATGAACTATCCATTATATGCTTGCAAAGGAATATTTGCTCCCTGAAGAAACTCAGACTTTCTCCTGAAAATCTGTAGGTAAAGGGAAGGGCAGAGGTGGCAGATGTTAATTTTTCTTATTAGAATCTGATGTTCCAAAATAAGAAATTGAATTAGGGGGTTTCAATACTTGTCTTACAAACTTTTAATATTGTGAGAAACAAATCTTAAGGTACTTATCAATCAGAAGGAATGATATGAAGCCTCCTGGCCTTAAAGGGTGTGCATTCTTTCTGCATTGGTGTAACTTGCCTCTATGTTTCTTGTTGCAGTACTGGATATCAGTTTATTTACTATTCACCTGAAAACACAGCCAAAGCCAAAGAAGTTCTCAGCAACATCAATCAGCTGCAGCCTCTGATAGCGACCCATGCAGACTTCCTGCTTCATTCTGCCAGCCAGCATTGTCCAGACAGCTTGAAGAATTCTTTAAAGATGCTTTCAGAAAAAGTAAGATCCACATCATCACAGCGGTGGGGGAAATGAAACCCCCAAATCCCCACTGGTGCTGCTTTCTGCATGCACTGCCTTCCCTAGCATCTGGAAGTGTAAAATGGACTAGGTTAAAAAGTGAGCTTGCAAGTATTGCCACAGGACCAAAATAAATTGGCCTCATTCTCTATTCAGATCTTACCCAGCTTTAATTTTATTGTCCTGGTAGGAAATGAAACCTGTTTTTGGTTGAGATATATTTTCTCTTTTTCTTGACATAGTTCATTTTTTATGGTTCATGGTCTTATTAAGTGAATAAATTAGTTTTGAACATTATTTTCCTCTAGTTTTGAACATTATTTTCAGGCAGGAAGTGAGACACTTGTACAGGACCACCCCTTCCCTGGGGAGCACAGTGCTGGGTGGTTCCTCCCAGGGGCAAAGGCTAATTCCTCTGCCTCAGTTTGTTCTCTAACTTACCTTCTGGCAGAGGAGGTGATACTTCTAAATGTGCTTTAGTCATTTGAAATGCTATGGGGCCTAGTTACTTCTAAAGGTGAGCGGCAGCTGTGTGTAAACAAGGAAGAATGTTCTGCCATGGGGTGACCCTCAGCATCAACCCCATGACTAGCTAGGGTCCCTGAACGATACAGAGAAGACAAGCAAGATGGAAAAAGACAAATTGTAACTTGATTTTAAATGTAAAAGTAGGTAACCTAACATCCAATGCCTGTATTTTCTCCTCCCATTCTCTGCATTCTGAGGATATTTTGCAGTTTATTGTGAGATACTTCCAGTCAATAGGCCCTTGAAGAAGTAGATCAGAGGGCCTCCACCCTCCCTCCCCTTGCCTCTCCCACCAGTGTCATTTTAGAAAAAGGTAACAGAGCAGTGAGTCAGAGAAACCCGGCCATTACTATGTGTGTGTATAATTTTGATTCGGATATGTTCATTTACAATAGACACTAACACTGTTTTAACATATTATTCCCTCTTTCATTGAATGAAACTCATATCTATTTTCACCCAAAATTAGCTAATATCTATTTAGAAAAGTCAAGTGAAATATCCAAAAATTAAAAAGTGAATAATTAAAACTCAAGAGTTCCAGTTTGAAATGCAACTTTCTGTGACAGACAAGTACTTCATTAAGGAAAGGAAGAACACATTGACCTGGATTTTGTTAGTACTATGCTGTGCCAGGAGCTTTGTAACCTTCATATTTCATTTACTCTTCATGTCATGGGTATATATTCTCTCCACAGAGGAAAACTTTGCAGCTCAAAGAAGTTGACTGATGTGCAAAATCAGGCAGATAGAGGCAAGCTCAGGATTCTGACAAAGTCAGGTTTCAAAGTCAGGCCTCACCGACCGTGTGTAGGATCTCTTTCTGTTGTCCTCCATTTGATAGATGTGTTTTAGCATTTACCTTTTGAAAATTTTAAAAACTCTTGTTAGAAAACCCCTCACCAATCCTTAAATATTCCAGTAGTCACCTTGCATCGTGACTGGGAGAGAAGAGGAAACAATACAAATAATTGCATGTAGCAAACATAACGATTTCATTTTGACCCATTTGTATTTTGGAATTATAGATGAGATGAGGTATTTCTGGACTCACCTAAGCAGAAAATTTTATCAAGCAACACATCACAGCAGTGACTGCCAAGCAGTATTTATATTCTTCCTGGGCGTTGGGCAGGGGTTTGTCATTCATGCGTCAGTTACAACTTGCTGCCATGATTTTGGGGGCATAAGGTGTCTTCTCTCCTCCTTTCATCCAAAATCACTCTTACTTTTTCCCTATGTTTGTCTACTAAGTAGACAAACTTCATCTTCTAGCAAGTCTGTCATTCCTTGACATCAGGAGGATATTTTTTAAATTTAAGTTTGCAAACCATCTAGTCTTTCAAGAATTCCTGCCTGAATTTTTTTTTAAGATTTATTTATTTATGCATCCAGAACTGGGGTACAGGCCAGAGGTGCAGGGGTGGCGAGAAGATTCACCAGAGACAGAGTGGGAAGCAGAACAGGCAGATTGATGAAGAACACTGCTGAGGAGAGCAGTGGACGGGTCAGGAGAGGTCTGCTGCGCCATGTGGGTCACCTCTGGGGCTGGAATTGAACTCATGCTGAAGTGACTTCAGCTTTCCAGTGCTGTGCTTTAACCTGCTGCACCACCAGGGAGGGCCTTCCTGCCTGAAATTTCAAAATATTATCTAAGTTAACAGAACTTTTAATTTTCTATGAATACAGAAGTTCAGGATGTAGAATAGAGTTTGATTCATGAATTTAGCATGGAAGAGATAGTTTTAATGGCATCTTAAATCTTCATATAATTTGATATTAGTAAGATTAAAGCTTAAAATATTTTATTTTATTATTTTTTTAAGATTTATTTATTCATACAGAACTGGGGTACAGGCCAGAGATGCGGAGGGTGAGAGGATTCACCAGAGACAGAGTGGGGAGCAGAACAGGCAGATCAATGAAGTATACTGCTGAGGGGAGCAGTGGGCGGGTTGGGAGAGGTCTGCCGCACCATGTGGATCTCCTTGGGGCAGGTGGGGATCGAACTCATGCAGAATCGGCTTAAGCTTCTTTGTGCTGTGCTTTAACCCGCTACACCACCAGGGAGGGCCTAAAATATTTTATTTTTAAGCTCTTGCCCACTGGGGATTAGAAAATAAAAGTTCTTGATGACAGGAGGGCAAAGGTGAGTGGGAAAACATTCTTTTAAAATGAACAAGAATATAAACACATAAATTAACTAAAAATAAGAAGAAAATAAAAGTTCTTTTTGTTGATGTATTCCTGTTTCTTTGATTCTGAACTGGTCTGCTGAGAAAATAAGAGTAGATTTCATAGAACTCATCTCTACAGCACTTTCAGTATAAAGTAGGAGTTGTCTATGTGCATGTTTCTCAGAGAACGCTAAAGGCTTACGGCCTTGCGTGGCAGGACAGAGTGGAGTGGGCTGGAGTGGACTAGGTGTGCTTAGGAGACTGAGGACAGCCCTGGGTACTGCTCAAGGAGGCAGTGACATCATATCTGGAGATCATGTAATGGACACAATAGCATTTCAGTATACACCCAGAGCCCAGGGGAAAGCCAGGGCAGCCAAGAAGCAACTTGCTAATAGGGCATATTCAGAGTCTCAGTAGAGGCAGTATTTGTAGATCTACAGGCGATTTACATCTTCTCTACAGCTACCAAAACCAAGCCACAGGACTAACGTTCCGAGGAAATGTCATTCCTCTGATATTGGTGGAAAGAGAAATAATACATACATTTTATGAAAAGTAAAAATAACTACTGAATCCACACTACTTGCTAGCCACCATTCCTGACACTAAAGGCACAAAAAGAAACAAGACACAGTCTTGTTAATCCCGAGAGATTCAAGGTTCTTAATGGTGACGGTTATGGTAGTAACGATGGCAGCAGTATTAGCATTTACTGGAGGCTTCAAAACTGTGTGCATATAAAGTCTTAAATGTTCACAATTCCATGAAGTGAGTGCTATTAACTTTAGCATTGAATCTTCCTAATCCTATGGAGAGAGGCTATATTAATACCATTCTACACAGTAGGGGAAACTGAGGCACAGGCACATCTATATAATGCACCCACAATCACACATCTTGTGAATGGAGCTCCGGAATGTGTGAGCTTAACCACTATCTTACATTGTCGAATGTGTCATGAAAACTGTGAAAACACTGTAGACACAAGGCAAGTCTTCCCTCAGTCACTAGGTTCTTAGAAACTTCAAGTCTAAGTGAAACTTCAAGTCCAAAGTTATCACGGCTCGTTGATGTAAAATGAGATTGAGTTCCTAGACCATCTTTATGCAGCAACCCTTTCAATAAAGACATAGAGGTCTTCCAGTATTTAGCAATCATTTGTATTCTTTCATTTATCTTCCATCCACTTCCATCAGTTTAGTCTTGGATATGCCATACATATGGAATGAGTCACTATGCTCTAACAGAATGTGATTCTCAATGTAGGACCTTCCTGATCCACAAAAATTCCAAGGAAGCAGTATAGATATTCAGTATCAAGATGAAGTAAAAATCAGCTACTATTGTGTTTCTTTCTTTTTTTGTATAAGAATCAGCTAAGCACCCAAAACCTTACATTGCAAACCTATAGAACCTACTGCATGATCTCTCATGCCTTTGTTGATAAAATAAGCCCAAGTAAGTTTTAAATACATGAAGAGGGATTTCTGTGTGTGTGCATGCAGCGGGAAGAAAATTATGTTGATTATAAGCACCACAGAAGATTTCACTAGATATTCAGCAACACAGTAATTATGTGTGTGTTATGGAGACTGGAGCTGTATGAGCAGGATTCAAGGGCGACAAGCTGCCTTGCTCTAAAAATAAATCAAAAGAATTTATTGAAACTATTAACAGATAAATAGTTTGGTTAAGCTGAATGGAAGTAAAGTCACATTTTTAATATTGAAATTCACATTGATGGATATAGCCTTGTGACATTAAATATTATGTAAGTAATGTTTCCACATTTTGCCACAACTATGCTAACTTGCCTGAGGGCTATCTAGCCAATTTATTTCATCAGTATTTTTATAACTTCCATTCTCAGTTTAACACTTTATCATGACCATCAATTAACACTTCTTTTCATTCCTTTTCAAAAAAATTACCTTTTTAATTTTGATTTTCTAATTTATTATCGAGTATTTGCTAATATCTTATTTTTGTGTATTTTTTATCTTTCTCATCAACTTCTCTTCAAAGCATCGTCACTATGTCTGATGGGTTTACTTTTTATTCTTCTTGTAGTAAAGAAACCTAGGACAAACACCCTTTTTACAGATAGACATATAGTGTTAAAAGATGTATTCTTTCTGAAAGTTTTGTGAGCAGGGAAATTATATCCCTTCTTCACAGTTGTGTTATACCTGAAGTGAAAAGTTAGTCTTATTGTGCTCAGAAAAGTAAATGCATATTACAATTCACAATGCACTGTCTCCTTACATCATTGAAAAGGGATCAAGACAGTAGGTCCAAGAGTATTTACAATTTCCAGTAAAGCTTGTCAGAGAAGATGATAACACAGCAGTTTGGTACATGACCAGTTATTAGAACTACACATGCTTAAACACTCGGGAAACTGGTGGTAGGGAAGAAGAAGAAGGACAGAAAGCAGTGGGCTGATGATGGCCGTAGGTGCTGTGAAATAAATGAAAACACTACTGACTTTGTTACAAAATATGAGATCTGTTTCAACTGGGTTGCCAATTCAGTCTGTCTTAGGGTGACTGGCTGCTTCTTAGCTTCTGGGTCTGGCTAATCAAGAGGCTCATTTCAAGGGTCCTTCCAGCCCTAGAATTCAGTGATCAGTTGCAAAGACAGATGTACATGTCCAACAGTTTTACCAGACATTTGTTTTTAGATGTGGTTTACCTGGTTTTCTTGAATTGCTGATGCTCACAACAGGGAGATTTAAGACAATTTCATCACCACTAGTTGAGGTGTGGTGCTGTGAGTGGTGTGGTGGAGTACAGAAATGATTATCCTGAGTTACAGCCATGGCGAGGTCAGCATTATATTATATCCAAGAGTGGCTGGTCAAGTGGTAATGTTAGATCAGCTCTTATTCAAAATAATGCCATGAATTAAAGGGCTCCTCCTAACAGACTTCAAAATATAAATAGATTAGCAATATGGGTCAACGCTTGAATTGCTTCTCTACTTGTTGTCTGAACAGATTGTCAGGCTGTGCGCATGTCAAGTATACTATAATACAGAAAAGCAATTACTGCACTCCCCAGTAGATTACAGGGCGAAGCTATTAAACATTTCATCAGAAAACTGCAAAGTACAGCTGTAAAGTTCTTAATGGTTGGGAGCTGCCATTACTTCAGTACTCAGTAGGTATTTACCACCAGCTGGTAAAATCTACCAGGGCGAGTTTCATGATCACCTCTTTAACACAGAGCATTACGACAACCATTTGGTGGAAGAGATGGTTTTCAGGGCGACGATAAGGAACAAAAGCCAAATGTTGTCATGGGACCGACTGCCCCTGTCATCTCTACTGTTAAAATCTGCCATGATTCCATAAAAGAAAACAAATATCATCTGCCTCCATTTGGGGGGGGAAATATTTCTTTCTCTCTTCAGCCTTTAAATCCATTTAAAATGTGGACTGTACATAGTCTGATCATGTCTTTAAGTTGTATTGAAAGGCAGAGCAAGTGCACATTCTTCAGATGAGTATCCCCAGTGAAATTTATCTCCAAAGACAGGATTTGGAACTCACTGAGAGACAGATGGTGTTTGGAGCGCACGTGGAACCTGAGCATTAACTTTTAGAACAGGAGGGCTCAGGCCTTGGCAGCTGCTCCAAACTCAACGATTTCCCATTGATCGGTATGAATCATTCTCTCTCCTCTGCCTGTTCTTTTTCCATCCTCGGCAAGCTCAAGTTGCAACAAAACTGCAGTTGACCTTTTCATAGCTCCATGCTGGGTGTTTCTAATCCTCACCAATTTCTTTCCAGACAGAGCTTTTTGTCCACGCCTTCAAGGATCAGCTGGTCAGGAGCGCACTTTTAGCACTTTACACTGCGAGACCAGGAGGAGTGCTTAAGAAACCACCTTCTCCTAAGGACGGCGCAGAAGATAGCAGTCCCCAGGGTGCATCCCCACCCGTGGGAAGACAGGACTCCATCCCACACCATTCTGACTACGATGAGGAAGAGTGGGTAAGGACCTTCTGCACGGCTTGCCTTCCAGTGTGTGGTCCTGGGAAATAAAACAAGAATGCTAAGACATTCCTGCTTTCCATCAGAATAATGCAGATTGTAGCTAGATGGGGACAAAATTTCCTTAGGGGCGCATTATGAATGGAAGTTTTATTCCTAATCACATCTATTTGACACAGTAATTTACTTTCTATGTGTGTACATGTGATATAAAAAAAGCAATAATTTACTTGCTGTGTGTATATATGTTATATGTCTATATACGTATATTTATATAACATCAAAAATATGTCATCAAAGCAGTGATGCCAAAATTGCAAATCTTTTTAGCAATACTTATTTGTTGCCAAGGAAATAAACCGATAAAAATGTTTCTTAAAACGCAGAGTTAAAAGTCATCCACAAGATCGGGCCCTCCCGGGTGGCGCAGCAGGTTACAGCACAGCACTAAGAAGCTAAAGCCACTTCTGCATGAGTTCAGTCCCCACCCGGGAGGTGACCCACACGGCACTCCAGACCTCTTCTGACTCGCCCGCAGCTCCCCTCAGCAGTGTATTTCACTCCATCTGCCTGTTTTGCTCCCCACTCTGTCTCTGGTGAATCCTCTCCCACCCCTGCACCTGTGGCCTGTACCCCAGCTCTGTGTGCATAAATAAATAAATCTTTAAAAAAAAAAACATATCATGGCATGGGTGCAGAAAGTATTTTCACTGCTGTAGTCCTCAGTTTCAGTTCTGGCCATATTTTAAAAAATTTTCACATTTCAGTGGCAGGACACAAAAAGATCTCTTAAATCACTCTCGTTCATCACTCTGTTATGAAAATGAAGGTATTTTAGCTTCTCTAAATTGTCAGGAGAAAGGCTACATAAAAACATTAAAATAGCAACTAGTAAGAGAAAATGATCAAAATAAGTCAAAAAGGGGCTGGGATTCTTGGTCCCCCAGTTTAAGACAGACAGAAGCAAGGATACTGGGTGATATAGAGCAGTGTTGTTCCTGAGTCAATACATTTCTTTCCCCCAGAATCTTCCAAAATACACCACATAGAAACTCACACATGTAGACACGCACACACACACAGAAGGAAACACTTCTGTATGTCATGTGTTTTACCAAGAAAGTAGTGTGCAAACTGCCTTAGATGTTAAATAGTTAACAATTACTTTCCTGCACCCTAAATTTCAAAATATTCTGGGAATAAATTACTCAAAACGTCCATGTCTCAAAAAAATTGCTGTCGGAATAACTGTGAAGTGAGGCATTCTTTTTCTTTTGATAAAATTCTATCACGGTGGAGACAGAGCTGGGCTCCAAGAGGTAAATGCTGAATAAGTATTTGTTGCGGCTGATTAACACTGTGTTTCTCCCACTGAAGCATTTTCAAAAGAGCAAATCTAATATTTCTTCCATTTGCCTCTACCTTCTTCTTCAATTTATTCACAGCTCCAAAGCGCACACACTTCTTAAACTCTCTGAAGTTCCATTTTTCTCCACTGTAAAGTGAAAATAACAGTACCTCTTTGCTTAGTTCTTGGGATAAATGATTTATGTGTGTGGTAATGCTCTGTTACCTGAAAAGACCTGGACAAAAGCACTGTAATACTTTCACATCATTTTTAAAGAGATTTATTTATTTATGCACATAAGAATTGGGGTACAGAGTAAGGTAGTGCAGGGTAGGGGGTGAGAGGATTCACCAGAGACTGGGGAGCAGAACATGCAGAAGGACTGAAATGCACTGCTGAGGGGAGCAGCGGGAGACAGGAGAGGTCTGCTGCGCCTCGTGGGTCAGCTCCCTGGCCGGGGATTGAACTCGTGCTGCAGTGGCTGTGGACAGCGCCAGAGCCCTGCGCTTTAACCTGTTGTGCCACCAGGAAGGGCAGTACTTTCACATCATTTTTGCATGTATCCTAAGACACCTAAATCATGCAGTCCTATTCTAAGGGCCAATACTACCTACCCTGGAGATAAAGGGTGAAAGTGGATCTGTCGTGAAATGAGGTTATGAACTCCAAAGAGTTTGGGGAGTTTCAGAAAGAACTTGTATTTCATTTAATTCTACCTACAGTTAATTAATCATATCAAATCAAGTAAGGTGTTGGACTGGACAACTTTTATGTCCACAGTTTTCACCTCACAGTGGGATGCAAATCCTCCCTACAACTCATCCTTCTCCTCCTGGTGAAAATTGTCCATCTTCTTTCCTTCCTTGTTCTCTTTACTTTAAATATTTTTGAGACTTTCTGTATCATAGTTGCCCTAAGGGGAAAATAAGTAACACTAGGTCCACAGGTCTTAGTGGGTGGTATCTAAAAGAGTGTTAACAAATCGTCACCAGTTATGTGACAGAGGGTGGAGCGAAAGATGGTGCCTATAAACTTCAGCTCAAAGTTTCAAATACAGAACCTTCTCATGCTGGAGCAGAAGGCGGGAGGGGGAGGTATGCACTGAGTCAAGGAGGTTCGTGGTTCCTCATCTGTCCAGTGAGTCCAGTAGATGCCTGTTCTGTTCTGTGTGCTCACTGTGTTGCACGCTGGTGACTCAGAGAGGAGCCACCCAGCGCTTTGGACACCTCAAACTCCTCAGTCTCTAGAAAGATAAACAGCAACCGCAGCACAACACAGGGTTTGCATGACTAAACGTGGGACTTGGTGGCCAGGGTGAGGTTCCAGAAGTTAACGTTGAATAAGAGTTAACCATTCAAGAAGGGAGACGAGGTGGTCTTTTAGACAGGAACTCATGAGCTGACCTATGGCGAAAGGTAGTTGCGGTGTTTCTGTGTGTGTGTATTATTTGTTTGCTAGTTTTGTTTTGAAAACACTGAAAATTGAGCATGTTTACTCCAAAAGCTTTTGGAAATGCAGAAAGGAAAATGACTTGCTTACGCAAGGTGTTTAAAAGCAGAAAGGAGAGTCAATTCTACTGGCCTAAGTTTCAATTAGGTTACGTCTGTTTCTCTCTCTCTCTCTCTCTATATATATATATATTTAGAACTCACATATAAGTGAGATCATACAGTATTTATGCTTTTGCCAAGATGGTTAGGCAGAAAGAGATGCCGTTGGCTTTTGTGAATGGTGGGGGAGATGGCAAAATGGCTATTCTTTGTTTTTTGTTTAGAACATTCTAATTCTAGTTGGAATAGAACTCTTAATTTAAGGCATACAACTTAGGAGTTTATATATGTAACGATTGAGAAATGACTACCACAATACATGAAGTTAACCATCACAACATATAGTTACAATTTTGTTTTGTTGTGATGAGAACTTTTAAGATCTGCTCTGTTAACAGCTTTCAAATACACAGTTGACCATTGTTCACCAGAGAAGTAGACTGGACATGACATGACCAGAACTATTTATGTTGTAATTGTAATCACTTGCACCCATTTTCCTACTCCTGACTCCCAACTTCCAGAACCACCAACCTGCTCTGTTTCTATAAATACATGTTTTTAGAATCCGCACTTAAGTGAGGTCATACAGTACTTGTTTGTCTTTGACTCATTTCCCAGAGCACGAAGCCCTCCGGGTCCATCCCTGTTGCTGGCAGTGGCAGAATTGGCTGCTGCCTTATGCCTCGCGCTGCTCATTACATACCTAGCTAGCTAGATGCAGCCATAGAGAGATACGTGACATGCAGATGGCCGATCGACGATGGCCGACCGACTGAGAGATGTTAGATTGATAGCTCACATTTTGTTGTCTGTTCATCTGCCAGTGGGTGCTTAGGGTTGTAGGATGTTTCCCTGTTGTGACTGTTGTAAATAAAAAAGCTCCCATGAGCATGGGGGTAAGATGACTCTTTAAAATAGTGCTTTCTTTTGCTTCATGTACATGCTCACAGGGTTTCCGTGATAGCTCTATTTTTAATCTTCTGGGCCGAGTGGCTGCCCTATTCACATTCCCCCCAGCAGTGCACTGTGTGTTTCCACCTTCTGATGACAGCCATCCTCACAGGTGCAAGGTGCTACTCCTTGTGGTTTGATGCGTGTTTCCCTAGTGACTAGTGGTGCTAGGCACTATTTCATGTACTTGTTTGCCATTTTTCTGAAAATGCTCAATTCAGTTCCTCTGAGCATCTTAAAATGTGTTTTGTGTGGATATTGATTTACCTTGAGTCAACATGTTAAAGTTAACCTGGATGTTTTCCTTCAAGAGTGTGTCTGTGTGTGGTGGTGGTGGTGGTGGGGGGGTGACCTGATGAGAGTGATGAAAATTTCAAATCTGCACCAAAGAAAATGGCAGGGAGGAGCTTAGTAGCAATTAGGAACAATTCCAGGCCTTTCCAGGGAGCAGCCCAGTTTGCAGGGTGCTGTGCGGCTGTCGGCCCACCCCTGGTCACCCCCCAGAATATTTTGTTCTCTTGCCTCTGGGGAAACGCTTACTGATCTTGCTACCATCTGATGTATTGGTGTGTTCCTACTTTCTCATCATTTGTGTTTTCTTGCAAAGGAAAATAATGTAGGATGTAATGAAGATCTGCTTCTCTTTCATATGGTTTCTGAATTTTCTCTAGAACTCTCTATTTCTGGAAAGTATCGAAGTGTTTTGTGTAATGATGTTAATGTTACCCTGGATATTTTCCTTGAAGTAGGCGGGGAGGGTGGCCTGATCAGTGGCAGAAATTTCAGCTGCACACTTAGAAGGAAAATCTTTCCCACTTACTAAAGTTACTTGTAACTTTCCTCCCAGTATAATTTTACTCTGTTTGCAGTGACTAAGTTTGATTGTTGTAGAACATTCTTACTGATTTTTCCTTAGCCATCACTTTTTATTAAAGAAAAAAATAAAAGTCCTTCACCAGGAGATGGAAATCCCATATTAAAAAAAAGAAAAATCTTTCACTGAAGTTATAGCAATCTAATATTGTTTTAAGAGCTTGATCTTACTTTAAAAAGTTTAGAAAATACAAAGAAAATGCAGCTAATTGAAAATGCCTTTAGAGACATGCCACTAAATGAATTGGAAATATAACTATGGGCCACTTTTCTTAGTTAATTAGGCATTAGAAAAGTTCCAACACTGATTACAAGTCTAGCCAACTTCCTGAAATAATTCAATGTTATCAAGTAACTTAATTAAGCCTCTGTCATATCATATGACAATATTCTCTGATCACTTAGGTTGCCTTTGGTTTGTAGATAAGATGATAAGAGTTCCTTTGAGAGAAAAAAAAAGTCTGTTTGTTTTACTTAATTTCTGATAGTGGCTGTAATTTTATTAATTATGCAACTTGAATCGCTATATTTAGCTTCTTATAATAAATATTTAGGAAGTGAATACATGTTAATAAATTATTATTGAGTTCTACTCTCGTGATGCATGTAATGACCTATTTCTTGTAGAGGTCAGAAAAGACAAATCCTAATAATTCCAAATTAGCATGAGACTGGTCTTTCTCTTTTCAACTGTGTCGTCAGAATTGATGACATGTGAGTCTGGATAATAATTATGCAGTCAATAATGCAGTTTCAAAGAGATTGAAACTGAAATGACCAGGACCCAAAAAGAAAGTGTGCTATTGGCTGAGTTTTGCTTATTAAATGGTTGAGTTCTTTAAAGGTTTATTTTCCTGAAAATTAAATAAACAATTAAACCCCAAAGGAATATTGGGACTAAATGATAATCTGTACAACAAAATAGACTAATAAAACTTCATCTTTAGCTGGTAAAGATGACATATTGCTTATTTCTTTACATCCTTACAACAGATGCTTCCAGCAGCTGGCATTCCAAGATTAGTTTGTCCAAAATATGAAAGCATGTCATCCAAGCAAAGCATTAAGTTGACCCAGTTTTGTGTCTTCCAGTAATTATACAATTCTTTAGAACACTGTGGTTTAACTTCAGCATTACTACACTGGTGGATTTGGAGCTAAATCCAACTAATCATGTTAAAAAAGAAAAAAGATAAACTTTGGATCTTTTACTTTCTGATCATTCCAGCAAAGTGCAGAACTAGAATTATCCTTATGGATTTAACCATATCACAAGCCCATTTTTAGTTAAAGTTCATTTTCACATCAGTAACATTTAGCATCCCCTCTTCGTTATAATTCCCTTCTTCGTGTTATAAATTTCAATCATATTTTGAATTCTAGTTTGCATTCTTAAGCTAGGCAAACAGTTGTGCTGCCTTATTATGGTAAATGCACTTATGCTACATAAACCCAATCGATAATCCACATTAATCCATAACAATGTTTCAATAATTATATAGATTATGGAAATAATAACATACATTCACAGTAAAACTTGTGCCAGACATTCTTTTAATAAAGTCTACACGTAATCTGAAAAAAGGTAGTGTATCTGTACTGCAATAAATAAAAACTTAATAAACATTTAAAAAATAATAATGGAGCCCTCCCTGGTGGTACAGGGGGCTAAAGCACAGCACTACAAAGCTAGCCACCACTGGCACTTCAATAGCAGTCTGATCCCCAGACAGGGAGGTAACTTGACCCACATGGCACAGCCCACTACTCCCCTCAGCAGTGTACTTTGTCAGTCGGCCTGTTCTGCTCCCCACTCTGTCCTTGGTGAATTCTCTCAACACCCCTGCACCTCTGGCCTGTACTCCAGTGCTGTATGCACAAATAAAACACATTTTTAAAACTAGTAGCAATAATTATTATTATTGCAAGCCAATTTGAATTTTAAAAATGCAGGAAATGTGCCCAAGGATTGCATTTTGGGGTAAGATTTATGTGAACCACGTGTTCTGATTTGTTATTTACCAACTTCTCACAGATCATTTTGCTCTACACCTTTCTCTGATGATGTCTAGAGTGATTATGAATGCTTGCTCTTGACAAGAGTATTGACAGAACTATTTATATTGCCATAATTGGTCACAGTGTGCAGAGATAGTTGCAAAATATTACTAACTGTTGAGCACAAAACATATTTAGTCAGATATCTCCACAGGCAATCTGAAGTGATCTGTATTCTCTACTCCTCTGCCAGCGTCTGTCTCTATTTTAGACCTAATCTCTAGGGAAAACAGTTCAGGCTGTGCATAACTCAGAGGTGTCTATGCAAATTGATATTCAAAAGAGATTCTATTCAGTTCTCTGACTGGCTAGAATTATCCTATGTGAAACCATGAGCCTGATCTTAATAAGACAGAAATAAATCATTTTCTTTCCCATTTTAAAAATGAATGAATAATGAATTATTACAGATGACTTGATACTAAACTAAGATTTATTTTTTCTAAAGCAGTACCTTATAGCTTAGTACCTAAATGAATAATATTTACACTAAAATATGACCATTTATTTCCATTTTATGTTTTTACATAGATAGGTAGATAGATTGATGGGGGGGTAGATAGGCAGGTAAATAGACAGTCACATACACAGATAGAGAAGCATTCAACAACAAAATATTTTGTATAATAAAACAATTGCTTTTGCATTACAGGGATATAAAGCCTCATGAGCACTGAATATTCATCAGTTTGTTCATATGTTTTCCACATGTTCATGAAGTTTAAAGTTCCTAAAAAGCAAGACAATATAATAGTCACTGTTGTAACCTCACTGCTAGCAAAAGCACTGCACATAAAAGCTAGTCAATGCTCATTTACAGAATAAATTAGTGACTTTGAAATTCACCTTCAAATTGTCATCCTTGTTATTTTGCAACATGGACGATTTAAAGTTAACATACCTTTTCTCTTTGCATAGTACTTCATCCTCCCTCTAGAATTCATGAATCCTTCTGAGGATTTTTATATCCCTGCCTGTCAAGAGCTCCCAGTTAGTTCTCTCTTACCTCGTGGTGTTTCCCAGGGCCTTGCCCAGTTCTCATGGGTTTGATTTGCAGTTCCTTGATGACTAGTGCAGCTGAGCAGCTTTTCATACCTGTTAGCTATCTGTATGTATTCTCTTAAATAAATGTTTTTTTTTTCAGATCAATTTTAAAGGGAATTTGTTTCTGTTGTAGAGTTGTATGACTTCTTTATATATTGTTGGTATAAAACCTGATCACATAAGCGATTTGCAAGTTTTCTCTTCCATTTAGTAGGTTGCCTTTTATTTTGTTGATGGTTTCTGTTGCTTTCCTTTTCAGTTTGATGTAGGTCCATTTATTTTTTATTTTGTTGTTTTTGATTTTCAAGTCATATTAAAAAAATCATCACCAAGACCAATGTCAGTGAGCTTGCCAGCAATGTTTTCTTCTAGGAGTTTTATAGTTTCAGCTCTCTTATTTCAAGTTTTTAGTTTATTTTCAGATAATTTGTTTGTATGGTGTGAGATAATGGTCTTGTTTCATTCTTTTTGCATGTGATTATTTCCTAGTGATAAGAAGCCATTGATAATAGAAAGTGCAGACACAGACAAGGAGAATTAGGCCAGTTGTCTCTGATATAGCATCTGGATGTTATGTCATGTGTTTTCTTGATGGATGAAACTTTCTTGAACTTCTCCTATCTATTTCACCCAGGAGAAATGTGCTCTGAATACTTATTTGATATTAAAGTCCATATAAGATGATTAAGCAAAGTTCATGACTGTCCATTAAAATGCACAAATGTTCTATTAAAGAAAAGAAACCCCAAATGAGATCTTTATGTGCATGCATATTCATGAAATCCTGCCAACTTCTACATTTTCGCACATGCAGTTAATATTTTCACCTTCAGTCCCCTGTTTTATAACACCTCACACAGTGTTTTGTATAGACTAGCTCAGTGTCTTTTTAGAGTTATGGTAGAGATAAGTGAGTGAATGATGGATTTACTGAATCAGCAGTTCATCCTCCAACTCAATTCATCACTTTAAACAGAATGTTTTATTTCTACAAATGTGTAATGATGATTTTCTTGTGGTTTTATATTGGAAGCTATAATCTTCCTTGGATACTTTCCTAACTCTTACAATGCCCTAATTCAATGTCAGAAATGTTGATGTGCTTGTGTATAATGAATATACAAACTTGCATATACACACATTAGAAATATATAACTACATTCAAATTAAAATGTTAAATTTTAATACATTCAATATGAATAGTGAGACATTATTTCTTATGTAGAAATCTTTGGAAATTAACTGATTTTTATTTTTAATGAAGTACCATTGTGTCATATACTTCAACAAACTGTGTGAAGGTGCAGTGATGTGTAGATAACATCAAATTAACAATTTGAAATTATAAGTTGTCATTATTCAGTACATTTTCACTTGCTACAAATGCTTATTATTTTCACCAAAATGAAGGTTTTAGCCTGATGTTGCCACATTTATTAGTGTGAACTCAGCTGTTCAGTGTTAGTTTAGTTCTGAATTTAATTTGAAGATTTTTTACTCATGAAAAGCAGGTTAGTAAGTCAATCAACAAATGTTCATTGAGTAGTTATAGCAGACAACATTGTTATAGGTGTCTGGGGGAAGACAAATTAAGTATAAAATATGAATCTTGCCTCAATTCCCATGTTATCTAATTTAAATGAATGGCCAGCCAATATCCTAAAACAGATTTAAGACACATTTTCAGAATGGAGATGGTTGTGGAAAATACATTAAAAATGCCAGAAAGGGGCCCTCCCTGGTGGTGCAGTGGGTTAAAGCACCGCACTAAGAAACTAAAGCCACTTCAGCATGAGTTTGATTCCCACCCTAGAGGTGACCCATATGGCGTGGCAGACTTCTCCTGACCGCCAGCTGCTCCCCTCAGCAGTGCACTTCCTTGATCTGCCTGTTCTGCTCCCCACTCTGTCTCTGGTGAAGCCTCTCACTGCCCTTGCACCTCTGGCCTGTACCCCAGTTCTGTATGCATAAGTAAATAAATCTTTTTTAAAAAATTCCAAAAAGACTAAACACACTCACACAAATATATGTGTGTGTGTGTGTGTGTGTGTGTGTGTGTACACACACACATATATATAAATCAATTCTCATTACTATACCCCTGAAATATGTAGTGTTATAATACAGGATGACTTCAAAAACAAAACATAAAAATAATGAAAAATAAACTCAGAGAAAAATTATATAAGGTTAGAGAAAATGAAAACATCATCTCTTCTTTCCTTTTCCTATTCATTCTCTTATGTCTCTATTTCCTGAAGAGTACTAGGACCTGAGAATAAAGGAATGGACAAATAAAAGCCATTTCCAGCATAGCACCCATGGCCTATTAGATAACAGATAAGTTAAGCAGAAAGAAGATGGCGTGAACAATTCCTGGAGACAGTAACACTTCAATGGTGGAACGTTTGGATCGGTGGGAAAGAGGAGGAAGCATTGTGAGCATAGAAAGCAGTGTGTGTCAAGACTGAAATATTAGTTCCTGTAAGACTCCCTTCATATCTTTGATGTTCAACCCTGAGCAGGCATGAAGCTGATGTCCAGGAAATATTTGTTGTGCTAACTAGCAGGATATTTTTATGACAGTGAGAAGACTGATCTGGGTGGGTTTTCCACTTTATAGGCGAACGAGAAAGAAGACTTATTTAAGGCCACTCGACTGCAGAGGTGGCTCTTGACTGAGAGTGTGAACATTTGCAGCAGAACTTAGCCTATTTACATAGAAGGGGTGGTCGCATTGGTTGCTGAGGATAAGTGAGCACCCCAGTATGGCCCTTATGGTGTGGTAGCAAGTGCGGAGTGGGCGAGAGCCAAACCAGGGCGATATGGACAGGTCAGTAGTGGAGAAACAGCTAACTGGTCACCTGGATGCACTGTGTGGCCAGGGACTGAGTCAGAGAGAGGCCAACAGTGTGGTTATTGGCAAATGGAGGTGAGGGGCCCTCCAGTGAGTGAGTAGGAGACGTCACACAGGAGTGTTGATAGGAGGCGGAGGTTGGGGGATTCCGTGTACGTCTGGGGGATACTGCGTCTGGCTCTTTGTGGTGGACCCGAGGTGTGTGCTGTGGAATCTGGCCTCCCTGAGCCACGGTGTATGTGAAGTGTAATTCTTTTTACCTACCAGTCTGGGTAGTGTTAGACTTCAAGAGTTTTCAAGTTTTTGAAAGAGTAAAGGTTTGTGGTGTTGAGAAACAAGGCCAGCAAATTGTTCTCAATCAGTCAGAAATCAGAGAATCTTCTTTTTAAAGATGTGACGGGCCTTGTTTGGTGCACTGGTTAGTTCTAAGTCCCTGGATTGTTCTGAGTAAGTTCCTTGACTGGTAGTGGCCAAGGGGGATTATGCATGGGGACAGAGGGGTCACAGGGTCACTTAGATGTCTCTCTCAGTTCTGTTTCAGTCTTCACATTCTTGCTCATAACAAATTGGACCTAGAAGTTGATCAGCTAAGCATTGTGGGCCTTTTTTTTTTGCTGATCCCAAATAATCAAAATTCCCCTTGTTGTTACCAAGCACATAACTCTGTGACTGCTGAGTAAGCGGGTGCCCTGGCCTCACTGCTGGCTTTCCAGGTGGGATGGACCCCTGGCTATTATGTTCAGGTCATGCATTTACTGCCACTGGGCTTGACCACATGTTAACCTAAGCCCTAACCCAGAAATAAATATGCTCCAAGATCATCACCCGAGGTGGAATGGAATAAGTATTACTACTAGTTCCCCACAGATTTTGTGCCCTCACTGCCAAGAAAAAGTTTATAAGCACTTTACCCCCGACAAGTTGCATTGTCAGAGGCTCCATTAAGTTCAGGGATACCGGTTAGGCTCCATTTAGTAATACAGATTAGACTGTTCTCCACCAATTTTCCATTACTTCCTTCATTAGTGGAGACAGAGCAGGATAATGTCTGCTATTTCCAGGGGGAGAGCCCAGTGATCGGGCTTGATAGGTGCTTATTGCTTGTTTTATTTCTAACCCTCTCGCATGGCTGAGCGGCTCACCGGGATCGGGTGCTACTCACCCTTCCCTGACCTGAGGGGCTGGAAGCCCATGTTCGGGCAGCCATGTTCTGATGCTGCCATGTCCGATTTCTCCCCTCTGAGCAACCTTTCCTCTTCATGAGCCAAGTGTGAAACAAACTGTGATTCTAACAGGGGCGACAGTGGGGTAGGTGCTGGAGCACCAGCAGTCTAAGCAAAAGGTATTTCCCGTGTCAACTGCGCTACTTGAAATTTATCAGAATTAAGAATGATTTTTTGCTAGTTATTTACCTCTGTGCTTGTTTTCTCAGAGATATCATAGAAAATGGCTTGTTTAGGAGAAAATCAGATACTCAAGGTTCCCCTTCAACTATTTTGTTTATTCAGTTTAGCATCTTAGTTCCAAAATAACCAATTATTTTGCACTTCTGGCTCCTATGAATGAATTTATCATCTTACTTTCTTGCCTGTAATTCATTACTATTTTATATCAGGTCACATGAATGGATTTTTTGGCCTTGGTACTGACACTCCATTAGTGTTGCCTAGTTATGTCCTTTGACCCTCTAGCGAAGTGATTGTTCCATCCTTGATTATATGACACTCTTAATAGCAGGCTTAAGGGTGTACGTGACCAGCATGGCTTTTTGTAGTCACCTTCTAGTCCAAATTTGCATTGGGTGGGGTTCATTTTCAAGTCCCAGATGTCTTAAACCTGATCTCACTCCTTCGAGGTGACACAAACTTTCACCTACTCCTTCCCAGTCTCCTTCTGACTTTCACCTAGCTCGTCTCCAGTGATCTGATAATTTCAGGGAGAGGAAATCTTCCTTTGTACCATAAGTCTGTGGAAAATTATAGAGAAAGAAGTAAGTCTTTGGAGTCAAATGGGATCTTTAGTCCAGCTACACCATTTTTGTTTGATATGTCAGGCAACATCTCTTGCCTGAAATCTCATCTTCTCTAAAAGTTGAGTCAACACCATTGACCTTATTTGGTTACTTGTCAAGGATAAACGAGCTACTGTGTGTGGCCCATTTCTGTATAAACAGCCCCGCTATCTATCTCTGGGTTCCTCCTCCCCTCCAATTTCCTTTGCTCCCCCGCACTGGGCCTTTCTTCCAGCTCCTCAGCAAGGCAGTGAGAACACAGCTCTCAAATAATTCACACTTTAGTATTAGATTCATAAGTGCAAGTCAATAACTTTAATTTATTCGAGGGGGTGTCAAAAGAAGGGAACAATGACCAGTAGGGCTCAGGGTTCTCATCCCCCTCCCCAGCAAGGCAGGAAGTCCTCTCCTGAAGATAAAGAGAGTGAGTGCCATGGGACAGCAGCCCCTGCAAAAAGGGATTGTGCATTGCATATCGCACAAAAGCTCCTCAGCTTCCCTACCCCCCACCCCTCCCCACACAAACATCCTTCCAGCTCTAGTTCCTTCTGCATATTTAAGGATATGAAATTTTTGTCACATGGCCCTTCACTCTATAGCTGGTCCTGGCCAGTGAACATGCTTTACTCTGTTTCTCATGCCACCAACGCTCTTTCTAGTTGTTGCTAAGTTATTTTTCTTACTAGTAGAATTTTGTCACCTTGGATATATCCGAGTGAAAAAGAATCATAATAGGCTAAATGAATAATTATTTCTTTCTCTACCTTAGTTTAAGGCTGTTCAGAGCTAAGGTTAAGAGTTGGTGACCCATCCTGTGTGTCCCTCATACTCCTTGATCTTTGAGAAAATATATACAGTTTCACATAACATTGGCAACAGCAAGAGAATTGAAACTGATTGATGAACTAAACTTGGACAATTAGAATAATCTCCTCCTCCCTTTCCCCTTGATAGCAGAGTTAATTCCCAGTATTAGCTGCAGAGTTGTTTCATTTTCCATTAAGTAGCTTTAAGGATGTAGTTGTTGGTGCTGATTAATGCATATTTGGAATGGGGGCCATTAAGTTGTTATTGTTGTCTGGAATGGTAACACCTCACCAAATCCTAATATGCGTCATTTCAGACCTCAATTTATTTTCCTTCACCATGTATCTCTTAGTGAAAGGTAGAAATGACCTTCTTTAGCTCTTCTCGTTTATGGCTCAGAGATGCCTGCAGCTCTGATGATGTAATCCATGGGTGTAATTATGTGTTACTACCCCTTATAGGGGAAGTGCTTTTCATTCTTGGGGGTGGGGGAGGGTAGACCTGTCTTTTCAGGAAAAATTATTGTGATTAATTGTGATTAATAACATACTTCACACTTAAGATTACAGGGTAATGAAAAGCAACCTTGATTCATTTAGGAAAGCCAGGAAGCATAGAATATGATTTTGCCAAATTGTAATAATTTTACCAAACACTTTCTTAGAAAGCTATGTCATAACACTATGTCACTGCAGCCTTGTGAAAAAGGCAGGCAGACTTTATTCAAAATTCTACATGAACCAACTATAATTCCCAGAAATGAAGTGGTTCTCCTAGGTAGCATTTTGCCTAAGTGAACCTCAAACTTGCCTTTTCTAACTTTGAATGTGATGATTTTCCACCAGCTGCTATTACTCCAGCAGCTACAGCAGGCATCTGTACATGCTCATAAATAAAGATTGATTTATTTATGCATACAGAACTGGGGTACAGACAAGAGATGAAGGGGAGTGGATGGTGAGAGGATTCACCAGAGAGAGTACAGAGCAGAACAGGCAGATCAATGAAGTACACTACTGAGGGGAGCAGCGGGCGGGTCAGGAGAGGTCTGCTGCGCCATGTGGGTCACCTCCAGGGCTGGGGATCAAACTGGCACTGAAGTGGCTGTGGCTCCTTGCAGTGCTGGCCTTTAACCCATTGCGCCACCAGGGAGGGCTTAGTTCTAATGTAGTTAAATTATTCAGCTAGCTTAGTTTTTACAAGACAACTATAAAATCATCTAAATTCAACTTTAGTTCTCTCTTGCTCAATTTATCCCACCCATTATTAGTTTATGTGTTTATAAACTGGCAAAATTATCTTCAGAAAAAATATATTTGAGGAAAGATATACAAGCCACTTAAAGAAGTACTAGAATTGAATATTATCTTTGTACTAAGTACTACTTGAGTTCTTGAAAGCATCTACGGAGAGACTGCTTTCTGGCAAGATGCAAAGGAACCACCATAAATCTACTTGGTTCTTATGCAATGGTGTGTTAGTCAGGACTCTTCAGAGAAATAGAGCGAGTGGGATATATATCTACATATATGAAGACATTTACATTAAAATATGTATACAGGCCCTCCCTGGTGGTGCAGCAGGTTAAAACACAGCGCTAAGAAGCTTAAGCCACTTTCCGCATGAGTTCGATCCCCGCCTGCCCCGGAGTGAACCACATGGCGCGGCAGACCTCTCCTGACCCCCCTACTGCTCCCCTCAGCAGTGTACTTCGTCAGTCTGCCTGTTCTGCTCCCCACTGTGTCTCTGGTGAATCCTCTCACCGCCTTTAAGCTTCTGACCTGTACCCCAGTTATTTATGCATACATAAATAAAATCTTTAAAATATACATATATGTATAAATACATATATAATGAAGACATTCATTGCAAAAAATAAAATTCTCATATGGTTTTAGAGGCCGAGAAGTGCCATCACCTCCCAGCTGGAGACCCAGGAAGGTGGCAGTGACATTGCGCTGGACTCCAGGGAACCTGTGTCTGTAGTTCCCCATTCAGGACTTTAAGTCAGAAACCCAGGAGCACCAGGGGCAGGAGAACAGTATCCCAGTCCAATCCATCAGTCAGAAAGGTCAGCATTTTCCTTCCGCCAAGTCTTTGCTCCGCCCGGTCTTCAGTGGCTGAGATACGCCCTTCCACCTTGGGGAGGCAAATGGCTCTCCCAAGTCCACTGACCCAATCACTAACTTCACAGACATGCTAGATGATGTCGAAGCCATGATGCTGAGCCACCCTGTGAGCCAGCCAGGTTAGCACAGAGAATTAACCGGCAGAGATGGGGAGTGACAACTTCCAGAAGTTGCCGGCCTTAGTGTGAGCAGAAGCACCTGAGGAGCTTGTGAGGTTTCAGGTTCAATTGCCTTTTGCTGGTGCTTCTGAGGGGAGAGGCAAGGGTCTGCACACCAGTAAGGACTTGTAGCACGTATTGCACTCAAATTAATGGAGAAAGAATCATGGTCGTTGCCTGGGGCACAGAAGGTACAGTGTTTAAGCTTGGGGTAAAGGGAAATTTCTAGAGGTGGATGGACAGCAGAGATATTTGTGCAGCATTGTGAATGCACTTAATGTTATTGACTTATGATTGAAACAAGTAAAAGAGTCAACATTTTTATTTACATTAAATTACAAACCAGAACTTCTCGTGCAAATGGCAGCCATTTTGCACAGCTATGGGCTGGTGTTTGCTTCCTAACACTTGGTGAGGAAAGTAGATGCTTTGCGTCTAAAATGTCATCATTTGTGCTCAATGATGGATTAATATTGCACGTGAATGTGTCACTTGATGCCAAAACTAAAATAAGGTACTAAATGAACGGATTTATTATAACAGTCAGATTTGCTTTCTGAGGAGAAAATAGATTTCTTGTGTATCTATCCTGGGCAAATGAAGGAAAACGTCAGAGCTAGTCACTGCGTTGCTGGAAACAACCAAAACAGGTCTCTTGTCGGTACCCAGGAAACCAATCTCTCAGTCACAAGAACTGTGTATATTCTATGAGGAATTTACTCAGGATGACCATCAAGAGACTCAGGGGCACAGACACCCCACACTGGCTCCCCTAAGGGCAGGGGTGCGGGACGCTTCAGTGGCAAAGGAAGGTGAGCGCAGGCCGGCATCACGTTCCCAGCTCCAACGAGGTGCTGCTGTCCAGGCAACGGCAGTCAAGGTGCTGGGCTTTGCCAGCAGTCAGCAGACGCTTGCTTCCGATGCCACTGGCAACGCCAGAGGGGCGCAGAGAATTGCACCAGGGATGGGACACAATTCGCTCCCCAGATTCCCTGAATGCAGGTGGAGCCAGTCGACCTCATGAGGAGGAAGTAGAGAGTGCAGTTAGCAGTGAGTTTAAAAGTTAGTTCATATGTTAATTTAAAAAAAAGTTCAAAAGAGGGAATGTAATAAGGTGGCTAGAGTTTACTTATGCTTGTTCCTACTTTTTTAGCTTAGAGGAGTTTTTGTTGTTGCTGCAAAATGGAGGAGGTCTTGGCGACACACTATTGCTGCTCTACCCGTTCTGAAATGGGGCCGCTGGGTCTGGCCTTCTCTTGCCTTTGCAATAAAAATGTATAGTGATACTCATGCTCTTTTCAGGATAGGGTGTGGGCCAATGTGGGGAAGAGCCTGAACTGCATTATTGCTATGGTGGACAAGCTGATCGAGAGCAACGGCAAGGGAGAAGACAGCGGCAGCGGCAAAGATGGAGAAAAGGAGCCTTCCCTGGTGGGCGCCGTCACGCCTCATCCAGAGGGTAAGCCATCAGCTTTTTCTCTGACCGAGTAAACACGATGGGGAATTCATGGTAAAGTGAGCGAGAAAAAGTGGAGGCAACAGGCCTGTGATGACAACTGACAGTGGCTTCCCCCCGCCCCTGGTGGGTGACGGAGGCTGTTTGTCAAATTGCATCTCGTTGTGTTTTCAGAACTGCTTGCTGCGCTCTTTTTTTTTTTTTTTCTTTTACTGCATAAAATCCTTGAAAGAAAAGTGTTCACTTTTAAAGAATTTGACACAGCTTTATCTAGTTATACACTCCTCCAAAGTTTATTAGGAAGGAAACAGGCATCTGTGCTTCAAACTCTGAGCAACCGTGAGGGATTTCAGGACCCACTAACTCATAATGGCTCCTGAAAACAATGCACTTGACAAAATGCTTCGTATCTTTTTCTGAGGAAATGTTTGTGAGTTATCTCAAAAAAAAAGCATATGTTTCATTTCATCTAGGAGGGATATGTGCATTGATCGAAAGACATATTAGGAAGGGTAGATTTTCGTGCATGCATGTGTGCATGTGTGCATGTGAGCAAATACATCTGGACACACATGAGCGATAGAAACTGTAGACACTCTCAGATACCTTGTAACAAGGCTGGCTAGAAACATGGTAGTCAGAATTTTAGCTTAACTGTGTCCCTCTAAATGGCCTTGTGGTTATAATTTCTTACTAATCATTTTTGACAACAAAAATGTAGACACCACATCTTTATGGTAGTGAGAGCTTATGTTAGGATTGTCACAGACTTTTCGCTGAGTATCTCAAAATGTTGGAAGAGAATAAACAGTGTTGCCCCACCCTCTCCTTAAGAAATCTGCTTTTCCTTTTACTTTAAGAAAATATGGGCGTGTAGAGTTTTAAATTTATGTTTCCCAATTTGTTTTCCTGGTTTTTCATTACTCATATTTTCATCAGGAATTTAATTATGTGAAACATAAATCTTTCATCACTTGATTAACAGCAGAACCATTTCTAAGCCATATTTGTAAATGATGACTTTATAAGGTTTTTGGATTATAAATTGTCCCTCTATAGTCTATACCATGCACATAGGTGCAAAATTTACACGGATGTCCTTTTCCTTCACACCTACTTAGCCTAACTACATATAGGGATTTTCTTTTTAAATAATACCAGTTTTATTAGCTAATGAATCTAGCCCAGCTTCAGAGCTTTACATGAATCAAAATGAAGGCTTGTCATAGCTTATGTCATAAAGAAATAGCATGCTTCAATTTTCTTTAATTGAACATTTATTGGCTATCAATTCTGAGCCAGACCCCGTGCTATGCTCTGGAAAATGAGGTGAAGAGGCAGCATTCATTTTAGTGACTTACTCTGGCCATTGATGAGTTTTCAAAACCTAGTATTTTTCACCAAAAAAATAAGAAAGGGATACTGGATTATGCTACTTTTTTTTTTTTTTTTTGCTTAGATGGTCCAAAAATTTTTCATGGAAGAGCGCAGAGTTCCAAACTATTTGCAAGGATGCATTGGATCACTGCATTTTCCTGGAAGATTATTATCTTCAATCAAAATTGCATTTTAAAAAGTCAAAATATCTCATACATAAATTGTCTGTAGGATTATAGGAATCACTTTTTATTCTGCTGTGGGTCTTGTTTGGAGATGGCCTAAAACCCACACAAGTTGCCACCAACGTGGGATCCATGCTGGATCAGCTGGCACAGCCCAGTCATAACTCAGTGCCACAGGCATTTGATTGCGTTTCTTTCTCTTCATTATTCATCTGTGGTTCATCCATTCTTTTTTGCAATAAATACGTTTGGGGGCTAAGACACGACTTAAGTGTCTAAAAATGAAATAGATACTTCGGACTGAAAAATTGTTAAATTACAGTCAACTCAGTTCAAAATTCAAATTTTTAAGACCGAATCGCGTCACAGACAATTGTGCAGAGTGCATGTTTGGGGGGGATATTGGTCCGTAGGAAAGGTGCGAACCATGCAGAAATGTGGTTACAAGTGGAAGTGTGTCCCAGTGTCTTCAAGTGTCTGAGGAAACTCCTGCCTACTCGGAAACCTATTTTTATTCTTTTACAAAACATTGCTCATTTCATTACAAAATAGCACATTATTAATTATAATGTGTTTTATGGATGTTTCTTCATAGTAGAGAAAAAGCAGTTCTAATTTCTATCCTGACTTTTATTACCCAACGCAATACAGCAGAGAAAGTGCTAGCCCTGTTTCGGACCATTGCAAAGCGCATGAGTAGCCCAAACTGCAGGCATCTGCCTGTGCTGCGTCAACCCTGCTTCGGGTACAGGCACATGAGAGATACACGTGCCCCAGCTTACCTACACCTTAAATTTTTATCAGAAAAAAAAAATAGGATTTAGAAAAATTGGAAAGAGAAACAAGTAGGATTACGTATGATTTTAATTTTCTTATTTGAGTCAGACATAACCATTTTGAACATAGTTCTCTCTATCACACTCACATACTTTCTCTCTCTCCTGTAACCAAACTGAAGTACATGCTATAAATACACACACTTCCTGTATCATACATATCATTAAGTTCTGCATATTTTCTGATGTAAGTTCTCTGGAAATGAGTAAGTTATTCATCAAAGAAGCCACTATTTTAAGTTTTTAATGATAATAACAATGCTACAAGTTACATAGAAGCGTCTGAATGTCTCAGTCTCTCACTGCACTTCAGGGGGTTTCCCTACATGAGATGCGAGGTGTGGAATTGCCTTCTCAGAGTTCTCCCTTCCCACATATTTTCTTAAGCTATTATTTGTTTACATCAGTGTGGACTCATGAATACTGATTTTGTGCTCTTGTTCTGTAATTATTTGTTTGGGGCTCAGGTAGGCCCTGGGGGCTCCTTCTGGCTGGCCACAGGGACCTTCTGTAGTCCCACCGTGGCCTTCGCTCCCATCCTGCCTGCTGATCGTCCCCTCTCCATGCCGGCCAGTTCCGCAGGCCTCCAGGAGCATAAGTATTTTCTCTTCCCCAATCTTAGGTTTAACTATTTTTTCCTAGAACCTGACTTCTTCTTTGTCTTCTTATGTGTGTGTGTGTGTGTGTGTGTGTGTGTGTGTGTGTGTGTGTATAGTATTTAGCAAGCTACATTTGTGTGGGTAGGAACAATTTGATGACAATAGATGTTCTCAGCAGCAACAACTGCAGGCACCGTTTTAACTGACATCTTTCCAGTCTTAAATATTTTCCCTGATTTCATACCAATTTGGATGGAAAATATATTGTAATCTCTGGCTGTTTGTGAAGTTTGACATTATATAACAACGCTCTATTTCAAAATATTATTCTGAATAATAAAATTCACTTCTTGAGTAGCTCTAGATTTACCCTTAACGCATGACGTGGAGAGATTGTTACATCCTTTTGTTTTAACAACGAATTAATGAATTGATTCAGTGAGTGACCTGTGTCACCTGCAATTTACCATAATGTGTTATGTGATACTGATGGGCATTTCTAGCCACATTGTTTATATATTTTACTGTTCACTTTGAACAATGCATGCTCTCTCCTTTCTATTTTGGTCAATTTCTGGAATTTTTCATTCTGTTCATGTTTTGATGATTGGATTTTATATTAGGATACTTCTTGAAATCTCATAGCATAGGTCAAGCCTACATAGTTTCTCCTTGTTCAAGCCTACATAGTTTCTCCTTGTTCACCATCATCTTTTTATTTTTACATCTTAGTTGCAATTTATATTTCTTTCACTATATATGTATGTATACATATATACATGCATAATTACGTATTTGATTTTCTATAACTTGCAGATAATTCTACTTTAAAGTTTCAGATTCCTCTTTCCACAAGTATGCTGATTTACTCATGCTTTAAATCTTTAGTTTAGAAGGTTTTTTGTACCTTTTGAAGGTTTTTGTTTCTTTTAGAGCTAGGATTTTACAATATGTCTATAAATAGATTTTCAGGTGAACATAGAGTACTAAGACTTTCTCTATTGCACTCCACACAAATAATAAAATAGCAAACTTCCATATATGTGTGTGTGTGTATGTACACAGACACATTTACGTTCATCTGACTGCACATACATACATGAATGTATTTGTATATGTATATATTTGCCCTTTTCTGAATTATCAAGATCGCTGATTGATTTTTCAGTACATTTAAACATACTAATGAGTATTTACAATAGCACAGGCCTTCATTCCCATAATAAATTGAAGGCCCAAGGGTCAAACCAGTGTATATTAGAATCTTAGATTTTGATATCTCCTTAAAGATTATGCAATTAAACTTCCTAAAGTATATAAAAAAGCATACCTACAGTATCTCTGCCAATTTTTGCCATACCTACGATACACATTTCCACTCTAGAAAACAATGTGTACTTCCTAGACTGGCATACTCCAGATGTAGATCTAAATGTATTTCCTTTGATTTATTCACTGGCCAAGATCTAATTCTTTGCAATAAGCAGAGCACATTTATTTTCCTTGTCTACATTATAGCCAAAATCTTACCTGAGAGCAACCATCATGCCTTTTTGTCACTTTTTAAGCCATTTTTCAAAGGAATAGCTTCAGAGCAGCCCAGAACAACCACCTCCCTGCTTTTAGGTACTCTTCTTCTGTTAGTAATATCTAAGTCCTAGCTGTTTTGACAACCACATTTTATGAGTAAATCTGTTGTTTCCCATTCACCTTGCTAAATTTGACCTATCCTCAGGCTTCTCATGAGATAGTATTATTTAAGCCCAATGATGTGCTAGACATTGTGAAGTATTAGGGGTATGAGGCAATTAAGACATGGTCTATCTCAGTTCTGCAGAAGAGATTGATGCCTACGCCCATGACTGCAGGATAATACACTGTGAGCACATGCTGATAAATACGGGCTCCTTTCATCCATCTTCTCTACTGTCCTACTCAGGTTTATTTTATTCACATTTTAGAAACATATCTTGCCCATTCATAGAAGTAATAGATAAAAATGATGGGAAAACAGAGCGTAACACAAACCCTTGAGGCACAATACAAAAAAATAACTGTGTGCTCTGAAATGCAGTAGAAATGCTGCTCTTTGGGGGGTACATGCATCTCCTCCTGCCTTGCATGGCCTGTTTCTGCTTTCACAAGGATCCCATGAAATGCCCGGTGCAAAGCAAAATATCCTACGTCACCGATGCCCTTTTCCTAACCTACCCAGCTATAAAGCCCCATCAGAGAAGAGGATGGAATTCCAGTCACATAATTTTTCTTAATGACTTCCTGCTGACTTCAAGTGTTTCTGCTTCCTCCTCCAATGGAGGTAACTATCCATGTGGGTCACAGAATTAGACAGTTATCACTGGCCTGAGGTTCCTTAATACTTATGTCCTTCCCCACTCCAAGATTTTCTTCACTTGTGAGATACATTCCATATTTCCTTGCTAGGCTTGAGAATTCACTATTTTTATCACTTCTTTCACTTTGTCTCCAGCTTCCTCTAGTTAACAACTACCTGGTGCTCTCAAGATTTGCCAGTAAGTTATCACCAGCTGTCTATAGTTTGTCAAATATTAGTCATCTTCCAAAATGCACCCCAATCTCCAAAGAAGAGCAAGCCCAAGGTGTTAGCAAATAACATCATTTCCACATCTTTTATCTTTGATTGGCCAGAGTGCTATCTATCTAGTAAGTTTGAAATCCTTACAGACTAGAATAATCAATTAATTAATACACTCATACAATAACTAGCTAATGTGCCCAATCTTGTGGAAAGGAGACACTAAGTATGTGTCAGCTGGAAGGCAAGTGCGGTTGGCACTTGTAGCGCTACCGCATCCTGGCCCCATGTCCTTTCGCTTACAGCCTGTCGGAGCAGATTGGTGAGTGAACAAGTTTATTGTACACGCACTTGAAGGTTTTACAAAGACAGTGTGCCCAAGACAGGGACTCAGAAAAGGAAGTATACACCTGAGCATCTCCAGCAGATGGACAGATGACACTGGACTTAGATAAAGAGAAGACCAGAAAAAGATGAGTACAACCTGTAAACACCTTGAGGTCTGGAGGACACCTTCATCTGAGGAGGAGAGTTGTCAAAGACTGAAAATTAGAGGCAACTTGGATACCAAATGAGGGTATCTAGAGAGATGAAATAATGAAATTAATTATCAAAATTTACTGCAATAGTATTTATGTGACAAGCACTTTGCTAATTATTTGTATCTTTGCCTCTTTTCCTCCTTGAAAAAAAAGCTTGCAGAGGCGATTCTGTTTGTACACCCATTTGGTAGATAAGAAAGCTCTGAAATTTGGCGAAGATCAGAGTTAGTAGGTGACTGAGCAAAGATTCAAAGCTAGGCAGAGTGATTTCTCACTGAGTTTGTCAAAAGGAATTTGAAGTCCACAGAGTAACTGTTGGGAAAAGGATGCTTAAATGCAGGGCAAATGGATCTCCTTGCCTCTCTGTGTGCCCTCAATATCTTAATGAGCTGTTTCTCTGGAGTCATGTCTAATGGATCACTTATTGCTACTTTGCTCCTTTTTCCTACAAGGCCCTATATTTCCTTAACTCCTTCTTGCCTCTTTACACTTCTTTTTCCATCTCACCTGCAACCATCCTTCATGACCAGTCACGCTAGACTCTCAAGAGCTCCTTTTGTGTTCTCCATTGCCAGGCCTTCAAAGACTTGCCCACTTCTACCTTACATGGGACTACATATCACATCCCTGGAGGGTCTCCCAGAGCAGCAGTGACTCCATGAGCCTGGCACAGAGGTGAAGCACAGTCTCTCCAGCAGGACTGTGTTCTAGGAACAATGCTCTGCTGTCTCCATCTTGAAATTTTGAATGGTTTTGTCTTTGTGTGGTAAATGAAGTCCAGGAGAGCAGAGCACACCTTGTCTGGGACTTGGTGCTTTGATCTTTCTATAGTTTTGCCTGTTAGTTCATGTACCTGGGTTTCCTGAAGCCCATTCACCTGCCACCCTTTCTTGTCCCAGGACAAGGGCCGCTTCCATCCCCACTGTCACCTACCAGAGCAAATGAGTGAAGCCAGGCTGGGTCATTTGAGTCTCTGTTTTACTGCACCCCAGTGTCCAAGGGGCCATGACATGCAAGAGTAGACAGAAATCACCGTGACAGGTCGAGAGACACATGCTGAGGAAGAAAGGAAAAAGCTTATTTCCTGCTCTTTGAACAGTGGTCTCACAATTTTATTTCTCATTAGATACTGCAAATTATGTAGTCATGCTTTCCCCGTTGCAAGTACAAAGACCCACAGGCATCATGCAAGATAGTCTGAAAGAGTGAGTAAAATGGAAAGGCACTGAAATGCAGGAGGAGGCTGCTGGCCTGGGGGTCTGGGCCTCCAGTCATCACTTTTACTGATTTTCCAGATAAATCTCAATGTTTTGTATAAACTACCCTCAATCTTAAAGGTCAATAATTTCATTAATGATAAAAATATGAGGAGGCCAAAATAAAATGTGCTTGAGGGTGTAATAAGAGTGGTCGATTTGATGCCTCTGAGTCTTTGGTCAATGTGGCTGTAAATATTCTGTTTCCCACCAAGCTCGACACTATCTTTTTGCGTTTTGCTCTTGAATCTCCTCAGCCTAACATAATTTTGGCAAGGAAGAGATGCAAATTTCATGGGAAAAGGCCTAATCATCTTGAACTGAAACTGCTCCCTGACTAGAAACACCTTTTTTTCTTTAAATTATTAGTGAGCGTCTAATACATATGCATATTTATGTAGATCTGGATGAAGATCATTTTGTTTTCAGAACTCATACTCAACATTAGACAGTTATTTCAGTGGTGCTATAATATGTAAGAAGTCTGTTTCATTCTGTGAAATGCAAAGATATAAGCACAAACCATTTTCAACACAGGACATAAAAACAATCTTCTTGAATTTCATGAAAATCACACATGGATATTTAAAGTTTCATTGAGAAAGAAAAATCAGGGAATTGGGCTCTTAGAGACTCAATTAGTTAGTAGAACAACTTTGAAAGTATACACAAGTGTTAAAGACACCTGATAAAAATAATTACTAGATGCCACAGAGGTTTTTGTTATGAACTTGGGGTTTAAATAATTGTGTATTATGCTATCCAGTCTTATCAGAAAACTACTGTTGTTTCCCTTAAAAAATGCACAATAAATTATGATGTAGCAGAACAATGCTAGACACACAGCCAAGATTTTTGGCAAGTCCATAATTTATTTATTTGACCCCATGACTCTGATGGATCACTTAGGTTCTCTGGATCTCACTTCCCTTGTTAGTAAAGAAAGATCTTCTTCAGATTTTTAAGGTCTCTGTCAGTTCTAAAGATTTATGCTAATAAAGATACCACATAATCAAAAGTGATTTTTTTTTTCCTTTTGAGTAAAATCAGGACTGAAATGTGACCTTGGATTCACTTTAGAATTTAGAAGTGATTTTGGAGTTAGCAATATGAAAATTTTGGTGACATTGAAAAAATAGCTTTTCCTATTTTCACTATTGGGTGAGCATCAAAACCCAGTGGAGCAAAGGGAGAGAGAAGAAAAAAAAGTAGTAGAGATAATTTTACTCTTGAGACATTTCACTGTGAAAGGGGCAGAGAAACCGGGTGAAGCTGCAGAAGACAGGGAGGCTGGCTTTGTGCAGGTGGGGAAGCCTGTGTGCCGAGGACGGGAATGATACAGTAACACAGGAAAGACTGATAAGGTAGACCAGGGAGTTGCTGGAGGTAGGTAAGAAGATAGGATATTCTTAGATATGTGAGAAGATAGAGGAGTTGGTCTTACCTAGAGAGAAAACAGGAGAGAGATAGGAGATATTTCAGAAACAGGGGAGAGAAGGAGGTGGTGGGTGGCAGACATTGGAAAACTAGGATTTAATTTGTAATTGTTTCCATAGTTTAAACATAATAGCTCCTATTTATGGGTTGCTGTAGATATGCGAAAAACTGTTTTTAAAATGACTGCATTGACTCATAACTCTTGGAATACTCAAAGAGTAGGTCTACACAATTAATGGGTGACAGGAACTGCTGAAGTTCCGTCCCTGTCGAGCCAAACGCGGTCAGGGCTGCCAGCTGCCCTTTGGTCCCTGGGAATTGCTGCTTCCGTTCTTCCCAGGAAAGGGCATCGCTGATCTCAACCTGTAGAGATCATTGCTTTGCTATCAGCCTTTTAACAAAATAGTAAGTTTTATTAGACACAAATTAATGATGTTATCAGATAACTTCATGAAAATCAATCGATGGCTTGGAGGAGCACTATGGAATTTTCCTAAGGCACAAATTAAGAAATTCCACGTGTTCACGATTACACTTGAAAAATGACTGAACTTTCTCGTGAATATGGTGATACCGCACCAAAAAAAAAAAAAAAAAATGGAGTAAAAGAGAAAAGAAAGCTTCATATCTCCCACTGAGAATTTTGAAGCAAACGAGCATGGAGTGAAATGTATAGAATACTGCTAATTGCCTACTTACTCAGCACTTTGTACAATAAATCGATTTACATGAGACACTACTCTATTTATGGAAATATCTTTTGATGGTGTGCTATCTTCTACTAGCCTTGGACTTTTCTAGAAAACTACTGCATACCTAACTCACTCCATGATACAGATCTATTTCCTCACCTCTCCCCTGGGAGCTGTATTCTTTTTAGGCTTCAGTCCACTCAACAGCCACTACTTCTCCTCAAGTTTAGATGCTAGTCACAATCTAAATTACAAGACTTTCTGATGCAGATGTCCTGGTGATTTCCAGTGGCCAGTGACCTGTGACTGATGTCATTGATTCTAAAATGCTCACGATATGTATTGGTCCTGAAGTTATAGATCTTTTGAGGCCAGAAGGCAAAATCAGCCCATCAAATAGACGTGTGACTATGCCCCGCCCACCATAGCCCCCGAGTCAAAACTCGCATGTTACAATAAATATAGAACTTGTTGGATTAGTGGATTTAGTTCCTGGAAACTGTCTTAGCAGAATTTACTTAAGGCTTCTGACTTTGTGCTACAAAATGAGAAGTTTAACCAGGATATCTGTTGATGCATTTCCTTTGCTATTTTTCTAAGAGCAAGACTAGAAGTTTTATGACACTGTATTCTCAGGCTGGCAGGATTTAAACAAACAAGGTTCCCTGACATGAGTAAAGGTTGCCTTTGTTCTTCTCAGCACAGTTTGTCCTGAGCTGAGCTAGTTCATTCCTCTCTGATCCTTCTGGAAGGTGCCAAGACCAGTCACTGGCCTCAGATCCCCTTGTGTCACAGTGTGGCGGGCACTACATGGGCTGCCCTTGGACACATGTCTTGGTTCTTTGGGTGAATGCCCGGGGCCTGAAGGCAGGGCATGGCAGCTCAGCGTTGGGGGCCAACCCCTCCCAGGCGACATGGTCCTGCTCCCTAATGCCATTCACTTCTAGATCTGGCCTTTGGCTCTTCTCTCGAACACTCTGCACCTTTCCTTTCTCTCCCCAACCCTGCCGGCCCCTCCCTTCCCCAACTGTGGCGTCTGCTCACCCACCTTTTCCCAATGTTTTTGCTCTTGGCTCCAGCTTCCTCATTAATGTCTACTTTATTCCTGCCTTTTCCAAGCTCTTGGCTCATCTCAGCTACCTTGTCCCTGCGCCTTTCCCCTCAGCAGCCCCATGGCCCCTTCTTGGAATCCACGGAGTCAGTTGATAATCTCTGCCGATGGACCAAGCCAGGTACCCTTCCCAGACTCTGTTCCCACGAAGGTTGTCTTTAGAGATGTCCACTGCCTATGGGCCTTGTAGCCTTTTTGGAACCTCCTGAGCACCCCTCTCTGCTACACAGGACTTACTTCAAGTGTTTAAGTGAACCGCTTAACCATGAATGAATGTGACTTCCCACAGAGTGAAGGCTCTTGCCACTCAATGCTTCCAAACTTGCTTTTATCACTGTCTCAACTTCTACAACACAGTTCACACCCCCTTAGGCTGAAAGGGAGGCACACCTCTTACTGCACCTGCTATACTTTGATGCCCAGGGTAGGGCTGTGAGATAAATGTTGGGGTCCCCCATGGACCTCACATCCAAGAGATTTTATTGTCTAATGACTGTTTTTGTCATGATGACAGTGAAAAAACGGGTAGAAAAGCGATATAGAAAGACATTAGTATTTGTCAAAGGAAGATTGATACCGAACTAGGAGGTGGATCATAAAGATGGTCAAGGGCCTAGGAAGGCTCAAGGCCTCCTGAGTGTCAAGGTGTTGGGGACAGGGTTGCACTGAGAACAGCCAAGCCTCAGCAGGTGGTTTTCCATCCCCGGTTGAGCCTCTTTTATCTGATGAGCCTTGCTTCTGTGTCCCATATGCCTGGGGTTGTCTGAGTATTTGGAGGCCTCTTGTGAGCCAGTGTCGAGAGCCTATGACTGAAATTGGCACATGTATCATGAGGAGTTTCACAATGTAATTTCTGGAAAGGAAGCTTTATGATGAGGTAGATCGTCCAACTGATACTCACATTAAAAAACTTTGCCTGGAAGGCAAGCCCCTCATGCTGGGGCCGAGGCACAGCCCTACCTAGACTGATGCAGGACGGAGGCCATCCAAGGCCACAGTGGACCGGTCTCCCCACCCTTGGCTCCAGCCTCGCACCCCTGCCAGGTCTGCACCCCCCTGAGGTGGGAGTGCAGCACGCATGCTGCTGGTTGTGGGTTTAGTCTCTGTTCTCTTTGCCACCGTGGGAATTTTTACCCTCCTCCAGAGACCATCCCAGTGGCCAGCTTGCAGTTCTTCCTCTTCTCCTTGGCTTCCGTGAATACTAAGAGTGGCTCATTTCCTCTCTTACCGCTTCTGTAAAATGTAATGGGCATGCAGTCTTTTAGCTTGTCTTTGTTTAGTTTTGTTTTTGAAGGGGGGAGAGTGTTTTGTGTGTTTAAAAAGTTGTGGGAACAAAAAATAGCAAGAGCTAAAAGCTATCGTGTGGTGAATTATTTCAAATGGGCAAAGAATACCAAGAACCTGAGAAGAAATTTGGGCAGAAAGTGTCATGCTCCGTGGCCGTTGGTTGATAATCTGGCTCTTTCATTTTTCTCCTGAGCAACGTAAGAGCCGTGGAGCCAGGAGCCTCGAGTGTCCTGTGTGGAGCACGGCAGTGTGGGGAGACTTGAGGGCCCGGCTGTCCTCCCACGAATCCTCGCTGAGCTTCCCGTGAATGTGTTACAGAAATGAGCAAAGAGCTGGGAGACAGGCTTGCCTGGGCAGCTGCCAGTGCTCTCCACACGCTCAGGAAAAGCCCTGCTAAGCCACACACATTTCATGTTTTCGTGAGGAAAGACTCTGCTTTTGGCCTTAGGATTAAGGAGTTTCAGCAAGCTTTTATAGAGACACTAAAACATTCTCTTCATATTTCCCTCCTTCACTGGAAGGAGCCCAAGAGAAGCAGACAGGAAGACAGTGTGGGCACTTGAGTGCTGCCAGGCCAGTTAGCTCCCCGAGAGGTGGGGGTGACTGCAGATGGTGAGTCTGCCCCCGCCTGGCTGAGGATTGTGTGTGTGTGTGTGAGTGTCGTGGGTTGAGTGTTTGTGTAAGAGTGAGTATGTAACAGTGTGAGTGTGTGTATGTGACTGTGATGGTGTGAGTGTGTGACAATGTCAAGACTCAGTGTGTGTGTCCTAGCCTTTCTCTACTTGATTGGACAATGTCCATGAGCACATCTTCATTCCCACGAGAAAATGGCTTTATCACAAGGGTAAATAAACACAACAACCGACATGCAGCAAGGCAGGAGGGTGAGGCAGACGGCAATGGTCTGAGGATTGTCAACAGCTGAAGCTCTGGCCAGTCTCTCTCTTTGTGCTATCTCAGAATCTGGATTTACACTGAGGAAGGTCAGGACAAGCAAAGCCTGTCATCACTGCAACTTGCATTTGCCTGTAAAGTTTTCCTTTATGAAGTGAACTGAAATTTCATAATTGTTCCTTTTCTAGAAGTGAATGTATTTTTAGCTTCCCTACTTAAGCTTCTCCAGAAGAAAGCTACTACTATTTTTAAGATTTTCTACCTTGATCACAAACTTATAATTTTCTCATAGTTAATGCTTTTTATATTGCCATTCTCCTTAAATTTTAGCCATAAAAAGCCTATGTAATTGCCCTAATGGAAACACTTGAATAAGGGATCAGACAAGCATCAACAGTCCTCCTAGATTTCAGGTATCAGGTTTTTTCTTTTATTTCCTTCCATTTATAATTAAAATCTACCTGGTTCAGTAAGTGTGAAGCTGGCTTTAGAAGTGAGTAAAGAAATTATTGTGTGTAAATGAGTAAATATGCAAAGATCCCACTTTTAAAGACTTTCAAGAGAAAAAAACAAAGGTTATAGTTAATTTGAACTGTCAGTATCTCTCAAGAGGGAAAAAGTGGGCACGTATGTTAACTTATTTTCTGACTGCACTCCCGATCAAGCCACTGATGACTTGACATAGGATGTTTTCATGCATGGTGTCTAGACATTATATCCACACTCTTTGGAAATCATGCAAATGTACATAAAGATTAAAAATTCTAACTTGAATGACATGAGTGGCTGAGTCGTTCTACTTCAGCCCGAGAGAACAGCGCCACCTACTGCTCACAAGCTTATTTCATGTTATGTGGACCTAAGACTTACTGCTACAGACCTAAGTGTGTTTCGTTGAAGAGCTGCACCTCGTCTGTGTTGGAACGTTTGTTTTTCTGGTGCATGTGTCTCCGTTTACACATTCCTGTTGAGAACAATGGTTAAATAATGACATGGGAGGGCAAGAGAATGCAAATATGAAATATAGAGTCTTCTTGGTGTCCCTTTGGGGTATCTCTCGTTTTGAAAAAAGTCTGGCGTGACTGAATGTGCATATACTGATGACATAGGGCCAATCATGAATCAATACTTGCATAATTTGAGCCTCTGTGCACATTTTACCTGGGCTGCCCACAGGTGAGTCCTTTATAAAATGATTACAGATTTAATAGGTATTGATTGCATTCCTCGTCCTCTGGTGTTTTTTATTCCTGTCATAACACTTCATTCTGTCTTCAGCTTTTAAAATAATAAGTGCTAATGTCCCTGGCATGTAATTCTTTTGACATTATGCTCCATCACAAAAGCATTTATATAGAATAGCAGCAAAGCACATCTTTTTCTCAAGTTGGGGTCAGTAATTAATTATCCTTTGAGCCATTTTGTTTTTTTTAATTTGGTCTGTTGCAACACACCATAAAACAAATAAGTGGCAGTAGGGTGGTACAGTGGTGATTAGGATTCTTTTTATCACTCCTGATAATGTCGCCAAGGTTTTAGCATGTCATTGACCTCCAGCCTCTCTCGGTGAGGGTAACGCTTTCCTTTCTGTGCGGAGAAGGTCATCTCGCTCAGATCCTAATTCATAATCAATTTTTGGCATGCACTCACTTCTATTAAATTGCATTTGTCAAACTACTGTTAGTTTTCTTATATATGAATGGAATGTCACACAGTCCAGAAGTCCAGAATTTATACTACTTGACAGTTGTCAGGACTTTGAGTCCCAAGTAAAGCAAAATAGAATATAACTTGTTTTTATATTATATGCTGAAGTCATAATTATTTAATAGAAATATGTTAGAAATCTAGATGTACAAATAGCACAGATGGTTTCAATTTTGTGTCCTGATTTGAAGAAAAGCCTTTGAATTCCAAATATTGTACAAACTTGGCCTTTCTCAGATGTTTAAAGCTTTACAAACTTTCATGTGGTCACTTTACTCATTTAATTAAGACTGAGTGAGTATCTACTATGTGCCAGACACTGGCCAAGGCTCTAGAGCTTCAGTGATTACAATGTAGAGTTCCTGCTCTCAGCTGGTGATAGTCCTAGAAACAGTAAGGGCCAGGGGATGTGAGCACCAAGGAAATGAGCTCAACCTAGACTAGAGTAAGTGTGTGGCAGAGAAGGCAATCTAGGAAGACTTCTTGGAGAGAGAAACTCTGAAGTCTGCAGAGAAGATAAGTTATTTGTCAAAAGGTCTGTGGGAGAAGGTGTCCCAGTGTTCCAGGGCCCAGGAGAGGCTTGCAAGACGCAGAGAAGGGAGGGCGGGCCGGGATTGGGAAACTACGTGTGTTGGGTTTACTGGGGATGCGAGGCTGTAGGGAAGTAGAGAGGGGAGCTGGGAAAAGGACCCAGCTGGGGAAATGGAGGATCTCTTACGCCCTTGGACTTTATTCTACATGCTTTGGTGTTTCTAAGGTATTTTAAATAAGACTGCAAAAAAGAGTAAGTGGTGGGCAGGATCCACACTGACCGGAAGCCTCTGGTTAACAACCTGAGGGAAAAATTTGAGAGAGGGCAGGGCTGGAGGAAGAGCACGTAGAAGCCAATGGTGTTGGGGGGTGGGGGAGGTGTGCGAGGGGAAGTGCACTGCTCCAGTGAGAACAGGGGAATCGGGGACACTCCTTTTCTGGCATGAGAAGAGCTTGGTGTCACCACCCCCTAAGACACACTCCGTGCACGAGTTAGACATGTGCAGAGGGAGAGTTCTCTCCCTAAGTACACCACGCCCAGAAGGCCGTGGACAGCTGTGTGGACCTTAGGAGTTCAGAGGAGAGACTTGATCAGACAACTTCAGGCTGAATCCTTCTTCATCCGTGCCGGACCTGAAAAAGCAGTCCATGGGGCCTGGCTCCCACACCCTTCCTCGAGCCCACCCTCTTCTCCCCTTTTGCAGAAGACTGGTACGAGCAGTTGCACCCGCTTATCCTCGCCCTGAAGGACTGCATGGGAGAGGTGGTGAGCCGGGCCAAGCAGTCTCTGACCTTCGTGCTCCTTCAGGAGCTGGCCTGCAGCCTGCCACAGTGCCTGACGCTGACGCTGCGCAGAGACGTCGTCTTCAGCCAGGCGGTAGGAGCCTCGGCAGGAGCTCTCCCGGCCAGCAGAGCTCTCTTCTGGCAGCTTGAGCTTCTTCCTGTTCTGCTTCCCAGTTCTTATTCCTAAAAATGAGGCCAAGCACCATTTGAAAAGTGTTTATGGAGGGAAGAGGGAGGCTCCTTTGGCAGCACAGGGCTTAAAGTCTCAGCACTATGAAGCTATCACCAGTCACTGCAATCTGAGTTCGATCCCCGGCCAGCGAGTGACCCACAGGGCACAGCAGATCTCTCCTGTCTCCCCCGCTGTTCCCCTCAGCGGCATATTTCAGTAGCTCTGCCTGTTCTTCTCCCTGCTCTGTCTCTGCTGAATCCTCTTACCCACCCCCCTTGCCCTCACACCTCTAGCCTGCACCCCAGCTCTGTATATATAAATAAATAAAATAGATCTTTTTAAAAAACGAACTGATCACATTGCTGACCTGGGTAAATTTCTTCTTCTTTTTTTTAAGCTTGCTGGATTGGTGTGTGGCTTCATCATCAAAATACACACAAGTCTGCATGATCCCAATTTCCTGCAGCAGCTTCGCACGGTGGGGCTGATCGTGCAGTACGAAGGCCTGCTCAGCACATACAGTGAGTACCCCAGGGGCTCACACTCTGGTGGGCGCACAGGGCTGCGTGGCCCGAACACATGAGTGAGACTGGCCGCTGCTGCAGCGAGCTTCCAGAGGTCATGCGACTTGCAGCTCTCTGCAGCCCTCACCTGTCACTGAACTTTCACTCCCCCTCAACTGTGTTTTCAAAATGGAATTATAGATGATTTCATTGTGCGTCCTTAGCAACTGTCTGGTTTTTCTTGATCCAAGAGACTCTTCCCCAAATAGTTGCAATGACTGGATTTGTCAAGTCCTGACCGGTGGATGCCTGGAATGTGTTCCTCAGCACAGAGCCAGATGTGACTCCTGAGCACTCGAAGTGTCCACGCCTGGTCAGCGTGTGTGTCGGGCTTCAAAGACTAGTTAACACGCAGTTTTAAATTAGTGATTCAATACCATGACTGATAGTGACATGTAACTGAAATATTTTAGATGTGTTGTGAAGTCAAATAAATTATGGTCATTAATTTCACCTTTTTAAATTTTACTGCTAAAAATATAACTCCCAGAAAATTGACAACTGTATATACGGCTCATATTATATTTCTCTAGAATGTTACAGATTTCTTTCTCTTACTCATTCTTAGGCTTTGCCAGCATATTGAGAAGGAAAACAAGCATGAGCCTGGGTCAGGGAGCTTCAGTTGAGTCATCTGTTAATTCTAGAAATCTAATGTCATCCCTGCTAATGTAAGAAAATCTCGATGCTTAGTTTCATAAAGGAGTTAGGCTTTCTCTCTCTCCCAGCACACGTAGGGCTTTCTGCCTTCCTCACAGAGACAGAGGCAGGTGTCCATTGAAATAGTCCTTGTTCCACTGTGAAAACCTGATTCAGCTTCTGAGGAAAAAACATTCAAAATGGATTCACTGGGTTCAGAAACTCATTCAGAAAATGCTAGAATAAATTCCAGTGGGGGAATGCTGTAGTGGCATTTCTTCCAGCTGTGTAACTACACTCATGTCCATTTTTAGGTGATGAGATCGGGATGCTGGAGGACATGGCTGTTGGCATTTCTGACTTGAAGAAAGTAACTTTTAAAATAATTGAAGCCAAATCCAATGATATCTTACCCGTGATAACAGGACGGCGGTAAGTGCCTGGTCTCCTAAGTATCAAGCTCAGTTAGGTATTTGTGTCAACTCCTGGCGAAAGAACCAAGGAGAATTAAGATTTGGTTTAGCATCTTTTCCTTGTTTTCTTTTTGGTGAAGAAAAGTGGAGGTGACATGATGGGATGACCATAAAAAATCCCTTGAAGCCTCATGAATTTTTGTCAGTCGTGGAGTATGACCGAGCTCCTCCATGTAATAGGAGGTGCTCAAAGTAATAGCAGGCCTGGGAAGCACATCCTTCTCTTCATTACTATCCAGTAAAGCTCTGGATGTTTTTACTTTTCCTGGGATCATTTGGTAAATAGCATCATAATTCTTGAGATGACTTTATATTAAACTCTGTTAAAAGCAGCAACATTTTAGAAAAGATGTATTTCTATGTCAGGGGCATGCACCCCTGTTTTTCTTAATTATTTGTGACAATTTACTCCCAGACTAAGATTTCCAAGAATGCTTTTAAATAGTAGTTTCGAAGGTCAGGGTATGATGGCTGAATTATCACAAATAATCAAGAAAAGTGATGGCGTTGAGCATAGACCTCCAACCAAAGATGATAGCCCAGAATAAACCATTTCAATCCCAAGTCCTCCAAATTTTAATGAAACTGGTGTAAACACTTAAATTGCCTCATGTAATCTTCATTACATGTAGTGGAAAACTACATGAGGCAATTTGACATTTTAAATACCCACAGATTACATTGAAAAAAAAAATGTGAATGTAACAAAGAGTCCTTTGCATGCTGCAGAGTAGAGAAGTATCAAATAACTTGTTTTCTTCTTATATATAGTAAACACATAAGCCTAATCACTAAATGATACTAAATGTGCCTAGAGACACATGCTTGAATCAAAGGTGGCTGTTTCTTATACATAAAGAAAAACACACCCTATAAAAATATTTCATCTGCAAACTAATGCTTGCTTTGCCATTCACTGGACGAAAGAGAAATAAAATTGCCAAAATACATATTATGTGATCATTTTTTATCATAAGTGAGGTGCAGATTCTTGGTCACAATTATAAGGGAAGCTTACCAGGCCCTTTGATGGAGCCAGAGTACAGGATGCTTTTTCTGCGAAGCTCCTGACACTACCTCTGAATTTGAAAGTTATACAGAAGCGAGTGGGGCTTCCAGGAAGAAGATGTGAGCCTTAGCTTAGCCCTGTCTCCAACAGGACAGATCTATCTAAAACAGCCAGTAGGACGGGAGGAATAAATCATGACCATACATATTAGAAGGATATACTCCTGAGAAACGGGCGAGCCATGAGAAGATAGTCGGAGTCAGCAGCTTTTGCCTGACTCCCATCAACCTCAGCTCCACATAGTTTCATTAGGGCTACAGGTCTTGAGAACCTGCAGTCTCACTAGCAGAGAGGTCTGCCTGAATTTGGACCGGAGAGCAAAAAAAGTTGTCAGAAGAGCCATCATTGTCACTCACAGTAGCATCAAAAGGAATAATTTCCTTGGAGTAAATTTAACAAAGATAATTGTACACAGAAAATACAACATATTACTTAGAACAGTTAATAAAATCCATCAAGTCCATGTTCACAGATCAGAAAATTTAATGTTGAGATGACAGTTCTTCACGAATTATGTATAGATCCATGGAAATTGCTATGTAAATCCCAGTAATCCTTTTATAAAAATTGGCAGCTAAACCTAAAGTCATGGAAATGCAAAACCCCAGGATACACAAAACAAATTTATAAAAGAACCAATTGAAGGACTTATAAGAGATGATTTCAAAACTTACTATGGAACCATAGTAGTTAGTACCAACATTAGTGCTTACCTAGGATAGGTAGGTAAGTAGGTAGGTATGAGTGGAACAGAAGCTGCATCTTAGTGATACCTTTAGTGTCACTTGATTTTCAACAAATGTGCCAACACAATTCAATGAAGAATGAAGAATCTCTTTTAAAAAATGATTCTCTGACAACTGGTTATTCATAAGCAAAAATAACTTAAAGCCATCATTTACACCATACACAAAAATGAACTCATAGTACACCCTAGGTATAAGAGTTTAAGCTATCACATGGCTAAGAGTATAAAATGAGCAAACAGGGAGTCTCTCTGTGCCCATGAGCCTGGTATGCAAAACAAACCCACTGTTCTCCTGTTCCTGCGGGATCGCACATGCATGGAGAGATCATCCAACCTGTGAATGATTGTCTCAGCCAGGACAGGTAGTAGTGAATAAATGAAATAATTATTGAATGAATTAATAACCAAGCAGACAGCAATGCAAAACTTCACGCAATATTCTATCCCAGCTGCTTTTTCACTTCATCCCAAAGAATCTAAAATAATCAAAGTAAGAAAAGTAACCAATGCTGCTTCTTTCTGTCCTCGACTCTCTCCAGTGAACATTACGTGGTAGAAGTCAAGCTTCCAGCGAGGATGTTCGAGTCACTGCCTTTGCAGATTAAAGAAGGACAGTTGCTTCATGTGCACCCGGTACTTTTTAATGTTGGAATCAACGAACAGCAAACTCTGGCTGAGAGGTGAGCTTCAGGCATAAGGTTGATACTCCAGGTTTCTTTGTAACTGTTACACATTTGCTCAGCCGCCCTACAAGTTACAGCAAGAACTACCTGTCTGGATTCCTGGGTAATGGCTTCTTACTCATCAGTCCCAAAGTATTTGATTTAGAAAGAGGAGACACACGTTTAAGGACATTTAGCCCAAATCAAATTTAAACGTGGCAAGACAATGAGAAAAATTCGGATGCTGGTAATAAAATTTCCACATTTTAATGTTGTGGAATATTACCAGTTTTTCCACATACCCATATATTTGACATATGTTGGATATATGTTGGAATTGTTATATGTATGCCAATATTGTAACTGCAGCTAATTGTGAGAATATTTTCTGGACCTAAAGCATAGTCTGTTTTCCCCTTTTTTATTTATTAAAATAGTCATTATTGGGGATGTTTGTGCATCTTTTCCTAATTTGCTCAAGCAGATGACTGCATGTGACCCTGAGCCCCTATCACAACACCCAGTTAGCAGACAGAGGTGCTTATAAAAGTTATTTTTGTTTTTGCATCTTACATTTTGTTCTCAACATGGAAAAAAGTTCAGTTCGCTCCATGAATTTTTAAAAGGTTTAGAGAATGAAGTCGCCATTTTGCTATAAAATCTGGCAGAAGTAGTTCTCCCACAGGTAAAATTTTGATAGACTTTTTTATTGAAAATGTTTTACTATCAATATTTCACTTTCCAAACATCATCCATGATAACAATCTATTGTCTTCCAGAACTTGTTACAGGTGTTTATCAATGTCTTTTACTAAACTAAAAATACAGTTATACTTACAGTGATTTGTATTTCAGTGATGGTCTGGGAGCCTGTTTTGATCTACTTTCTAATGATTTCTCCCTGTCTCCCTTTTAGCCAAAAGATATCTCCCAAACAGCATGGATTTTCATCATTCTCACTCACTAACTACACAAGTAGATGACAGCTTTACAAATTTAATTTCAATCTGTGGAAGCTAGTCATCTCTTTTCTTATAGTGTGCACATCAGACTATAATTTTATTCACTCAGTTGCACAAGAAGCTTTCTTCAATAATTAAGCATTTTCGCAAATCAGTATTTAAGATCGATTATATTTTATCTACATGTTTTAGTCTCATAGCAGGTTCAGTGGTGGAGGTGAATCATATTTATGAGCATAAATTAAATCTGGGGAAACAGCATCCTAACTTGTCTCCTCTTGGTCTACTAGCATGCAGGGTTCGCATGTGAATTAACTAATGAAGGCCTGGAGTGTGGTCTTGGAAGAGATATGAGCCTTCCTCTTACAGACCTTTCAAGGGCAAGCTGGCACCGCTTTCTCAAGAATGTTAGATTAGGTTAATTTGCATCATTCATGCAATTGACAACTATTTTAGCTGTCAGTCACTTCATTTCCCTTCTTTCTTCTCTCTCCCATATTAATGGATGTATTTTTTTTTCATACCTGAAGATGTGTAAGACATATGTAAGAGTTGAAAGGGAGAAAAATGACAAAGCAGAAGGGAAAAAAAATTTACATGAGAAGCAGGCAGACTGGACTTGACTCGACCCCTGACATCAACCAATTTGATTTGAACAACTCACATCTTCTCTTTCTTCAATACCTTTTATTTTCTCATCCTGATTTTTGAGCTTTCACAGGTGGATCTGTGCATGAGTTATGCTGTGTAATTCAGGTGTACCATTTTGCTACATTTTTACCCACAGCCAAATCATACCACTACCTTTGTCTACTCTTAAGTATTAATTTGTATCTAGGAATAAAAGGTTTGCAGAGCTGAGAAAACAGACATTAATGATCAGTTTTGTATAGGCGCAAGAGCTGGTGTTAGAGATTTGATATTTTATACAAGTTCACATCTGATCACTGCAAGAATATATTTTTTTTTTTTTGCAAGTGGGATTGGTAGAATCAGCATATGTGTGTTTAAATCACCATTATTCCGCATTCCTTTGAAAAAGAGGGGAGATCTTCTGTAGGAAACTGTTGCCATCTATTTAAAAGGAAGGGGTAAATCATGTAGTTTCAGGTATTGTTTTGGAATCTATCATTTTCTTTTTTCTTTTAGGTTTGGAGATGTCTCTTTGCAAGAAAGTATTAATCAGGAAAATTTTGAACTTCTAAAAGAATATTGCACGGCATTTATGGAAAAGATGCCTCCTGATTGTAAGTCCACAAATTAGAGAAAGCAATAATAACCTCTTGATTGTAAGTCTTAAGTGAGCCACAGAGGTCAGTGGGAGAAAGAAGCCTGGGCGGGGGTATGAGAGAGTCCGAGGTGCCCAGCCAGATGGCTGATTGCCCGCAGCCTTGATTGCACACTTGAGCATGCCCTGCTGCTCTGGGAGGGCGTTGATTTCAGTGCCACAGGAAAATGCCCAAAATTAAAAATAAGGAACTTAATCATTAGAAATCTCAGCTAAGTCCATTCATAATTTTGCATAATTTTAGCCACATGAATGATGTTAATAAAAATTTAGTTTTGTCTTTCTAAGGTACAGCAAATATAACGTGTTTACAAGAAGGAAATCAGAACTCAGATGACAGGACTTGTAAGTGGTATCAGCTAAAGAACCAATGAATTGATTGTGCTTATTGCTGTAGTTACGTGAAATGTTAAGGCAGCTGACCCTAAAGGAATGTGCTTATGCATTTTTTAATTACTCAATCCTGCAGTCATTTTCCCCTCAAAATTAAGTGCTAACTATTGAGCAATCCAAAGCCAGAACTTCAAAAATGTATTTGGTGTTTATCTATATGCAGTGTAAGTAGACATAGCAAGATATTCACAGTGATAAGAAGCTAGGTTTTAATAAAGTAGGGAATATTTTAATTTATTTTGGCCAAAAACTGTATTGAAGGTCTTCCTGATATCCAACCGCTGATTTATATTTTGTACTTAGTTTTAAATGTCAAGTGGCAGAGCACTAGCTATTTTCATAACCCAGTGGGTTTTGCATAGAATATTCTGATGGCATATGTTAGTGCATGTGGGAAGAAATAGAAAAGTTTCCTGCCATTTTTATTATGTCGTTTCATATAAAGTATTAGTTTTATGCCAAATGAAATTAAGCACAGGGAAATACTTTGGCAGTCAGCATACTTGAAAATTCTCAAATTTGTTAATTACTTGGAAAATTAATAACATAAACAAAATAATTTGCATAGGTAATTAATAACAAAGAATGTATTATAACTTGGATGTCAGTGGGTATATTTTTGACCAGTTATTTATAATTTGGAAATAATTCTCAGAATTTTTATAAACAATTTCTGTTTACATAAGTCTTTTCAAAATGCACCCACCTGGTGTGTGTGTGGGGGGGGGATTCCATGAGCAATGCACATTCTCAGGCCTCTCTGAGACCCACTGAGCTCACCTGCACTCTGTGTTTGAATAATCCTTCCAGATGAGTCTGATCCATGTAACTGATTGATCCATAATATAACACCCTTCCTCAATGTATAGGCAAAGTTGTTTGCAAAGTTCTGGATTTCTACTTCAGTATTAAACATAAAACGCTCATGTCACGTAAAAATGAAATATGTATGAGTAATTGTTGAAGTGTTAACTGAACAAGGAGATACAGAATGATAATCAAGTGACTGACTCTTCAGAAGGAAATCAGCAAAACAGCGCAGGGACAGTGTGAGCCTGGCTGCGTACACCATAGATGCTGCTAATTAAATGGAGCCGCGAGCTTTTCAAATTTGTAAACTTATTTCACTCCTTGGATCTAGGATGGATTTTTAAATCAAAAGAATTATTTCATTAATTGACAGTTAAAACTTACTGTCATTTTCCTGATATTTTATTTCCTATTTTTTCAACTTATTTTTGAGACAACGCTATCATAGATCTGGCAAGAATAGACACTCAGTATGACTGCAGGTGTTCTTTGTAACAAAAATCCAAACCCGATCGGTACGACTATGCTGCCATCTGTGGGATTACCCTAATGCAGAAACGTTACCACCCAAAGCACTATGTGGCTGTACTGCAGTTGTGGAGCAAACTGTAAAGCTTTATTAAGAATGTGAATGAAAAGAGATTAGGCTTTTTGCCAAAGTGGAAAAAAAAAATCAGTCCCATCAGAGCATCCCCCAAAAGCTTTTTTAAACATTAAGGAAATGTTTCCTACCTCTGTGATACCAGGATTTAATGAACAAATCTATTTTAGCTGATATATATGTGTACATTTGTATATTGCACATATATTCCTAATCAAATAACTTATTACTCTTTTTATACAGAAACTTTAACCACCTAAAATGCTTATTCACTCCCAGATATTCTCTGATTCCGTGATATATTTAGTAGGTCACTGGTAGTCTCAATTCAGCAAGCTACACCCAGGGCTCATTTTATCCTAATAACTGCTCTCAGCTTTCCTGGACGTTTAGTCCCGAGGGGTTAAGTAACGGAAGGAGCTGTAGCATCTACATTTCTAACCAACAGGACCTCACTTCCTTTCAATATGTTTAGTAGTTTGTTGGTCTGTTGACTGACCTGTTTAAAATTCCATTGTCACTTTGAATAAATATTCAGTATTTAATCAAGGTGAGACACTTAATCAGATTTAAGTATTGTTGCCCTACAAACCCATCTTCCTTGCATCTTCAGAAAGGCCACTTTGTAGAAGGCTTGGTAGAGTGAGGTAGAGGTCTCTCTTGTCTCTCTCTCTCTCTCTCAGAGAATGTATGGAGTCTAGAACTGGGAAGTGCCCCTCACAGAGAAGAAAGCGAAGTACAGTCATCATAGCTTGGGCAGCCCCTTTCCTATGAATCTTCGCTGAATCATCATCACCTGAAACAAGAAATACGCGCCTGAATTGGTGTCGGATAGAAGAGGGGGGAGCCAGCTGGTTAACCTGTCAGCAGGCGGGTGTTGTCTGTTTTCTCGCCACAATTCCTTTGTGTAATTGATGTGTCTCTCAGACAGTTGTTCTCTGCCTGACTCTGGCACCACAGATCATATGAGCGCCTCTCCTCAGCCCTCCTTGGATGTTAACTGGTCTCTTTGTTCCGCTGGGGAGACTCCAGGGAGGCTGTTATGAGTCTGCTTTTCTTCTCGCTCTCCTCTTCCCATTGGCTCTGAAGATCTCAAAAATGTTTCAAAGTCCCTTTTTGCCCACCTAAAGCCTTAAGCCACTTCAGTTAGGGGTTACCAAAATCAAACAACCTAAATAAAATGAAAGCTCTTCAGTCACTCACTTGCACAACTGCTCATGATTTTGGAGCCCCAGACTTGGGGAAGGAGCAGAGGAACTGCATCCCCTTTAAGTGAGAGGGTGTCTGTCACTCTTCATCTTCCATCTCTCTGTAGTTGCTGTGATAATGACTTACATGTTTGGATCCTTTTCCTCAAAAATAGAAAGGATGTTGTCACATGGGTCTATGGGAAAACTACCACTTATTGACACCTTAAGAGTGGGCTGTCTAGTACTCTGAGCAAGAAGGGGGAAAGTGTCACTCAGAGAAGGTAAGCAAGAATAGCAACGTGTTGCTGGAGAAAGAAGAATGAGGATTACAGAGAAGCTGTCGGAGGTGGTGATTGTAAGTCATTGATGAGGTCCAGTGGGGTCATTTTAGTAAAAATGTGGAATGTAACCACAGGCATTGAAGGAGAGAACACATACTGTGTCAGGAGAGAGAGAAAAGGGAAAACACCCTCTGAGGAAAGCTAAGATTAGATACAAAGAGAGAAATGAAAACATAGGATGAAGTGACAGAACCCAGCGTGAGGACTTTTCTTCTCCATTTCCTTTAGTTTAGTTGTCTAAGACAGGTGGGCATTTCAGAATGTGGTAAAGGGTCTGTTGACCCTGACTGGAGGTTCTCTAGGGGGGTGCATTGAGTAGACTCTGGACTATTCCAAAAAAATCCACCAGGTTCACCCAGAAGATCAGAGGACTTGACCTGCCTTCAGCTGCAGACAGAATTTTATTCAGGTCAGAAAATCAGTGTTCTTGGTTTTAGGAAAAGAAAACCTTCCCTGCCTGGCTGAGACCCCTTTAACACCTGAAAAATCCTAACAAAAGTTCACAGATAGTTCTCTAAGATGAATGTTCTGGGTATAAAAGGTTTTGAAAGTGCTGGAAGCATTGACCTGCACAGCCCAGCTGGTTTCCCTGGCTCTGTGGCTTCACAGGAAGAAACCTTGAGAAAGAGAGTTTGTTCACATCCACTTATTAACTTGAAAAAAAAATCAGATCAATATGGCTTTCTCTGATATCCCATTAATTTTTTAGCATGATTCTTAAAATATAAACCTGTAGCATTTGTAAAAACTGCGATGCATTCAAGGACTCTGCTGCTTAGCTGTCCCAAGCTAACTTTTAGTCAACAGAGTGCTACTTACTTAGATCAAAATATTTTTGTGCTTCATGCGCTTATAATTTCAGTTAACATTATTCATCTTTCAACATTGTTATGTTCGTTACTTCTCATTCAAAAACAAATAAATCAGTGGAGCAAAGCTGATTCAGTTAAGGATGAAATTAGAAAGAGAATTACAATAAATATTAAAACTCAAAACACTATGAACTATATAAAAAGCAACAGGACTCCATTTGGGACAAGAAAGTCTTTAAATTAAGGATTTCCCGGAGGCGATTAGAAGGAGAATTTAAATATGATTATAATGTTGAATATCCAACAGATTGTGTTAGCTTGACGTATGAATCAACACACCTCTAACATGTAATGCTTCATCTTTTAAAAATATCACCACACAGTCTTTGAACATTTAGCAAGTTTTTCAAAACTGGGAAAGAACTTTTACTGAATTGAAGTGATTTTTCCAGAATAAGGATGTGATAATACTGTCTTGAATGAAATGATTGGATTTTGCTTCTAGGAGTGAAAGAACAGCTAGCTAGGTATCATACAGAATTGTACTCTATGTGAAATGATCTTGCAAATTCATACACCTCAGATCACCAAGAAAAAAGAGCAGCATTTCTAAGATGTTGTGCTCGGAAAGAAGTCAGCCCCGGGGCTGGCAAACCACACTGGGACCTTTCCACGCTACTCAGTGTCACAGTTAACCCAGCATCATACCATATGCTAACAGGTGTCTGTGTCACAGTGACTGAAATCACCCAGCAGCAGCCTATAAGTCGGTTCTTGGGATACCGAGCACACATCAGAGAGAGGCCTGGCACCACGTTTGCTCTGTTTATCTATGGGAATGAAACTTGCTTAAATGGGTGATTCTTTCACTTTTTGATTGTTTTATGAGCTCTCTTGCAAACCAGAAAATAGGTGATGGCATCAGCATTGACAGCATCAGCTCTGTCACACAGATGGACAATGTTCCGTAAATAAACAGATATTAATCCGCTTACTACCTGTTTACTTAAAACGGAGCACACCTGTGTGTGCTTTCAACGTGGCTGTGGCCACCAGGCTAACGAGAGCGGTGCCTCTGCTTCCTCATTATCAGCCTTGCTGGACACCCCTTGCTTCTGCTCTCAGATTCCTCTCTCCTGAGGCTGGCACCCCCCCTGAGCATGGCTACAAACACCTCAGGAGGCTGTGGAAATGCCCTGAGTATATAAAATGAGGGTGCATGTTAAGATCTCAAAAGGCATTAACAAACACCAGCACAGGCATGCACGTGAGCACCCGCACAAACACACACACCCCACAAAAGCCTTCAGAGCAATCTGAGTGTTTCAAATGACATTTTATTATATTTGGGAATTGGGGGAAGCGTAAAATAATCTCGAGCATATTGCTAAATGAGAGAACCTTTGGACAGAGCTGAGGAATTACTGGTGTAGTCATAGTCCTGTGCTATGAGGAGCTAAATCTGGATGAGTCTTGTTACATTAACATACCCAGTCCATGGAGGACAGGATGAAGGTCCATGTTTTCTGATCCCCATGTGAACTTCCTTTTTACTTTCTTGCTTCTTTGTTACCACTGTGTTCAAGGATTTCTGATCTCCCAAATTTTAAAATTTCATATTTTAAAATTCAGTACTTCTAGCAACAGTTTTATTTCGTCTTTAGAGATTTTGCATGCTTGAAGTCACAAATTTATCTCCAACTCATGCGGAAGAAACCTGATGTACTTACCTCTCAAAGCTTTTAATGTCCTCTAGTGTTGACGGAGATAAAGAGGTTTTTTAAATATCATGTCTCTTGAAACACTAAGTCTTCTTGAAAAGAAAAGTGACACAAAGAAACATTCAGTTTTAATTCTCTCCACACACATAAAGCCACAGACAGAAGCTTTTAATGTCTGTCGATTTGTAGACACTGCAAGTAGAGAGATAACACATGTACAAATGGCCACTTAGCATTGATCTCTGCATCATCTGAGTTACATCATTGTCCTCACAATCACAAGTATCACTTCTTTTGATCAGCCCTATTTCACTCTAGCCTTTGCAGGTACAGACTTAGATTTTTACCCATTTGATCATCCTCACATTATTCTTCAGGCTTTTCCTTCTCACTGGCATTCCTCTGTCTAGAATGTCTCAGTCTTGCATTCCAGATTGCAGCGCTATGCAAAGTTACTGGTCTCCCAGTAAATCAGTCTAGAAAGTCCGTACAAAATGTCCTGAAATCGGAAGATATGAACACAATTGTAGCTCCCTAAGGTGATCGATTTGATGTTTTGAATGCCTCCATTTTCACGATGAGCTAAATGAGAATAGTTAATACATATATACCTGTACTCCAAAATCCACACTATCTCACCAGAGAAAGTTGTTACTTCCAGTGTCCATTTGTGTGATGAGGTGTCACTCTGAACTGCTGGGTGTCAAAAACGGAAAAGATAATGACCCCATACCCTCGGACATCTCATGAGAATTAAATTTCTCCTGTAAAAGAACAAGAGAATGCATTGTCCCAGTTACATTTGCTTATAAAGTTCTTTCTGTAGTCTGAACTGACCTGTCTCTCTTTTCTGTTCAGCAGCCTCTTTCCTTCTGTCTCATCCATAATCCTTCATGTAACTATTTATATTAACTTTAATGAACTTTTCATAAAATCACTACTTATAATCTTTTTTAAAAGAAGTTTTTTTAGGCCCTCCCTGGTGGCGCAGCGGGTTAAAGCACAGCACTGAGAATCTAAAGCCACTTCCGCATGAGTTCAATTCCCGCCTGCCCCGGAGGTGACCACATGGTGCGGCAGACCTCTCCTGACCCGCCCGCTGCTCCCCTCAGCAGTGTACTTCGTCAATCTGCCTGTTCTGCTCCCCGCTCTGTCTCTGGTGAAACCTCTCACCACCCCTGAGCCTCTGGCCTGTACCCCTGTTCTGTATGTACAAATAAATAAATCTTTTAAAAAAAAGAAGTTTTTTTAATACCATGGTAGCAATGAGCTTCTAACATCATCACCGGAAGGATCAATTCATTGGTCTCATTGTAATCCATGGTCTTATAACTCATCTTCCCTTTTTATGTGATTTGGACCCCACGCCAGTCACCCTCCTGGTTTCACACCTGTCCCCTATGACCCAGTTTCTGCTTGCTGTCACATCCTCTAAACAGCCCAACAATTAAAAGCTACTACAGATCACTTCCAACATTTCACTAAGCATCAAAGAGAAGTCTATGGACTGTTTTACTTTTAAGACCTTTCCCCAGCTCTCTAATTCACTGGACAATCCTAGATGTTCACTCTTTACTTGCCATTCTGACTCTGAATCCACAAGTGCACCACTCCTCTTTCATTCTAGTTCTATCTTTCCGCCTTGAGGGCTTCTGGATTCTGGTTCTTCATAATTCCAGATATAGCAAAGTAAATCAGATGAAAGTCCAGATAAAGCAGAGCAGTTAAAATGACTTCTTAGTTAGATAAGAGAAGGGCATTCTAGATCTGAAGATAAATCTTTGTCAGTTGCGTGGGAGAAGGCTGATGACACGCATAGGTGAATCCATTTGGTTGCTGGCAGTAAACTATGAATCCCTGCAAGTCCCAGGTTATCTACCTGAGGTCACTTCAGGCTTAGAAAGGAGTCATATGAATGGGATGCAAAGGAACCCTTGTATTCTTACTACCACTTTCATTTTGGGAGCTAACAAATACAGCTTTATTTCCATAATCATCTTTTCTTTTGCCTCAAGTACAATTTCAAGTGCAATTAACACCTCAGGAATAATTTATTTTACTCTGTATGGCTTGAAGCATTCAACTTCTCATTCTTACCTGCCTCCAGGAGCCAAAATACATAAGCCAGGGACCATCACTGTTGGAAATTGTGACTTCTCAACTCTCTTCCCCTCTCTTTGGCTAGTTTCTGGCAGCTTGGGAGTCAGTTCCTCCCACCTTCCAGAAAGAGCAGGGGAACAGATGAGAAGATCCTTTCTTTTGTGAAAAGGGCTTGTTACACATATTAATAGAGCTATCTTAGAGTTCTTGAGATCACAGTCCGAGTGTTTGAGAGCCTTCTACATACTACATACCATCTTCCAGCCCTTCATCATGGTTTTAAATAGTTTGGAAATTCTAAAATCAAATGATCTCTAAATTTTAAAAAAGTGAAGAAAATTGGGGAGCAATAATTTTTATAATTCTATTCTCCTTCCGGCATACCAAATCCCATGGTCCTCAATGTAAAATAATGAGTGAGGAAACTCCAAAAGAATGCTTAACATGTTTCAATATATTTTAAAATTACTTTTAAAGTTTGTAATTTCCTTTGCTATGGGTGATGCAACCTTGGAATTCATTTAGGAGGAAATGATGAAAGTTTATAGGTCAAGAATATTATTCAGCTTTGATCGGGTTGGGAGTTTGATATTTGATTTTTTATATTGCTTTTTTCATAAATTGTAAAGTCAAAATGAAATTTAAATAAAGGGGGCTTCAGTGGGGCCTTTTTTTTTATTTTTTAAGATTTTATAGCATCTAAAAGAATGTAATTTCCAATTTTATAAGTCATCTCAATACCTAATTACATCTGTTTACTTACTAGTACATTAACTAGAATTGTTCCAAAATTAGAAAAAAAATTATATTTCATAATATAATAGTAACCAGGATGCATTGTGAAAATATTTCCCTTTATATATTTCTGTTTTCATACTTATAAGTAGACTTTTCTAAGTTTTTTTTTTTTAAGATTTTATGTATTCATACAGAAATGGGGTACAGGTCAGAGGTACAGGGGTGGTGAGAGGATTCACCAGAGACAGAGCGGGGAGCAGAACAAGCAGACTGATGAAGTGCACTGCTGAGGGGAGCAGCGGGCAGGTCAGGAGAGGTCTGCTGCGCCATGTGGTCACCTCCGGGGCAGGCGGGGATCGAACTCATGCAAAAGTGGCTTTAGATTTTTAGTGCTGTGCTTTAACCCGCTGCGCCACCAGGGAGGGCCTCTAAGCTTTTATTGCAGTTGTTCTTGTAATTCACTACTAGGTAACACATTATCCAGTTTTAAAACAGAGTCATTTGATGTTGCTCACAGATTCTGTGAGTTAAGTCCCCAGACAGGCTGGTTGTCTCAGGCAGGATAAGTTGTCTCTGTTTCTGGGACCTCAGTGGAGAAAAGACTGGGTGGGGTCACTTGAGTGACCAGAACTGGAGTCATCTGCAGGAGTCACTCTCTTCACCTTCTGTTCCTCAGGCCAGGGGGCCTCAAAGGCTGGGGTCAGCAGGAACTATCCTTTAGAGACTTAAACAGGACCCACAGAATCTGGGTTTGTGAGTTTAGTCATTAACATAGTCGAGTGAGTCTGTGTGTATATGTGTGTGAGAGAGAGAGAGGTGTTTCCTACTCTGGATAAATGCTGACTTTTATATGATACAGTGGGCTTCCTTATCTGAGGCTGTGGGCTCTTTCTTCAGTGCTAGTATCTTCTTGAGAATTGATGTGGATTTTATTTTATTTTATTTTATTTTATTTTATTTATTTATTTATTTTTGCGTTGAAGAATGGGGTGCAGGCCAGAGGTGCAGGTTCAGGGGGAGTAGATAAGAGGATTCACCAGAGACAGAGTGGGGAGCAGAACAGGCACAGGTACGATCTACTGAAATGCACTGCTAGGGGGAGCAGCAGGGAGACAGGGGAGGTCTGCTGTGCCATGGGCGGGTCATTTACCTGGCTAGGATGGAAAACAGGCTGTAGGGTGATAGTGCTGAGACTTAACCCCTAGGGCACCAGAGGCCTTTGGCGCAGGGTTTAATCGTTTAGCTGTTCTGCCGAGACTTTCATTGTCTTCCACTTTGAGTCATAGAGCATGTTGCGGTCATTATGCTCGTGTTGCAGCTGAGCAAACAGGGTGACTTGCCTCAGGCCAACTACATGTCACAGTGGACACACTTGGTACTCGAATCACCTTCTTGGAATCTTTGCTTAGTGCTCTCTTGAAAAAGAATTATGAAAATTTCAAACCAATAGAAAAGAATGGATCATAACATAACAGATGCCCAAAAGCCCATCACTAAACCTCAGAAGTTTGAGAAGAAATGGAAGTTTCCAGATTAAGTAAAAGCTTCCTTTGACTCCCTGTGCTTTGGGAAAGAATTAGTACCCTGGATTTGATGTGTTACAGTCTCATACACGAGTTTACCACACATGTATGGATCTAATAAAAATATAGTATAGTCATATATTTAAATTCATATATTCCCACTTATGATCTAATACAGGCAATGCAAGTATATTTATGGGAATATTTTGAATCTCAGTTCCCTAAAATAGGAGGTAAATAGTATATGTATAGTATGCATGTTACATCTAGCATGCATTATATAACATGCATACATTATATAATATATATACAAATGCATATATATATCTATATATTTAGACAATATAGGTAATAGATAGAACCTGATCATTCTCTGTTCTGTGGTTATGAAATTCAAGATGATACAGGATTACTTTTAATGGATATTTCCATTTTACATGCCACTTGCACTCTGCAGCAGCTATAGATTGCTAGTATAGTTCCTGAGCATACTTCCTTCACTCTGGAGCTTAAGTCAAGAACTAGGTGGGTATATTATTTTCATATAATGAAACAGTTCTGGAATGTTGGTGTCATGTTTCGTGATCTGAGTCAGCAATTTGTCATCTACTTCTTTAATGTCTTGGTAACCTAGGTTATCACATTTATGTATTTTCTCTGCTGGTTTTAGCTTCAATTAAAGTTCTCAGGAGTTCTTTACCCCTCAGTTTGCAGATTCGACAATAGAGTATATTTCCCTGCTGAACTGCACTAACACACAACTCACTCAGCAAGCCTTTTTATTTCCATAATGTCATTCTCATCTTGAATCCCCTATCACCAAGTCTCAGGCACTCTTGTGCCTTACTGTATACTGCCTTGGGTATTAATATAAAAGTGATGACATTTGTTTCCCGTGCTCTAGTTATCAGGATGCAGAATTCTAAGCAATCATTTCCTGCTCCCTGCCCAATTACCTCATATAATTAACTATCCCTTCTCATGGTGTTGTTATTCACATGCCATACCTGTGAGCCCTGTTTTCACCAGGATAGATGTTGCTCTCAAGGAATATTTGGCAATATCTGGAGATGTTTTGGTTGTTACAGGCAGGGTACTACTTCCTTCTAAGCGGTACGTGTCAAGAACACTGCTTAACATCTTAAGATGCAAAACACAGAACCACTTCCCACAACAAAATATTGTATAACCTGGCCCAACATGGCAATAGAACGTTGCTGTTATGGAAACTCACTTGATGTATATTTTATTTCAACTTACAGGTTTTCCCCATCTCTCAGATGTCCAATTGAATTATTCTATTGATTTAGACTAGATGCTCAGTAGAAATAATGGAAGGATGGATGGCACAACTATGTATTCTACTTTGATTGAAGTGAGGCAGCGACTATCATCATCAAAAACATTTCCCTTTATAGTAAGATAGTGTGTATGACCAGGTGACATCATCAGTTACACAGATGCACACAGATGGGCAATGAGGGAAACTGAGGCATAAATCTTAGAATAAAACTGGAATGGTGATAACTGTGATTATACTCAGGTAGTCTGTGCCTCAAATGACTTGTTGTTATGGAATTTGCACTTAAAATACTGATATACTAAGGGAAACTCAATAGCCAGCTTAATATTAACACTGGTTTCCTTTTTCTTCCCAGACATTTCACATTTTCAAGAACAAAATGATTTAAAAGGATTGTTAGACAATCTCCATCAAAATATCCAAGCCAAAAAAAGAAAGAATGTAGAAATCATGTGGCTGGCTGCAACGGTAAGCGCTTTCCTGTCAAATTGTATTTGCTGTCACCATGGTGACCAGCAGACCTTATTGGGTATCTTCTATTAACTACAGCCTCTGCCCTTTGGGTTACCAGATGTCGTCTTTCATTCTGAGGGATGAGGCATTTTCAGTGCTATTGGGATCCTACCGGTAGATGTACATGGGAACAAAACCTCTCCATTGGCTTTTCTCACTGTCGTAGATTTGTTTGATACTTGGAAGTCAAAACCATGTGTGTGTGATGTTCTTGATATTGTATGCTGTGACGTGTGTTGCACATATCCATCAGAACCTTGAAGTGCTACTCCAAAGACATACGTCTTCCAAAGCGTGTGGTCACGGGATAATTACTCCCAGCTTTCACACAACTCCCAGACATGGTTAAATCAATGAGTTGTAAATGCCTTTGCTAATTTAGATATAGGTATAGTATCTGTTACTGTTGGATTGTTCTTGGTACCACGAGATTTATTTTCTGTGGCTCTTCCTCATTTAATGGCACCCTCAAGACAGAAGATCTGCCTGCTTTCCCATCATGGGTTTCCACACGAGCGAAGGAGAGCCCTGACTGGTATTTGTCTAAACTCTTAATTGTAGTGACTGCACAGCCTTGCTGGTTTAATTTGGATCTGGGATAGCCCCTCTTCTGGGATACTCCATTCATTCGCTATCAACAGCATTTAAAACCAGCCTTTCCCCTACTGCCAGTGTTCCAGTTATAACCCTATATTACTTACTCTCTCCTGGGAAAAATGAGTGGATAATTTACCATGAATCTATATGAAATAATTTACCAGGAACAAGGCAGAAGAAAGGGTTTTAGTTTTCCTCCATGCCCTCTTGGAGCCCCGGGGAAGAACATCAAAGGTAACGATATGAAACATTGCTTTCAAGCAGCTCATTTACACTGGTCTCATTTAGCGCCATCCTGCATTACACAAAAGTTGTTTTTAATAGTTCCTTCTCCGGTGTGGCTTCTCTTTGCATCTTCAAAGGCTTCTGTGGTGGTTCATTCTCAGAAAGATGGGCTGTAACTTATTTTTCCTATGGCAGAAAGGTAGCTTGGTCATTTGCCAAGACTAGCTGACAACACAGCTGGTCTTGTCACGTCCCTCTCTTGAGGCTGCATAAATGGGTGGATCAAAGATGTTCCTGTGCAAAAAACATATTCGGTCTCTTAACATATGTAGTTTTCCCAATCCAATATGTTAGAAATGTCTTCCCACAAATTCCATACATTTCTAAACAACTTTTCTGAAATGTGTGTACTGACCAAACGTGGCTAAGTCACAGCTCCCACGGACAGGCGGCCATCTGCCTGGAGGGACACGGCCCATTCAGGCAAACACAGCACTGTCAGGAGCCGGGACCTTGTTCGGAAGAGCTTGACTGTAAGCTGGACCTTCGGCTCCAACATCCTTTTTGTGAACCAAGGGTCTTAATACTATTTTCAAAATAAAGACTTTTAGAAATCCTCTTTGAAGATGAAATGTTGCCATTTGTGACAACAGGCCTGGGGCTGGAGCAGGATGTTAAGTGGAATAAGTCAGAAGGAGCAAGACAGATCCTGCGTCATTCCCTCACCTATGGGCTCTAGAGACACAGAGGAAAGCAGCAGATGAAACTAAACAACAGCAACACTTAAACTGTGACAGCAGAATTGAGGGTACCAGCTGTGGAAAGTGGGGGCTCAGCGAGGGGACATGGTGGCCTGTGTTGGACTGGGGTGCCCCGGGGGTGTGGTGTGGTGACAGGCAGATATCTGAAGGGTGTGAAGGCCAAACATTACAAATTTTAAAAATAAATGTACACTCCTGATAGAATGAAAAAAGATCATTGCCATTTTCCAAAAACTTTTCTTTCTTCTTCTTCTTCTTATCATTATTATATTTTTTTAATCATTCTTCATTTTGTGCATTTTTTCATCTCAGTTGTATTTGTTTCTTTTTCCTCTCTTCTTTAAATCTATTAATGCAATCCTGTTAACGTTTTACATTCTAATTGAAAAGTAGCAAGCTATTTGGATTTAAAAAGTAAACAAGAATGTAAAGAGACCAAATGGCCAGTCTGGTTCAGTTCAGCTAGCTGCTGGGCTGCCGGGGAGGGCCACACAGGTGTGTCCGAAATTTCAAAACCGAGACTCGCAAGGGTTCCCACATACAAAGTAAGAAGACGTCGACTGTTTGTCCATTGAAATCAGTGTTTGGTCCCGGGAACACAGTCTCCCCCCAGCCACTATTCAGTTGCTTTGGACGGTGATGATCGTTATCATCAGGCCCTCCCCGGGGTTGCTGCCGTTGCTGGGGCTCTGTCAGTTCCCGTCGCTCAGCGCCCCTGACCCCGCCGGCAACGAGCTAAACAAATTGCCCCCCCTCCAGCAGCTGTGCTAAGAAAAGGCGACGCCTTTGCACTCAGTGGGACAGATTGGCCCGGCAGACTGCCAAAGGCGGACGCATCCCGGTGTTGGAGGCGCCTGCTGGGGCAGCCTGGCCCTGGCGGCCTAGACCACAGCTGAGCTGAGCGTCTGCTCTTTCTGCGTCGTGTTTCAGATCTGTCGCAGACTCAACGGTGTTCGCTTCACCTGCTGTAAAAGTGCCAAGGACAGGACGTCCATGTCGGTGACGCTGGAGCAGTGCTCCATCCTGCGCGACGAGCACCAGCTGCACAGGGACTTCTTCATCCGGGCCCTGGACTGCATGCGAAGGTACCGCCTCTGCGCCTTCTCCCGCGGCTCTTTAGGCTCTGTTAAGCCCGTGGCCAACTGGGGGGCTAACTAGCAGCCCCCCTGCATCTCCATGGCTGAAAGCTCGTGACATGCACGATAAAAAGCCGTTTTAAATCTCCCCCTTCTCACTTTTGGCAATGAGAGCAGACGCGGCGGCCGCAGCCCTCGGGCCCTCGCGCGGACCCAGGCGTGGGCCGGCCGCCTGCGAGGCGGGAGCTCCCTGCCCGGGTGCTGGCGCGCTCAGCGCGCGCAGCCGGTGCCCAAGCACAGCCTTTCCAGGCCGCCGCCAAGGAGCTCCCTAGACCTGGTGTCCAGGGCGGTCACCTCCTTCCTCACTCACCCCTGGACGGCGTGACGCGAGGCGCTGGCGGGAATTAATGTTGCTCCTCGGCCGACATTTACAGGCTCTGCCTGAAGTCATGTTTCTTGATTCATTTCCGCGGTAATTAAATCTAAAGCCGAAGCCATAATGGGAGGATAAAGTGCCTCCTTCACAAGGTCTGTCAGCAAGGACACATGCTAATTAAAAAGTTAAGCAAAATCGTCCCTGTGCCGCAGAGACCCATGCAGAGTCACCCCAAGAAGCGGGGGAGGGAGCCCTCCCCGGGGTGTTAGCTCGGGTGCTCTGGGGCCACCGGGCACCGGTCTGGCCTGCAGCCGCTCTCCAGCTTGCTTTGCGCAGCTGCAGTTCTCAGTGCCCATGTTCGCGCTGGCTGGTGTGTGTGTGTCCCCACTAATGACGGGTGCTGAAGTCTTCCCGTGAACCCCATTTCATGTCTCTTGGCATTTTCATTGTTTAGTGATGTGCCATCACAAGTTTTTGATAAATGAATGAAGTTGTTCATGCTCTGGCATGAACGTCTTGGCCATATGAAGCACATTTATTTAATGTAAAACTCTCCTTTCAAAAATAATCTCAGCACTAAAGGGGAAAATTCGAGTCTGAGTGTACAATCTTTGTAAGTGCATCAGAAGAATACAAATGGCACTGTGTGTGGAACAGGGGTACTGGGGTGCACAGAAAACCAGAGGATACCGACAGGCCAGAGACCCAGAGGACTGAAGCATTCAACCAGCTCTTAACACTCCAGAGATGAAATCGGAACTAGGTTACCTAAGGTAGCGCTAAGAGAAGGATAAATTACAGAGACAAACCTTCCCGATGAGCATGTAAATGACCTGGCTCTCACATACATCTAAAACTGCAAACCAGCACACTTTGGCGTCACATCGAGGTTGTGCAGAATCCACACCATCCTATACACAACTCAGTGCTGGGGACCTAATATGTACAGACATTCATTCTGGTAAAGCACTAGAAATTTAAGAACAGCGAAGATGTTAGCCCTACTCCTCGGGTGATGTTCATCTGGTCAATTCCAGATTTGTCAAATTTACCCTTCAGTTGTGAGTCTGTGAGAAGGCTCTTTGAGAGGGTTTGATGTGTGTGCATGCGTACGTGTGTTCATGCCTTTAAGGGAAATAAGGCATGTCCTTTTAACTAAGTCTTAGCATTTCCTGTTCTGGGTGTCTCTACAACACAAACCCAGAGGTTTATAAGCTCTGGGCACTCCGCAGAGCAAATGAGAGCCTGGGACTGAGAGCCAGATGATCACGTTTGAATCCAGGCTATGTGCCATTCACTGTTCTTAGTCGCCTTCAGCAAGTCAATCTCTTATTGCTTCTTAATGCCTTAGGTAAAGTAGGCAACCTCTTGCTGCCTCAGTTTCCTCTTCTGTAAAGCAGATGTGACTCTAATAGTAGCCTTTCTTAGAACTAAAGAGCTGCCATGTGTGAACTAACTAGAACAGTGTTTCATACGGCAGTCGCTATGGCATGTTAAGTGAAAAATACATACTGAGGTGGTGATGCGAACATTCTGATCTTCCAGGCCCACGAAAGTGTGGGTTTGATCCTTATACTTTTTGTGAATATAGTATGGCATAAAATTTGATGCTAACATCATATATTAAAATGAAGTCTGCTGTCATCTTTTGTAAGATTTCAAACACAACACTTTGACCAACTTAAAAAAAAATTCCTTACATTCCATTGCTTATGTAGGTATACAAGCACTGTGCTGATTATAGAAGACAGCGTTCTTTACAGGAAGGCTGCACAGGTTTATGACAAATATTATTTGGTGTTAATGTGCATTATTGTAGGAATACATTTATTATGTATTATTTGGGGAGGAAAAGGGTTTGCAGAGATCCTTATGTGCCTCTGGGAGTCCCGCCCTCATGACTATGGCTGTAAAAATGTATAGCACAGCATTTCTGAGACATTTTACTTGACTCTACGTGATTTATAATTAAGAAGATGCAAAATGGGTGCAGGGATCTAAATTTTTTAAGAATGTCAAAGTGATCTAGTGCCCATATCTGGATAAAAAGAAATTGGTGTTTTGATTCTATGCATCTGATCATGTACAAATTTTTATTTCATTTAATGTCATTTCTACTTTATTTTACCTTTGAATAATTCTAACCATCTTTCAGTCTGTTTACCCTGGATTTTATAAAAGTTCACCAGGGTTATAATATCTTTGCTGCTTTCCTAGTTTTGTTTCTTCCTTATCTATATTAAATTTTTCTATAGTATTGTGTTTATCTCTGAAACAAATTATTTGTGGATGTGCTAAGTTTTATAGTTAAAGTAAGTCAATAAACATTCATGCTTCATCTAGCTGCTTCCTCAGAAAAACCCTCACCAGAATAAGTTCCTAGAGGAAGGAGCTTTGTTTCTTTTTGCTCACTGCTATAACCCCATCACCTCGAACAATGCCTGTCCGTGGAGACTTCCCAATAAATATTCACTGAGAGAATGAATGAATAACATGTTGAAGCCCTATGTATTTGCAAGTTTGGTGTGTAGATGGGCATTTGGAGTTGAGCATATAAAATTCTTGCTTACTTGGGACTTATTTAAAGGCAAAAGTTTCCAAAGATGTTTTTGGAGAGGTCATGATACAAATTCCAGAACAGTTTCACGATCTGAACTCACAGTCTGCAACCACCCTTTATACGGATGTAAAAACATTCTTTTTCCAGAGGAAAAACTGTGTCTTTTCCTCCCTCTCCAGTCTTTCTGCAGCTCTGCCTCTCATCGCAGACTGCTTGAAAGGGCAGAAGACTACAGGTCAGGAGGTTTGCAAGTTACCTGGGTGGATCTGGCTCCTTAAGACCCAGCCAAGTTCTCAAGGGAGTGTCACCGTGGATTGCGCTAGGGCAGGCCTGGGTTGAGTACACGTGGCCCAAGTCGTCGTCCTTTAAACCAACTGTCCTTCAGTGACCAATGTCACTGGAAGTCTGATACCTCTGCCCCTGTTTGAGTTTTGAGGTATATTACCAGATTCCCACTTGCTCATCTATAGCTGAAGTTACAAAGTAACCAAACAACAGACAGATTTTTATCTGTTAAAGGCAAAAGAGGATGCAGTCTAAGAACTCAGTTCTCTGTTACGGAATCTCCTTTGACTGCTGAGAGCTATCTTGTGGCAACATATTTGCAGGAAACATTTTTGTTGAGACCTTCAAATTCACATTTGATCAACAGATGTTTAGAATTGGGCTTTAAGATATATAATAAATTTGAATGATAAAATGTCCCGTTTTGATCCAAAAATAATTGTGTTGGAAAATTTACTAGCTGCTAAAAAGTAGTAAATTAAAATGAAGTTATAAAATTGCCATTACACTATTGTCTTTCTTAATAAGGACTCTGGGATTGTGTGTGTATACAATGTCGCAATCTGACAGCATACTTACATGCCTGTAGCTTTTATTTCTTATGCTACATTACTCTACAGTCTGTCAGTCTATAATAGCTCCTTAAATTAAGATAGTTGATGTGACATTAGTAAGATTAATCGGGATATGTTGCAGCACACAAACTATTTTAGGACATGTCACCCTTAAGATACAAATTTTAATCTTTCTATTTTAATAAATATTTAATTCTTAAGAGATAAAAAATCATCAGACTTACTGGGTTTTATGATCAGGCTGAATGTCATATTCTCAGTATGTTACACCTAAAATTTACTTGTTGGGGAAGAATGGCTTAGGACATGTTCGGCCTTCCAGATGAGAAGCTCTTAATCCATTGATGTCAGGAAAATTTTCATTTTTCTTGAACTCCTTTGTGGGGTTCACTTGGGAACCTTTTGTGGGGTTCACTTGTGAGTGAGGCAGATCCTTTGTCCATGTGGAAAACCTCTCTTCACCCTCACAAGATAGTGAGAAGCCTTGAGACCACAGGCCAGGCATTGCTCTATATTTAGGGGAGCAGCAGAGTGCTGTGCCCGGGTCTCCAGGGGCAGGGGAGGGGTGTAGGGACTTACTGAGATGGAGAAATGACTTTCTTTTCTTTCATCTTGTTTCTGCTGTGGCTGTCTTTTCCTTTGTTTTTGTCTGATTGTGCTAGTCAGAGAGGGCTTCTGTTACTCCACATTATCTAATACTAAGGCAGATAGCAAGCATTGTAGACATAGGTAATTGAAGCTTTGGGCTATTTCTCAGCTGAGGAAGTGCTGTCACTGTAAGGATTTCACTGGTGTTTGCTGCCTTATTTCAGCCCATATCTTTGACAACAGCCAGGCCTTCATCTTAGGAATTGCTAATAATTATACTAAAACGGGCCCCATTTAGGATGTTTTTGCTTCAACTGACTGTGTGATCTGGGCTTCTTTAGAAATCTAATTGGAATGATTCACAAGATATCAATAAATGAACCATCAATTAGAACTCACCTTACTGGGCAAACAAGAAGAGTAACTACAAAAAATCAACTTCTAAACCAAATGTATCTTAAGTGAGCTTCATCATGCATTCAGGTGTGTCCAATTATTTGATTTCTATAAAAGTAGTGGCTTTGTGGTCCATTTCTTTCTCCTGCTTTGTTTCGTGCATGATTGTTGTCTAGTCCACAATCCTCCTAGTAGGGAATCATCGTCAGAACAGCTACCAGCCTTACACACACCTTTCCCTAGAAGTCACTTCCTTCAAGTTTTAAACACTCCATTAAGGGTCTATACACATAAATGTGCAGAACACATGAATTGACTTTATTTAATGTACTAAGATCTAATGTAAACGAATCTAACTAACTGAATATATAGTTAAGTGAAACTATCCAAATACACAGTTTCTGCTTCTTACATGGGCATTTAAAATCAGGAAGACCTGAGGTTGGTTCCATGTTCTCACATTTATGTTCTGTGCAGCTCGGGGCAAGTGTTGCACATCACTGCACAGCACCACGGTCAGCCACGACCCAGGTGACCCAAGAGCGGGTGGTGCAGCTGCCACCCGGGCTCATGTAAGGCATCTATGGCCCTGGCACAGTGCAGCTGCCTCATGCTGCACTTAGCATGTAGTGGTGCAAGACCAAAAACACTAGTCTCAGCCTGCCCTGCAGAGGGCAGCACATCGGGTCAGCACATCGGGTCAGCACATCAGTCAGCACATCGGGTCAGCACAGCACAGTGGTTTAGAGGAAGGACTCGGAATCTTGTAGCTGTCTTCACTTCTTAGCTGTGGAAATGAAATTCCCAAGAGTCCTGAAATTGTTTGTAATGTGAGACAGTGCATGGAAAGAAATCTAACAGGATGTAGTGTAAATAATTACTCTCTATATAGTAGATAGATAGATAAATAGGTAGGTAGACAGACAGATAGATGATAGAGAGAGAGAGAGAGAGAAAGAGATGGATGGATGGATGGATGGATGGATGGATGGATGGATGGATGGATGGATGGATGGATGGATGGATGGATGGATGGATGGATGGATGATAGATGAAATAATTGCAAGAACTGCTGTGTTGTGTGGTTCTACCAGTGTCTCTGTGGCCCAGGGCTGTTTGTGAAGATTAAATAAAGCAACAATCATTGCAGCTCTTCCCCCTGAGCCCTCATTGTGTCACCAGATTCCACAAACAGGAAATGCTACCACAGCAGTTACTGATGTGATGGCGATTGTCATTACTGTTATCGCTGTCATTCCTTCCACCTTTGACTGATGATTTCCCATCTAATTCTTTTTTAGAGCCGTGCTTTGGGGTGATTCCTGAGGTCATGTGGGTGAATGTAAAAGCAAAGTCCTTTCAAGTGTGCTTTGTGTCTGTGCAGTGATTGCAAAAAGTTTTGCCTGGAGATTTTCAGATTGTTGGGAACACAGAGTCCCAGGCTCACCCCACTACACCAGAAATCGAGACCTGGGGCCCTGCAGTCAGAGCCCAAAAGACTCTCCTGTGGATCGTAGTGTACACTGGAGTTTGATAACTACTCGTCTAGTGGAGGGTGGTGTAACCTTTGCAACAGGTCCATGGATGTGTAACACAGAAACAACCATACCCGCCACAGAATTCACTGGTATAGAGTTCACATTTCAGTTGCGTTTAGTCTCTGCAGAGTTGGGGGGCCATCGGTACTGTATGGTTCTAGGAGCCGTTCATCATCCCTAGAAGAATTCCCCCCCCCATCCATCAGCCATCTCTCTCCAGCCTCCACCCCACAGACAAGCATTCCTTGACTCATCCATCCTCAGTATTCTCATCCCTCCTGCCTCACCATCTGGGCCTGTTGTGGCAGACTTCTTTCACCTAGCATAATATTTTCAAGGTTCATCCGTGTGGTCAAACATTTTTCATGACCTTGTAAATTTCCCTTTGTGTGAATATTCTTTCCATAGTTCCACGTGAGGCTTACGATTCTCGGGAGCACAGGTGCATACATTGTGCATACATTGGGGTGACTAGCTGTGATAATGTTTGTGTGTGCATGAGGATTTTAGTTTTGTGGTTTCCCTTTTGGAGAGACAACTAAAAACCTCAGGACCGCATTTGTGATCCACCCATTTCCAACGCAGAGAAGTCTTTATGATTTTTTTTTTTTTTTCACATACTGACCTCATTTCTCGGTCCGTTTTATTTGACAGCCCTTGCCTCACTGTTTTCTTCTCATTTTTATTCTTGATATCTTACTGAACTTTTATGTACTCATTTAACATGCCTTAAATTCCTTTTGCAAAACAAAGCAGGGTTTGAATACTTAAGAGTAAAATCACACAAAGCATCCCCTTTTCCTGTGCTCAACATTCTTCTTAAGTCTGCTCTGAGCACTCATCACATCAGGTTGAATAATGCTGCTTTATAGTTTCTGCAAATTGCAAAACAGCATCAGGCTCCAACATCTGAATTTATGTTTTCAAAATGATGTCTGTCTTCTCAGCTATTCAGGAAAATAATGGCATTACATTTTTATATGCTTCAGAGTTTGCAAATCACCTTGACTGCTCTTTGCTCTTGAAAATAGGAATACAATAGATATCATCTTTTGTTGAGAAGCTGTTCCATAATTTAATTTTATAACACAAATCCAGAGATGGAATTTTTATAACACAGATAGTTTTATTTGATTTTGTGATAAAGATCCTCCCCCCCTTGGAAAGACTAGAAGAAAAGTGAGAATAAGGCATATTAGAGCTGTCAAGAGATATTATTTTTACCAGAAAAGAAGGGGAAAATGCCTTCCTCTTCACAAGAATGAACTGGTTTTAAGCAGCTGCTCTTGAAATAGATACATTTATTGAAAACTCCTGCTGTCTCTCTATGAAAAAAGAAAAAAAAAAAACACCTACATGAAGGCCTGGTGATTAAATGTCACGTAGCCATAAGTCAAAAGGCAACCGAGGCTGCTTTGAGGGCTGTTCATGGTTTCAAATGGCCACAGGAGAAGCCTGTGGTGGGCAGTTTCTGGAAAGTCCCAAGTCCAGCAAGCACTTTCCCAGATTAATCTTATTTTCCTTCAGTAGTTTAGCCACAAAACACCATTTTATTGTGCAAGTTAATAACTTGGAAGTTGGCCCTCCCTGGTGGCGCAGCAGGTTAAAGCGCAGCACTGAGCAGCTAAAGCCACTTCAGCATGAGTTTGATCCCGGCCCCAGGAGCTGACCCACATGGTGCGGCAGACCTCTCCTGACCCGCCCACTGCTCCCCTCAGCAGTGTACTTCATCAGTCAGCCTGTTCTGCTCCCGACTCTGTCTCGGGTGAATCCTTTCACCACCCCTGCACCTCTGGCCTGTACCCCAGCTCAGTATACACAAATAAATAAATCTTAAAAAAAAAGTTGGGAAGTTGGCATATAGTGTGAATGGAAATCAATTTATGCGTGCACTTTCTAAATAGTAAGCTTACTTTGAAAGTTAGTAATTGCCCTTTGAATATCCTTATCTCCAAGTAAATGTCAAAATGGTATTAGCACATTTTGGCAATATGTTGCTGAACTCTACTAATTTCCTCCTGGAGTTTAGCTTAACTAATTTTAACTGATTTTATCACAATCAAGAAGAAATCAAAACTGGAAAAAAAAAAAAAGTCTTGCAGGAATCTGGCCCTATGTGTGCAGAGGAAGGAAGGAAAATGCTTTCTAATTTCTGCGAGGCCTGGTGAGGCAAGGGTGGTTTGCCGCTGTCTCCAGGTCCCAAGGCTGGGAGCCCCAATGGGGTGAATGGTGAGGGGCGTCCAGGAACAAGGGGTTCCTCTGTGTCTCAGGGACATGGCTCCTGCTTGCACAGGTCATCCAGACCCAGTGTTTCTCCCACCTTTCGCTACAAGTGAAAGGTGCTGCCTGCAAGCCTGTCTCCACGCTTCATGAACATTCGCTTTCTCCTCCAAAGGAGAAATGTGACCGGCTGAGCATCTAGCTGTGCCCTGCGGAGTCATTAGTGAACTGATTCATGAAGGCTGTGGAGACAGCGTTCCTGCTCACCAGGAGAGAAGCCTGTCTTGTTGTTACCTTGGTCTAGCCGTGTCCCTCCTTTATCCTAAGGAAAAAATGGAGACGTTTCAACTAGAGACAAACATTTCAGTGAAGAAACTGAACACATGTAGGTAACACTAAGCTTCTCATTTCTGTATGCACACAGAACTGGGGTACAGCCGGAGGTGCAGAGGCGGCAAGAGGACTCACCAGAGACAAAGTGGGGAGCAGAATAGGCAGACTGACAAAGCCCACTGCTGAGGGGAGCAGCAGGTGGGTCAGGAGAGGTCTGCCGCGCCCTGTGGGTCACCTCCGGGGCGGGGATCGAGCCCTCACTGAAGCTGCCACTGCTCTGCTTAGCTCCGCAGTGCAGCGGCCCAACCTGTTGCGCCACCAGGGAGGGCCCTATAAATATATTTTCTACCTAATTAGTGTCAGAAGGGAAGCCATGCTGCTGGCCCAATACTTCATAGTAGCTTGTGTTGATGAATATATGTCTCATAAGGTAACTCTTAATATCTAGACATTCTTTTTAAGTCTACACCTTCCATGAATGGAAGATTCGTCAGCTGGAGTCCCATGTTTGGCAAGCCCAGGCCTGCGGGGTGGGCCTCACCCTCCAGAACTGACTCCACACTGAGAAAGTAGATTTGTAGTACCAGTGACAATTTGTACTGTGGAGCAAGATTAGTCCCCCTGTGTGTGAGGAAATAGTCAACACCCCTCCAGAGAATCCTTTAAAAGCCACTTTTTCTTTTGACAAAATGAACTTAGCAACCTTTCAAGACATAATTCAAATAAAATAACTGAAATAGAATGACTGAATCATGATAAATCTTTTTTTTACCTGTTGGTTGCTTTGGAGGTCAGAGTTAAACATATTAAGAAAGAAATACAGAAAGTCACCAACTCAAGGAGAGTTTAATCTTCTTTTACATAGAACCTAAGTGATCTTGTTTGTTCACTTGTCTTTCGTTCAGAGGACATAGGCCTTCTCACTCGTGAGCAATGTGCCTATTCTTACACTCTGTGCCAGCCGCTATATTTAATATGAAGTCAAAAAATAGATTCCAACATTGTGTATCTCATTAGTATAAGAAAAGGTGAGAAGAGAAGAATAACTGGAAGTTGACACATCAACTCCCCCAAATGTGCCAGACTAATTACTTTGCTCATTTTTTTCATGTATTGGAAAAACACAAGATTCTGGTACAGAATGGAATGTTATTTTCCAATTTTGATTGTCATTCTCCTGAAAGTTTTCAAACGACCCCATTTCTGGGCACTTGTGACGTAGATGCTCACAGTGGTGTGACTGCAACATTTGGGAAGAGCCTTAGGGGCCCCCTGGGAGCTGCCCAGTGCATTCAGCTCACCTTCTCCAGCCACGTGCAGTGGCCGGGGCAATATCACTGAATGCAATACAGACACCTGTTGTGGGTGGACAGCTGTCTCTCCTAAGGCAGCAACACGTTAAGCTAAAAGCTGCCACCCTGTAGCTTCCATTCATTAGTCCTGCCTGGACCAACAGAGTCTGCCCGCCAGCCGCCCTTCCTTCTGCCAGCCCGCAAGTACTTTCAGATGATTGCAGGGTCAGTGCTTGATTGCTTGCATCACTTTTAAGACGTAAAAGGAGGTGCAGCTCTTCCTAAACGCTATCTCTACCCTCTCTCCGTGCATTCTTCATTCCTGATGCCCTTTATAAGTAGCACAAGGACAAGTAGATACCACATTTGAAGTGGAATATGAAGAACACAGTGCAAAAGAGGACAAAGAATTGAGTGGCCTTTCCTCCTCCTGCCCTCTCCTCCTCTCTCCTGCCCTCCTTCCTCCCTGCCTCCCTTTCCTCCTCCTTTTCTTTCCTTTCCTTTCCCCCTTCTCTCTTTGCCTACTTCCTTTTTATCCTCCTTTTCTTCCCTCAAGTCTTGCTAGGAACCAGGCCCTTTTCTAAGCCCTTTACAAATATTAAATTCCCCAAACCTTACTTCAACCTTAAATATTAAGCCTTAAAATACAGAACAGCTACTACAGAGGCGTAAAATGACTTGTTCCACAGCTAGAAAGTAGTGCCAGGCCATCTTACTCTAGTGGCTGTTCCTAAGGGCCTGGACTATCTCCCTTGATCTGCATTTATCCCTTTGTTCCTGGAGCTAAACATTTCCTGAGCTTTATGAAGGAACTTTGTCTCACAGAGTGATAACTGAAATATGTAGTCCTCTGCCCTGTCTACTGATGTGTAGCAAGGTTTTGCTCAATGATAACTTGATATGGTGCAGTGAAATGTCAGTGTTTTCATCCTTATTCTGGTCAGCCTCACCCCCGAGATAAGAACAGTGGCCTAAATTAGCATGTTGACCACTAAATATATTTTCCATGATTCAAAGAATGGAGCTGAGTTTTATAATAGAACATATTTCTACTCAGTGCTATCAAATGAACAGTGAAGGACTTTGTCACTAAACATTTATAAAAATAAGTAAATGAGTGGATATTTAGGAGAGTAATTCTATGGCTTCATTGAAAAGCCTCCACTGAAAAGTCATGGAAGACACAAAGCTAGAAATTAAGTCCTGGCTACAGAGACTTTTGTCACTCTAGAAACAGTGTCATCGGTTTTTGACTAATCCGGGCCACACAGCCTGGAGCGAGTCTGAGAGTAGGTGAGACGGACAGTGTGCACTGGTTCCAGCTGGCCTCTGTTCCCCACTGACCAGGGATATGATGTCACGGAGCACAGGATGTTGATGAGGAGGTGCTGTTTTCTCAAGAAGGACCCCCAGAGTTCAAGGGTGGAAAAGTAAAGTGAGCGGTCAGGTCCCCTAGCCCACTCTAGTTTATTCTCTCGGAGGGGTGAGTTGAGTTTCAGGGGTCTACTCACCTCTACCAAAGGCACATTGACAATGAGATGATGATCTGCTATGTTCTGTTTCCTACTGCAGCAGGACCAAGGTGATCAGCACCCTTAGTATTTGTTTTTGGAAAAATCTCTTTATTTGCCATAAGGAGTAGAAGGTTCTGTATGTCTTCTTATGTCTAAGAAGCAAACCATTTGAGAAGTATATTTTTACCAAAGCTCATGATTCATAGTGAACAAGAAACATATATGAATAATCATCCTTGTCCTCAAAAAACTCAAAACTTAATGGGAGAGAATCACCCATCCGATGAATTCACAATGATGGTGGTGTTTTCTATGTTACTCTGAATAAAGTGTTTTTGGAAATATAGCCAGGGGTGCAATTAATTCAAAGGGAAGGTTCAGGGGAGTAGGGGCCAGAGTTGGGGCCAGGGAGAGAAGGTGACCTTTAAGTTGGTATTTTTATAAGACAGTTAGATTTAGGAAGAGCACATTCTATCCACAGGAGATTTTAATGCTTCTTAATAAAAAAAAAAATATTGATTACTCTAGAAATTTCAGTATGTTTTCCCTAGAGGTCCAAGATTGGAACATACTAACTATAACCATTAAAAGTAGATTGCTTTATCATGTTATGATCTCTGAGAAAGCAACGACCTTACGAAAAGCTAGAAAAGTGACTTTTATAAGTATCCAGACCTAGGAGCCATTATCCTCCCACAGATGTGTCCGTTCCTAGGTGACGTCCAACTTGCCTGCACATTCTGCCCTCATCAGCTGAGGCAGGCTCCAACCATATATTTGGCCTGGAAACCTGTGATACCAGTGAAAACCTAATTTCTCCCAGAAGTTCCAATTTCAGTTGACTGCCTCTCAATGCTTGTAAACATCATTGCTACTCAACCCAAATTAACCTCTGCCCTGTACTCTAGCTCTAGAGTGAGAAAGAGCTGGATGAGACCAGGTTCCTTGCAACAAATAGCTTAAGTTTGCTTTACCCAAGACCCTCCCCTCTCATTTTATCTTTTGTTCAATTTTTTCAGGCATATCAGGCACATAACCTGCAAAATTGAATTCCTTTTCACTTTTCTATTTTGCTTTAAAAGAATCTGCACCCATTCTTGTTCTTGAGATGCTCATTCATAATCATTACATATGAGTGCTATGTGAATTCTGCATTCTATAGACATACTACTGAACTAGAAACGACTAGCCTCTTCTACTATTGTATTATATTTCTATGCTGTCAGAATAGAAAGCAGATTGGACCTAAAGTAGCTTCCTTTAAGAAGCTCAAAGAAGGAAAAAACAAAACAAAACACATTCTGAGGAATAACAGCCCAGTGATACCATGGTGTTTATTTTAAAACGGTTTGTGAAAATCAGGGATTGTTTTTATTTGAGTGAGTCCAAAGATTCAGAATAGGCCTCCTTTCGAGGGTAATATGAACTAATTATACTATCGAATCAGTATACACATAACTGTTACTCTAAGTGTTGTGCCAGCGAGCTTCCTGTATGAGTAAAGCCAAGGCACTGTCAGTCTTACCAAATGCACTTTTTTTATTGAGTAAGTAGCTTGACCGTGGCCCAGAAGCAAGGGAGTGAGAGCCTCACTTGGCTTCCTTGGGAACTGTGACTCACCCGGTCCTTCCACGCACTGTCCTTTAGTATGATGTGCATTAGGTAGGTGAAATATACTCCTTGCTCTGAAGTAACTTCAGTCCAGTAGGAGAGAAGCCATACACAAATGAAAAGGCAGACTACCCACCGTGAGCACCATCTGGTTGAATCCAGACAGAGTTTCAAGTACCAGGCAGGGCAGCCCCTCTGTGCTCACTTCGCCTAGAGCACTTGAGTTGGGTCGCAAGGACTAATGGGCTGGAAAATATTTAATTTTTTTTTTTTTTACTAAATCATAGGCCCTGTGGATTTTAGAAATGTTCAACAAGAAGCAAGTGCACTGTGCAAAGAGAGGTTTGCAGAAAGTCTTAGGGAAGAAGAAAACAAATGCTGATGATATGAAAAGACCTGTAGCCATGAAAATAAATTATTGCCAGTTTTTTTATTTTATGGCTTCCTCTCCCACCTGTGGGTATGTGTGAATTTCCATGATCTTTACACCCAGGCAAATTTATTTCTGGTTTGGCCTATACGTCTTTGTTAATGTTTATGTCAGTACTGACTGACTTCTTAATTTCAAGTCTTGTTGGACTGGGAGTCTATGTGTCAAGATGTCTTTTACTGAGACTTCTCCTTTCTTTGAATATTAAGTAGAAATAGATAAATTCAGCTCCTTGCTTGAGTGAAACTGGGCCTGATTTCTCACCTTCCGTCATTAACAAGGGCCAGAGAGGAAGAATAATGAAATTGTATACATAGAAACCATTGAAAAGTGTCACTTTAAGGTAAACAGATTAAAATAACATCCATAGAAATAGCTGATCATTGATTTTTAACATCTTCATAGTAAAAGGGAATATTTCATAGTAAAAGGGAATATTTTGATTATTACACAAGTGCCTGTGAAATGTTCTCCATCTCCTCATCTTTTGCTGAGTATGGGATGAAGTTCTCATAAGCTCCTATCTGTAATTAAGTCTTCCCATAGTGCCTGGTAGTTTGAAAAAAGGATAAGCTGGCATCACAACATCTAATACAATTGAAGGGGAAAACTTGCCCCATTCTCATTTTTCACCTCTCAACCATTCTGTGTGTGTGTGTTGGGGGGATGATGGGAGGCGGGGGCTGACAGGTGGGGAAATTCTCTGTCAGAGGCTTCAGCATCCACATGAAATGGTTGCAACCAAGGTGTGTGTGAGTTGCAGAGGGTCTTTGAGTTGATGCCTCCTCGGTTGCCTATTGGCGCTGGTGTTTCCATGCCCAGAGGTGTTTGGAAGACAGCAAAGTCCCACCTTAATCAGGGATTAAGACATAGAGATGGTGGACACAAAATACCAGTGTTACCAGATTCTAACTTGCCACTGAGCTCTTCAGGCTGTGCATCGTCATGAACCAGCAGGCTTAAGCTATGTCTTTGTACTTGGCCACCAACGGAATCAGGTGCTAGTTGCTTCTCTCTAGGCCTGCACTGTTGTTTGTCCTGGGAACCTTAAGTCCTAGAGCTGACTTTCTCCATCTTCCTACCTCTTCCTTAGGGAGATTAAAAGTGTATGTGAGTCACATCATTTTGTTCTGTTCATATCATCCCTGTTCCATGAACATGGATCCAATTCCCTACTTCGTTTCTCTGAAAGTTTAACATTTTGGTAAAGGAGACACATGTTGTCTTCTGTAGTCTGAACTTTTTAAAATCAGATTTACTTAGAGTAGCACTTTTTATAGGTCAAACCTCTCACATTTAAAAGAAAGTATTTCCAGCTCACAGACTACGCAAATACTCCTGGCTTTTGTTTTTGTTGAAGGATCCACATTACTCTCTATAGAACAACTGTCTGTCTAAAAACAAATCGTGTATAAAATTTATACGTGTGTGTGTGTGTGTGTATACCATATACAGTGTGTAGAACTTAACCAAACCACTTTATGATACTAACCCTGATGACCCAGGATATGACATATAAAAAAGCTCTCGGGATAAATTCTAATGGGAAAAATTCTAATGTCAATATAAACCCCTTTTGTTCTATTTTTGAGAACTTAGTGGCTATCCTCTCATCTGTCTAACCTTAAAGCATGTATGAGAATCAGATAATTGAAAATATTTGAACCCACCTGTACCTCACAGACATATGTCACATGAGACAACAAGAAGCAACAGAGAGTTTGAATCTCTGCTCAGGTGTGTTGTAGACATCAATATCAGTATTTTTGTGGAAATACTTGTCGTTTTTAGTGAACCTTTTGCTGTCAAACCAGCTTTGCTGTTGCATGCCCCAGGCTGTTGGAAATGCCTCTCAGTGAACTCTGGGTTCCTGAGACTTTGGGATTAAACATACACAGACCGTGGTGTGTGTGTGTGTTGAAAGCAATCACTCCCCCATCTTCCTTCAAGCAGCACATTAGGGATTACAGAACCCGTTTCGTTCTCAGATGAAGCTCAATTCTCAGGTGAAGAGTGAAATGAGGCCCTAATGAACTCGCACCTGCAGCAGTGATTATCTCAGGCATGCATAGAACAGTATTCCACTTCAGTAGCGGAACTCCCAGGTAGACTCCGCAGGCCTGCATGCCCAGAACAGGAGGGAAGCTCTGTCACACTTAGCACCAGGACTCAGCACGCGAGATGCTGAGTCTTACACAGATCAGGTGAACAGAACCACATAAAAACTCAGGGGATTTTTTGAATGATTTATAGACCAGATGTCTAAATGAATGCATAAAACACTGGCAGTGTTACCTGAGAAAGCACACAAAGGCAAAGGTCGATAACACACCACTAAATACACTTACTGATAGATTGAATAGAATTATAAAATATTTGAAGACAGAGAAAGGATGTCCCAGTGCCCACATAATATCCCAGAAGCATTTGGACTTCTAGGAAGATGTTATTCCGTCAGCTGTCCCAGACTTCACTTAGCTTTGTACTACTAAGTTGCTAATTATATTCGTGCCAGGAATGAATGTGTGTGCCTACTGGTACAGAATCCAAGTAGGAGGACATCAACCTCAGGAAGGTGCAAACGATTTTTATGGAGTCTCTGTCACAGGTGAGAGAGACATAGAACCCGAAGAAGGCCTGAAATTGGGTCCTTGTAGGCGCAGTAAGGTTCTCAGTGTGACATTCTTGCTCTCTGTGATGACTGGGAATTCACGATCTTGTCATCATTGTCTGGGTCTCAGTTGTCTCGTCCGTCGTAATTTCTTATGAGACACTGTGGGATTCATGTAAAATCTGAGTGAGACACTCAAGCAGTATACCTCAAGTACCTTTTGAGAGGGAGATTATGCAGCTACACAATTCTAACTTCTTCCTATATGAGGGTGTGGGGGCTGGCGCTGGCAGGAGGATGTGTCAGATCCTCTTTCTCATGCTTGCCCCAGTTTTCCTGGCATCTGCAGAGAGTTTCTGTCTGTTCCTGACACTGAGTGTCGGCCCGCCCCAGTCTGCCTTAGATTCAGCATCACCATCTCTCCAGCTGCCTCTTGAAGCCGCCCTCTGGGGAGCTGCCCACATTCATGTTGTAAACCACACATCTGCTCAGTCCTTGGCCTACTCAGTGACATGACCACTCTCTCCCCACCCCAGCCAGGTCCTTGACCTCACTCTCCTGAGCACCCTCCCGCTGCCAGGCTAGTCTTCCCCTGCAGCCCTCTCAGGAGATCCAGGTGTTACTGTGGATTTGCACATCTTTGTCTTCTGGTCTTGGAGCCCTGAGACCTGAACAATGTTCAGTTCTCTCTTCAGTCTCAGAGACATAGGCTATAGCATAGTGCCAGATGAAGAGTTAATGAGTCAGTTATCTTGCGGGAAGATGCTAGAAACGCTAGGGCACTTGAGACTGCCTAGTACCATCCTCCCTGTACCATTTAGCTAAGTTCACTTCAGCACAGTGCACCCCACTAGTGAGTCACATACAAAGCCCAGGCCTGTTTCTCTCAGTGCTTCCTCTACTGTTCTTTTCTTGACACCAATATGGCTCCCCATGGCTCTCTAACTACTCTCCTTTGAGGGGGTGGGAGCTCTCCTCTCCACAGCTGTGCTTAATTATCAACAACAGTGTTGCTATGCTTCTTATAAATTTTTGGATATAAAGTTTATAGAAAATCTGGGGGTAATAGGTTGTGTGTGCATGTCTTAGATCTTAGAAACGTTTCCTATCTTTAACTGTTTCCTAAGATGGAATATACAGTATTTACTTTAGCAAAATTAAGTTAATAAATCAGATTTTCATCAATGCCACCTAAAATACAGCAACAACTCTTAGAAGGATTATTTTATAAAATAATTTAGAAGGTTAAATACGATGGATTTCTAATCAAATAGTTTATTTTTGATAGATAAACAAAGACTTGAATGTTGATTCCAGTGAAGTGGGAACACCTGTTATTTCAAATCATTTTCTACTTTATTCAAAGTAAATGCATTAAAGAAAAAGGAAAAGATGAGTTACCTTTACTAACAAAATGTAGATTGATTTCATTCAGTGAAATTTATTCTAGACATTTTTTTTTTAAAGACTTTATTATGCATACAGAACTTGGGTACAGGGCGAGGGTTGAGAGGATTCACCGGAAACAGAGAATGGGGAGCAGAATAAGCAAATCGACTTACAAATACACTGCTGAGGGGAGTAGCAGATGGGTCAGGAGAGGTCTGCTGTGCCATGTGGGTCACTTCCTTGGCCAGGGATCAAGCATGTGCTGCAGTGGCTGTGATAGCGTCATAGTGCTGTGCTTCATCCCGTTGTGCCACCAGGAAGGGCCCTGGGACATACATTTTTTTAAAAAAGCTCAGGTATCATTCAAGAGCAAATGAAAAGAAAATTGAGGTATGTATCCAAGTGTGTGGATATATACACACACACAAGAAGGAAAGGATAAACTTTTTGTCAGAATTATTTAGATGATTGCATTGATGTTCTACTTACTTTTGTATGCCAACATTACATTGCTGTCTGGATATTAATTTGAGTAAATGTTTTAATTTTTAAATTATACCATACTTTAAACTTTTGTTCCGAAGTCTCCTAGGGCAACACTTCCCATTTCACCTTTCTCTGAGCTTAATTCTCTTTAGATTAAATAGGTGTTCCAAGAATAAAGCTTTTCTAGTCTGTGACGTCTCAGAAAATCATAATGCCTATTTTGGGATAACTAAAGTGTTTACATTAACAGCAAATGATACAATAAAAGTGTAGTTTTTTTTTTAAAGATTTATTTGTTTATTCATACAGAACTGGGGTACAGGCCAGAGATGCAGAGGGTGATAGGATTCACCAGAGACAGAGTGGGGAACAGAACAGGCAGAACGATGAAGTACACTGCTGCGGGGAGCAGCGGGCGGGTCAGGAGAGGTCTGCCGCGCCATGTGGTCACCTCCGGGGCAGGAGGGGATCGAACTTATGTGGAAGTGGCTTAAGCTTCTCAGTGCAGTGCTTTAACCCGCTGCGCCACCAGGGAGGGTCCTAAAAGTGTAGACTTTAACCAATTATGAAGTGAATACTTGAGCAAGGATGACCCAAACCCAAGAATCAAAGGTATCAGTGCCCCAAAACACTCAAGACATTTACATGTTAAAGTCCTAGGAAAAGTCCAACATACATTTGTTCACTCAGCAATGCACATCCCTTATTAATCATGGAACAAAACATGAGAAATTGTGTCTTAGGAAACTAAGCAACCTAAGCACTATAAATTTTTGCCTGTAAATCAAATAAAGGCTTACGTTCAATAGGACATTTAATGAAAGTACTCAATGTATTCTCAACTACAGAAATTCTCAGAGAGCTGGTTATTTTGTAAGTATGTTCTGTTTATAAATAAGCAAAGAAAGACAAACCTATGTATTTATTTTAATTTATACCTAGATGCAATCGCTTTAGTTTATTAGCATTGGAGATGGGTGATACTTAAGTAATCAGGTAGCAATTTCTAAAGAAATAAATTTTAGGTAATTCCTGGGGAATAAACAAGCTAGTTTAATAATAAAGGAGCAGCATCATTTCTCTTTAGAAATCATTATGCATTCTAATAATTTAGCCTGCATCCAACATCTCTAATTATCATTATCTCAATTATAAAAGATTGAATACTTATAATTTTTCAAGGTATAAATATTTAATGATAATTCCAATATATACTAATGGGCTTTTATTGACAGTGTTAGGGTGAAGCATTTTCAGAATTGAATGATTATTTCAAATAGTCTAAGATAAGTATGAGATTGAGCGGTTTGGTTCTTTTGTTACATGATTAAATTAGGATGGAGTATAAACATAAGGAAATAAGTATCATAAAATCTGTGACCATAAAAGCAAAGCAAATAAGATTCTACAAGTAAGTTATCTTTTGATTTGAAAACATCAAACTCAGTGCAGTAAGCCAACACATTTGGATTTGTAAAGTTTAGAAAATATATATACTGTAATATGCATTACTCATTTATAAAAAGCATAAGGACAAAGTATTATATTAAAATAATTTTAAATATCTTAAATTTTATACTATGCAGTATAGCTCTCCAAGATAACTATTATATTGCATATTTTTCAAAATGCATTATGCATTCATAGATCTTATAGATTATTTCACTGTCATTTATTTAATAAAAACACCAACAATTTTAGTTATCATTTATTGAACTTAAATATTCAGCTTGTTGAACATGCTATCTGTGTGCATGTATGTATATGTGTGTGCTTAACTTTTCTATTTACCTACCCCCGTTTTTTAAATATTAAAATAAAATTTGAGCAAAATTATATAAACTTGACCATGTACACAAGAGGTAAAGCGAGACTTAAGCATAGGGTTGTTTGCTTGCTGGCCCTCTAGCACCAGTGTGATATAGGTAGAGGTTCTCTCTCAACTGTGATACTCTGTCCATTGTGATTACTACTGCCCATGTACCACAGTCTACATACTCCTTGGAGTTTATTTTTGTTTGTTTGTTTTTAAGATGAGAATGTATAGCATTACAGAAAACTTTCAACTAATAATCTTATCTTGATGTTTAACCAACTGTTGACTTTTTCATTCATTTTCAGTGGGAAATAATTAATGAGTGACAGTCAATTCCTTTTATTCTAATGTAATCCATTAGGATGTCATTCTCTAAAACAAGTGTCATGAATAAAATTCCCAGTTCTATTGTAAGACTATCTTAGGTCCTTCTCTACTAAATTAACTTTGGAATATTATGTGTACAAAGTCAGTTCTTCATCATTCTCTAACCAGCTTCTCGGCAGCTAGTTCTCCATGAATCGTTCCTTTTTATTTTGAAAATGGAGTAAAAGGATAAAAGTAAAATTTTGGCCATTTGCTTCTGGAACTCAACAGCCCCACCACACAAAAAGTCATAAAATCATCTCTTAAATCATGGCGCTTCTTACGGAAGTGTCCCATGGTCCTCTCGTTACATGATTTGTGCTTTGGGGTAATTAGATTTGGCACCTGGATGGTCTTCAGTATTTCCCGACACTTTGCCTTTTAAAGTCTCTTGAAATTTATCATTTATTAATTTGGCCATAAAATGAATTCCTGCCTATTGATGTATTCACCTTTTTGCAAAGAAATAGAAGTACTTGCTACCACCTAACCACAAAATTTATATTTTAGTCAAGGGCAGCTGCCACGCTGTCTGGGGTTCCATGAAGTAGATGGTTAGCTTTCTTCCTTGAATTTCTCTATCTTATGTCCTTCCTTCAGACTGCATCATCCACAACAGACACTTCTTGCTGTGATCTCAACTGCTGCTGTTACTCTTGAATCCCATATTTTCGCCCTCTCCTTTGCCCTTTGACCTACATCCCAGCCCAGCAGTCTGCTTGACCTGTTAGCTGCACGTGGCTGAGTCTTATCAGAACCAGCGAGGTCAAAAGCACGCTCATTGCTATGTGATGGCAGTTTCTAGAACTCAGTTCTGCGTTGACCTCTTTAGAAGACCAGTTTTAGAAAACTGCATCCTAATGGATTGCGTTATAGTTATCGCATACCTTCCTTTCTGACATAAACCCTTCGTAGCATAACATTTCTTAGATATGCTCAACGTAAAATCTTCCCCATGTCTTCAGCTCTGCTGCGACTGCACAACCAAACACATGTACAGGTTGTGTCAAACAAAGCCCCCTGAGCTGGCAACATGAGAGTGCTGTGCTGAAGCTCACACCACAGGAGCAGCTCTGTGCTCCCCCCAGCTCCCACCTCACCTGTCTCCAACCTTCGCTCTGTCAGTTGCCCTCTCACTGGCTTTTTTCTTATCTCTCAACCTCAGTCTACCTGGCATATTATTTTCAAACTAAAACCCAAGTCTGTGGGTCAGACTTCTGGGACCTTGCCATCTCCTCCTCATGGCTTTGTCAGCTACTCACGCCTCTGCTTCCCTTTCTCGCTCATCACTTTTCTGTACTCTCAGTCATCTTTGCAGAAGTACCTGCCCCTCCACACTCAGAACAAACACTATCAAACAGGTCTAAAATGCAACACAAATTCTTACTACTTACAAGTTCATTTTTCTTTATTTCTTAATATCATTACTTAATTTACCTAGATGCCTTCCTGCCTCCCCCTGCTTGAATCCAACCAGACAATAGGTCTACGAGCCAGACCAGGGGCATCCACAGCAAGCTGGGAAGTGTGGTCACCCTAAGCCTAAACCCACACTGAAAACCTTTAGATTCAAAGACTTGCTCTCATTGACAGTAAAAATAACATGTTCTCCTCTAGTTGTTTTGGGTGTGTTGACCTGTCCTAGGTGGACAGCCGTACCATATCCACAGGCTTTAAAATCTGCACTGTTCTTGCACAGCATGGGGGCGGGGGAGTATGATGTGATTGTTAAGAAAGCAGCTTTAAGAACCAGAAAATGCCCATTCCTTTCTTTAGTTTTTTATGAGCTAACATCGGTTGACAGCACTGCATATGATTTAGGCGTATAGAGTCACACCCTTGAGAAATAAGTCACCGCCCCACACCCAGAAATAAGTCACCGCCCCAGGCACCCAGAATCCTCTCCTCTAGTGTCCTTTTGGCCTGCAGCCCCTGCACACACCCCCACCCCCCACTCAGCAGCTTCCATTCTGCAGGAACACTTCTAGGAAGTGCTTGGCTTCATTTGATCAGCTCCTTTGTTTCTTTACGTTCCACATATGAATGAAATCATCTCCTTCTCACTTACTTCTCTGACTCAAATTCCATCTTATTCCTGTTGGCAAGTTGGACAGCTGCCTAATGTCTCTATGAGTTTTTCCATTTGCGAAATGAATCTCCGCGGACATCTCACAGTGGTGAGGAGGTGGGAGGAGGAAGGGGAGAAGCGATTGGCATGGGTGGAATAGTCAATAAGAAATGGAAACTTCTATTACCAACTTCTGACGCGCTTCCCTGAGCTTATGAATGAGTGGCACTGGAACCTATTCATTACTTTTCTTTCTTCCTGGGTTGTACGTTGAAACCACAGCCGCCACAGTGGCAGCTTCTGAATGGTTAACCTCACCCCATAATTGACTAGGAAAAGGAACTAAAATACCACCGGGATTTCTGAGGCATAATGAATAGAATGATATTATTAATCATAGATGTCTGTTCTCCAGCTCTGCTCCCTCCCACCCCTGAGCCTTTCCTCACAGGAATGTGCCAGACTCCGTGTCCTCACAATGAATAAAGCCTGCACAGTGCCAAGGTGACTTCTCCTCTCTGTCAGAACCGTGAGAGGGGAGTCTGGTTCATTGTATGGGAGCTGCAGAATATCACGAATCAAATTGTTCTGCACACAGTCCCAACTCCACCCACTGCAGACTACTAATGAGACCCTGGTCTCCTCTGGAAGCCTCAGCTTTGTCATCTGAGAAACGCAGAGATGGGACCAGGCAATCTCTAAGGTTCCCTGGTCGCGCCAACAATCTGAGTTGAAGATTTAAGCCATTTAGAGCAAAGCTAAACAAGAAAAGGGTAGAAAAAAATCCCCTGTCCCCTGTTCTGTGGCTTTGTGTCTCACTCAATGGACCAGAAGAAAATCGATACAGTATGTGACTTCTGACTGATGTGCAACAAAGCACAGACCAAATGGATAAAGTAGGAACTGTGGTGCCTTCAGAATTGTCTTGACTCTCCTAGAATGAAGCAACTCACGCATCTTTTATTTATTTATTTTTTTAAAAGATTTATTTATTTGTGCATACAGAACTGGAGTACAGGCCAGAGGCTCAGGGGCGGTGAGAGGATTCACCAGAGATAGAGTGGGGAGCAGAACAGGCAGATCGATGAAGCACACTGCTAAGAGGAGCAGCGGGCGGGTCAGGAGAGGTCTGCCGCGCCCTGTGGTCACCTCCTGGGCAGGCGGGGATCGAACTCATGCGGAAGAGGTTTTAGATTCTCAGTGCTGCACTTTAACCCGCTGCGCCACCAGGGAGAGCCCACGCATCTTTTATTTTAATCAAAAGCTGAACTCTAAGCAGTTGCACAGTTGGCTCTGAGTAATATTGTGGACTTTCCCTCAGAGCCGTCTGTTTGTCCAGCTCCACAGCCATCAGGAGTTCTTGAAGAAAAGTGCTGCAAGTGTCAGAGAGGCTGGCTTCACTAAGCTTCTGATTATCTGCTTTGGTGTAGTTACAAGTGGGGAAAGAGGGCCCTCCCTGGTGGCGCAGCGGGTTAAAGCATGGCACTCTGAAAGCCACTTCCTCTACACCCCTGGCCTGTACCCCAGTTCTGTATGCATAAGTAAATAAATCTTTTTTTTTTTTTTAATGGGGAGAGAAAAGAAAAAGCTGTATCCACGATCAAATACCCTCCTGTGTCTTATGGTCTGTAATTCCTATCCCTGACTATAATTCTTGTACCACAGGGTCTCCAAGATGGCCATTTACCCCAGCCCCCTTCTTTCACATAAGGGCTCTCATTTGTTTCCACTTCTCTTCTCTTCTACTCCAGACCTTGAATCCTTTTTACCTGGATCTCTGCAGGAGTCTCTTTTCTCCAGTCCCTTGTCTTCCAGTCTTCTGGTCTGTTTTCCCATTCTTCTCAAAGAGTTTTTCTGGATGCTCGACACTGATTATGCCCCTCTCTATTGAATAGAGAGAAAGCGATGCTAAATGAGTTAGCCTGGAATTGAGAGGCCGCTGTCGTTTCAGGATTCATCAATGTTTCTACCCCGCTGTCCCTCCTCTTTCTTATCACGGGGAAATTGTATTCAGCTTTGATTATTCAAGGCACAAGTTAGGTACTCAAAAACTACTTCTTGAGTACATAAGTAAATAGAACATCCTTTCTTTCTTTCTTTCTTTCTTTCTTTCTTTCTTTCTTTCTTTCTTTCT
>NW_004567119.1:5480065-5506963 GCF_000260355.1 Condylura cristata | reverse complement strand
CTTTCTTTCTTTCTTTCTTTCTTTCTTTCTTTCTTTCTTTCTTTCTTTCTTTCTTTCTTTCTTTCTTTCTTTCTTTCTTTCTTCTTTCTTTCATTCTTGTTAAGCCCAACACTTCCCCCAACTCAGTTCATCAAAAATATCTTAGGAATAATTATTTACACACAGTCATACTCTATATCCTTCTGGGGCTGGAAGGTACAGATCCAAAAGGAACATTAATCAAGATTCATGGTCAATCATCTCTGACGGTATGGAGACAGTGCACATTTAAAAAGGGAAAGAATTGCACAGCATTGTACAGAAAATAAGGAAGTATCTTCAGGTCAGTAGAGAACAGCTGAATTTTAAAACATTACATATATATGTTTATTTTATAACAATGCTTGCTTCCCCCCTCAGCTATAGATCATATAGAATTTCTTCCTCCAAAGAGGAAATGCAAATAGCCAACAGGTGTATGAAAAAATGTTCACCATCCCTTACAATCAGGGAAATGCAAATCAAAGCCACAATGAGATACCGCTTCACACCTATAACAATGGTGCTTATCAAGAATACTAGCAACAGCTGTATATTTGTTAAGCTCATGTGTTAATCTTGAGCTGAAGTGGAAGTTCTGGGAAGCTCTAGGTGGGCTTCCCCAGTGACCATGAACAGGTCATTCTGCCAGACACAGAGCTGAGTGACAGTGAAAGGTCAAGAGCCGTGTGAGAACCTAGAAAGGACACAACGATGCATTTCAGCACAGTTTTGATCGCCATTTGTGCTGATGAAATGTTTCTAATGAATAGTGTTTAGTGGACCTGATCTTTGGGAGATTTCAGTCCAAATAACCATATGAAAAAGGGAGCAGTTTGGGAGAAATATACAATGTTTTGAATATGTTTCTAAATGTAAAGTGCCAACTCTTGGCACCTACATTGCATTGGGCTTCAAAATTATGTGCAAAGATGCCAGTCAAGCCCATGATGAGCAGCAGAGATGTCCTCACTTACTCTGACTTCCATGTTAAAGGTAATCAGATTCAATCTTGGCTTTATTTCCTTACTAAACCACAGAAGATCTGTTGCAACATCCTGATTGTGTCATAAAATGGAAAAGCATGCAGATTTTAATTAGGTTTCTTTCCCATATTCCCTTCCTCACAACATCCAGACAGTTTTTTTCTTCAGCTCCCTGTCAGATGAATCACGGAATGCTTTGAGGTTAGTGAAGTTATTAAAAACTTTTTGAAAATGGTGAAAGTGCACTATTTTGTGGTTAATCCTCAACCCACAAATATTTGTTTCTTTGATGGAAAATTTTTAAAAAGTCCAACTAGAGCCACAAGCCTCATCTCTGCTCATACTGTACTCTCTACTTGGGGGACCTCCTCGAATTAGCCTGGCTTTGTAGGAGGCTTCTAAACCCAAGATAAGAAGCCATGATTGGACCCCACCTGTTAGAACTGATACATTTATTTTACATATCGAGCTAAGGTCTTGTATCCAACACAGCATATTTAAACAGGATGCACCCCCCAAACATCTGAACATAACTTTGCCTTTTCCTCTTCCTTATCTTGTCCTATATAAACTCTCAGTCTATACACTATTTTTCAAATTGCTTGTGTTTTAGAATCTTCACCTTCCCCATCCTGCTTTACTCCAAATTCAAGTCCTTATCATTTCTTGTCTTGGCGTTATAATAACCGCCAATTGCTCTCTGTGTCTAGTTTATTCCATCCTGCTAAGGTCTTCTCTCAAGCCATCCTCCACTCCCGCCAGACACTGTTAACAACAGTTGGCTCATCTCTGCTCATGAGTCTGCTGTTCATGAGTTTTCATATCTCGGCACGCACTCTCGAGAATAAGGTCTGCACTTTTGCCACGGGTCGCAAACATTTGCAACAGAACTCCTTTTCACTTGAAAGCAGTGTCTAGTTTCTTATTGTAAAATATGTGTAATTTAGAAAATGTCTAAAATAGGTCAGCAGCAAAGAAGAAAGCATGCCGGCATTTCATTCTCTTGTTTTCATTGATTTTCTTGGTGCTGCAGACCAAAGCAGACCATGGCTCATTTCCACATACACGTGACATTGTTCTGTTTCCATGTTTCCCTCCCAAAGCCCCACCCAGTTGCTAGTCATTGAAATTCTGAGTCTTCAGTTTCCATCCAAAAGTCTCTTTCTCTAAAATGACTTCTCTCTCATCTTTGAATCTCTAGTATCTGAGATTAGCGTCAATAAGTGGAATCTCTAGTATCTGAGATTAGTGTCAATAAGTGGAAGGCACTTTGACCTTCACCTTGGATCTAATGTAGTCTTAGTATGTAACTTATTCTTGTTTGAATGTATTTTATATTTTATTTCCTTTCTGCTGTTTTGTTAGCATCCAACTGCTCTTGTTGTTTTTAGATATATTCAGAAACTTAACTCTAAGATTCTATAATCTACCTATTTCCCTGGGACTTCCCTAAGCCTTCCCTCCCCGGACTTGATCACAAAGTGTTTCAACCTGCGATGTGCATAGGACAAGAATTGCAAAGGGAGGACTGGCAAACAGAGATAGGAGGACACTGAAAGGTGGCAGGAAAGGAGACCCTGTCCTTCTCTTGCTGGTAACAAAGACCCTCACAGTTCAGAGCAAAAGCACTAGAGTGGTCCTTTTGTGGGGTCCAACTCAAAGACACTTGCTCAAAGTGAATGCTGGGGGTTTGGGAGCGGTTCATACTCACCTGCACCTATTTCCGCTGTCACAGAGAGACCAAAAGCGGGATTCCTGCTGTGAAAAAGTTTGGCAGGGTTCATCCAGCTTATGGTAACCCCATAGAAAGAGCAGTGCTAAGAGGAGATGAAAAGCTTGCAAAATCCAAGAAATTGTGGAGCAAGGAGGTATCAGTGAGCTTCCTCCTTAAGATTCAGGAGCTCTGGTCTCAGTGCTGAGCAGTTGAAAATATTTCCACCTTCCTGCAGATGGATAAGCACCATCGCGATCTTGACAAACTTGGCTCCTGGTGGGTAGCTGGGTTGCAGCTAAATTTCATTCCCTAAAAGCTCTTCAGGAAATAGATTTTGAACGCAGCTGAAATAGTGCATTTGTTACTTTGTGTGTGCTAGATGGACCATTAAGATTTATTGAAATGTAATTGAGGGGCAGGAGTGGTGACGGCAAGAAAACTGCCTCTGTTAGTGCAAGAGCCAGTCCTGAGGATCAGCAGCTTGCAGCTGGAGGGCAGTGCCGGGAGGCCTGGCTGGAGGCGGGTGCGGCATTTCCAAGGAGGCAGAGGGTGAGGGAGAGCGAGGCGCTCAACCCGGATGTCAGTGCCAGTGTCTCTTCTTGTGAGAGGGATCTGCCTGGGCCTACTGATGAGTAGGTGGAGTCAAGTGAAGGTATGGCCCTGACACTGCAAGAGAGGCCCCCCAGAGGCGCCTCTGACTGGACCTGAAAATCAAATTCGCTTAAGCTCCATCAACAGGAGAAAGACATGGAGATTTTACGAGTAGGTGCAAGTGTTAAGGAAGATGAAGACCCCCAGGGTGTTTAAACTACTTGCTTATACACCAGGCTGAAAGGAGAGTCATTTGTGGAATAGACAATAAAATACATTGAGGAGAGGAGAATGAAAGGCGAGGTCAGTGTCTAGACAACGTCTGGGCACTGACTTCCAGGCGGAGAGGAGTGCGTCTCTCTCCTCCTGCCACCGGGAGGGTGTCAGGGTGTCATTCACATGGAGTTTCATCTGCCTCAGGAGAGCATGGGAAGGAAGCAGACTCCTTCCTTGCACCTGCTGTTTTTCAAGAGCCTTTAGCTCAAAATAATCCTTATGCCGATGTGGCATATTTTGTCGCAGCGTATTCTGCAACCTTCATTACCTACGTGTCGGCAAGGCACCACACCAAGATGGGGTGGATGGAGCTGCAATTCAGAGAAGAGCTAAAAGTAGAAAGGCACAGTTGAGGCTCGGCAGCATAAAATACCACTAAGACCACGGGACAGGTAGAAATCACCCGGAGAAAGTGTGCAGTTGACCCTTGAACCATGTGGGGGGATTCATGGCAATGACCCCACCCTTGCACCTGGAAGTCTGATTGCAATGTCGTGTCCCTACGCGCTAACTGTTCACGGCCAGCTGCTGAGCAGAAGCCCCACTGAGAATACAAATGGCTGATTAACAGTCTGTGTGGCATATGTCACGCAGAGGATTCCTCCAGTAAAGTCAGCTAGAGAAAAAAATGTTAAGAAAATCATAAGGAACAGCAGATATATTTGTAGTGCTGGTCCACATTTCTCGCCACTGTGAGTCGGCGGCATCTGTCTGCAGAATCCGAGTGGATGTATGTGTGCCTCAGAGCTCGCGTCTGTCAGTCAAGGTCAAGGGTCCGCCCGGTGTAGTGGGTACTGTCCTAGGTGGGAGAGAAAGAGAGGAGCCAGCTGACTGTCAACCCAAGAACTGGGACTTAGTGTGGGGAGCAAAGAAAGGGAGCCTACAATTTACTCAGTTTTATGAAGGAGTCCGGGAGGCACCTTTGTGCAGTCACACAAAGGTTGGCACAATCCTGTTGGCACAGTCATACTTTCACCTGTAAAGAGAAATAACGGAGACAGCCCGACTTAGCTAGAAGGAACTTAGTTGGTTTCCTCTCCTACCGCACAGTCAAATATTTATTTACTGTTAGCGCGAGCTGCGGCGACCCAGGCCGCGGCGTTCAGTGTCAGCCAGGCCTGTCTCGGCCCCGCCCTGCGCCTAGAGACATCTGTGTGTGTGAAGCCCACCCTGGTCAGCCCGCCCGCGCTGGGCCCCTGCGCCCAGGGAAGGTACTGACGACGGCCCCGTGTTCCCCCCGGCCGATGTGCATCGAGAAAGGAGCAGAAGTCACTCGGTGGCTGGGGGTGAAGGTTATCCCAGCCCCGGAAGCAGTGCCTAGAGCAGGGAGATGATGGCGCTTGCATTTCTAAGTACTGTCGAGAGCACCGCCCTCACAGAGGGTTTGAGTGCTGGTCTTGGAGACTTTCTCCAGGGGGGCCTGTTGGCTCCTGTCCTGGGAAAATGCTCTGTGGGGAAGTGGCAAGTTAAAGACCTGCATCTTCACCTCTGTTCGCTTATCTGCCCGTGACCAAAGTGGGCAAGACGCACTGTTATTTTTTTGTGTGAAAGGTGTATTCAAACACGCCTCCCTCTACCTGTCAGCCTCCCCGCAGGCTGCAGGGAAGTCAGGCTGTGTTACTTTGAGTCATTCCTTTGCCACAGGTCTGGCCTAGCACTGCAACTTGTAGATGTGCCTGAATCAGTCATTAGCCACTGACACGCCATCTCGTGCACACAGACATCACACAGAGTCCTTGCATTTCACCGCATCCGACGGGCTCAGTCTGGGGGTGCTGAGGATGTCCCTGGCAGCCTCCCCCAGGCAGCCCCCAGCCCCAGCTGTGCTGGTGTGTCTCCCTCAGTGTCTTGGAAACAGAAACAGAGTGAAGCCCAGGGGTTCACCCTCCGGGGCCAACCAGCCTGTGACCTTCCCAGTACCCCTCAGGGGCGCCCTCCCCACCTCCACACCCTCCCAAGCTCTGCTTGCTCCCTGGGTGTCTCTGTCTCCCCCATCCTTTTCTCCTCCCACTCCCTTTCATTTCCTTGAACCCTCCAAGAGTCTCTCCCCCTGCAAGGACACCTCACATTTTCTCTGCCAGATCAAGGAGGCCCGTCTGTTTAGTGGAAGCAACTCTGGCTTTCAGTAGTGCTTTACTCCACAGCCTGAACAGACGCACGCAGAACACACATGAACCCCAAAGCTCAGGCTCAAGGATATCATATCACTGACCCCCTTTAGCCGAGTAAACTGATTCTGAACACTTCCTCAGCTTCCGCCTCAGTCCCGTAATCCTTTGTGATGGTTCTGTGTGACCTCACCCACCTCTTCCCCATGACCTCATCCAAATCTGAAAATTCACAGATGAAAACTGGAATCTGTTCTCTGATGATGGTGTAGTGGGGTCTCCAGAGGGGTCTCCTCCCCCGCCTTTCCTCGCATCTCCCGCAGAAGGTCACTTTTCCATCTTTTCTGGTATTTCTGGGTTTATACACGTCTTTGTCTTCAAAACCATGTGTGGAGTCTAAGTGAAGGTGTCACTTCTAGAACCTGGCTTTTCTTCTGACGAGAAAATAACCCTGTTTTCCAGGTACTTTTTAAAACTAGAGAAATAGAAGAATAAAAAGGTTAGAAGAGAGAAAAAGGAACTTGAAATGGTTAACTAAGCAGGTTTTATTCTTTAAATTCCGAGGCGGGTAGGAATGAGCAGGCCCACACCCACAGCACGGCCCCTGGACGCTGCCTTCTCCCTCTCAGCCGCCTTTGGGCCTGGACCTGTTCTCTCAGTAGAAGAGCAACTCATCTCCAGAGCACTGCAGCGATGTTTCCATAGAACCAAAGACTCAAGGGAGGTAGAGAGGACAGAGGTGTTTGAAGTCAATCCATCTAATCAAACAACCGGCAAGAAACTACACCCGCCCTTTCCCCAGAGGGGAGCCCGGGTCTAAAACCCCAGCCCTCAGGTGGAAGGAACCTGGACTTCCATTAGCCACAGCCAGTGCCTGTGCGATTGCAAGCGCCGTGTAACATCTGTCTGCAAAGCTGTTACCTCATGAGAGGGTCCGACACAAAGCTTCCAGGGCCTTCCATGGTAGCCCAGACTGTAAGCAGAGAATCTCTGGATATCTGAGACCGACAACACGTAACCAAACTGCCCCTTTTCTCCAAGGAGAGCAGCCCTTCTCGTCCTCACTCACTGGGTCTTTGCTGCTGCCCTGGCTCCAAGCCCGTCGCCAGCTCCCTGGCTTCCCTGCCCTGGAATCCTTGCTCTCAGTAGCTCTCCGTGGAAAGCCACTTCCAGAAATGCAGGCAGTGTGCAGGGAACTCTCTCTCCCGGGCGTGTATGCGGCTTAACCTTCCTCTTCTGTTGCAAGCTTGTCTGTGATGCCGCGAGCACTCCATGGCTGGCAGCTCGAAGCCGGGCATCGTCTGTGTCTTCTCAGTAACTTCTTACAAAGGCCTTGATGGGTGCCATGGTTTAAACTCGATTCTGAAATCCAGTTAGGATAAAGAAAGCCTTTGACATATGGCTGGAAGCCAGTGGCTTCAAGGGCAATTTTTGCTTCTGGGTTTTTGGAAATATCTCACCCTTTGTTCTTTTATGAAAATAGTCGCACAGTTCTTTTAAAGTCCTGTCAATCTACTTTTAATATTCTGTCAGTGGAACTTTTGGGAAAATGTTGGTAGATAATGTGTCCCTTAAGAGAATTTTGAGTTGTTAAATTCCATGGGCCTTGATCTAAACTGGAAACAAAGAGCTTCATCTCTTCTTACCAGAGTAGGATCAAAGTAAATTGCGCACCAGGGGAACTTCATTTTCATTTTTGGGGTGCTTTCCTTGCCACTTGCTGCCCAGGCCAGGCCTTGGCATTTAGTCGTCATCGAAAACGTGTCCATTCACCCTGAAGACTTGAAGTGAGGCACTCTGCCCCTGTGACATCTGCAAGCTCACAGTCCTTATGTCACGCTCACCTGTACTCAGGTCTGGCCTGTGCATTTAAAGCCCGACAGCGTCCAGTGTGTGGCCTCAAACACTGTGCTGTATGGAGGCGGCTTCACTGGACACATGGGTTGTCGAGGAAAGGCCTGTACTGTCTGAGCTCCTAAGTTTCAGGATGGAGTACCCCGAGCTCCGAACCTGGGTGCAATTAAATGTGAAATGGTCTCATTTTAGCATGGAAGGAGGTCAGCTTTTCAGTCAGGAGGACAGATTTTTCAATTTAGTTTTAAGTGTTAATTTTCCTTTGGGGGAGCTGGAAGAGCTATAGTGTTTAAAGGAATAAAGTATCACAGCAAAACTATTAACGAGTCATCACCAGTAAGGGGAGGCAGGAGGACTCCAACCTTTGTTTTGAGAGGTCTGGATGATTTGAAGGGACCCCTCCCCGCACCTTGTGGAGCAGAAGGCTTCAATTGGGGGGGAGGGGCCTGGGAGAGGGGGAAGGGGAGGTGCTTGGGGAAGGGGAGCAAATCTCAAGTCACACCCACTGGGTTTTATTTGAGGAAATGTGTCTTCATGTAGGCAGTGATGTATTTTAAAGTGAGACATTTCCTCAAACTTGTTTCTATTTCAAGAGATTGTTTTGACAGGTCTTTGAAGAAAAAAATCCCTTCCTGCCCTGCAGCTTCAGGAACTGCCCTGAGAGCCTAATCCTGCCACACACTGGTGGAGGCAGCGGCCCTGGCCCCAGGCAGGGTGGCCGGGCTGGGGCACTGGGTTGTCAGGCGCTGCTGTGGCAGCCACAGGCCAAGAGTCCTCATCTCCTGGAGGACAGGACTTCCAGGACTTAACGTGTGCTTTGCAGTTTGCACTTCAAAGTGCTTAAAATCTTGAGGCCGCGGAGAAGTGTCCATTTGGGCCATTCTTAGCAGGCCGCAAGGAAGCGCCGCCCGCCCCCACCCCGGCCCCAGGTCTCTGCCACAGCCACCAGCTGTGCCTCTGAGCGCCGCTGTGGCCCACGCTGCCTCCCACACACCTGGGTGGCAGCGGGGCTCCGCGGAGTGTCCTAACCTCTGGAGAGTGAAGTGACCGAAGAGCAAATTAATTTAAAGAGCTGCCCCTCCCCCCCAACAAAGACCCCTTTTAATTAAGTAGCTTTCACTTAAAAGTCCTAGAAAACATGCAGACTGGAAAATGGTAACGGTGCTCTGGGTGTTGGAGAAGAGCCAGCTGGCCGGAACGGGCCGCCCTGGAGCGAGGCCCCAGCCTCCCTTTCAGCTGCCTCCACCAGGGCTGACTTGGCCAGAGCTGACTCCCCGCCCTGCTGGGAAGAGTGATTCTGCCCTGCAGCGGTGCTAGGTTGTGGTTCATGCCTAACCTAACTGTGTAATCTTCATTTTTATATGATGCTAGGTGGCTAGATTAGGAAAAGATGACAGACTAGAAGAAAGGTAGGTAGGTAGATCAGCAGACAGACAGATAATGGGTGGTAGGAAACTCCGACTTCTTCCCTAACAGCGAACTGGGGAGACATGGAGGTGCCAGCCACGCTGTAAAGGCGGCTGTGGATGGCCCTCACCTTACAGTGGGGCGGGAGGGGCCCGGGGAGGAGGGCAGTGGCGAGACTGCGGGAGCAGCAGCTGACATCTACATGCCCGGGCTATGCTGGCTTTTTTGCGAGCCGCATCTGATCGAATACCTTTAAGGTGCCTCATCCTCTGCATATAGAAAAACTGTATTGGGAAGCCGACTATTCGCTGAAGTTTTGTGCTCAGCAGCCGCTGGGAGGGGGCCCGGCATGACCCCAGCATCACTCCACAGCGTCTCCTTTCATCATCAGGAAAGTCCTGATGACCTGAGTCTCCGCCCCGCCTCCCGAAGCCCCTGAGCTCCAACCCTCCTGTGCTGACTCAGACCTGCCACAGCTGTGTTGGACCTTCTCTGAACAGTGTTGCTTCCTCCGACCCAGATTGTTCAAGCAGGGACAGATCAGCATGTTCAGCTCTCTCTCCCTTTCTACCGGCGCATGATTATTTCGGTATTTTAAACAAAGCCCGAGCTATAAGACCCGTTACATTGACTGTGGGTGGTGTAAATGTGGCCGCTAGGGTTTTGCCCAAACAAATTCTGCAGACGCTTAAATCGCTAACGCCATTCGATGCAAACCCACTGTTCCAAAGGACCGTCTGCCCCCATGCCACCAATGCCACACCTGCTTTTCAGCACCCATGGCTGAAAAGGACCCGGACCAGTGGCTCGTATTTTCAGATCTCTTGCTTATTTTCTGCCTCATGTAACAGAGAGTTCTAAAGACCAGTTACTAGTACAATTGCCAATAGGAATTACCCAAGCCCAACAGAATCCTCCCTCTGGATCCATAAGCCACTGCTGTCCAGATTAGCGTCTTCATTTTGCACCGGGAGCCACAGTCCTTAGGGCTTAGCAAACCACAAGAAGACAGCAGACCACGGTGCCATTTATTGGGGGTTGTAAACCGAGCTCCGTGTTTGGTGGACTCATGATTGGTGTCCAGAGGTGGCCACCGATGCCATGGACACCTGGTCAAACATTTCCACTAGGCGAGGTTTTTGGGGTTTGCACCTGGCTGAAAGGGTGTCATGGCAGCCGAGAAGCATGTTAATAATTCACTTTTGCGAGGTGTTTCAGCAACAGCCAGCTTCTGCCTCGGACCAGAAAGGGCTGTTTGACGTCAGCGCTGCCCCTGACGCCTGAGTTTGCCTGAGATCATGACTCAGCGTAGTGAGGAAATACAGCCCAGACAAGAACTGTTTTCCACTTACATCAGCATGGCATGTTTCCGAGGGGCCATCGTCGCAGCTGCTTCTAAACTCAGTGACAAATACACATGTTTTTAGTTTGTATAGAAAATATACAACTTGGAAATTTAGCATCTCTGATTTTTCCAAAGTGTCAGTCTATAGATGGGGATCTCTTTTAAGACCAGGCGTCCGTAGGGGAGCGATTTGGCTTCATCTGAGTTAGACAGAAAGGAGACACTGTAATTTATGAGCTGAACTCACAGGTGGGTGCAGAGCGGGATTTTGTTCAGCTCATCGATGGCTGGCAAGGATGATACATGGCGGTTTCCACAAATCACCTTTATTACTTTAAACACATTTTCGGGGACATGGACACAGGTGTGCTCAAATGTGCCGGACACATCCATGTCCTTTATCTCATGCTGTCCTTCTCATTTCATGCCCCAAAGAGATCAGATTCATATGAGCAGGTCCGCATTTTAGTTTTATTCATGCTGCCTTGTTTATTTGTGTTACTATGCTCATGTGACTCTTCCTTGCAACTAGACTGAAGCCATGTGAATGTCATCAGTCTCTGCCTTCTTGCGCAAAAAAAAAAAATCTTTTTTTAAAAGATTTATTTATGCAAACAAGAACTAGGGTGCCAGCCAAAGGTGTTGGGGACTGGGGGAGGGGGGCGGTGAGAGGAGTCACTAGAGACAGAAGGGGGAGCAGAACAGGCGTTCAACTGAAATCTACTTCTGAGGGGAGCAGCGGGGAGACAGGAGAGGTCTGCCGCTCCCTGTGGGTCAGCTCCCTGGCTGGGCTGAACTCATTGGCTGAGGATCACTTCATAGTGCTGAGACTTAACCCCTTGGGCCACCGTGGCGGCTCCCAGAAATGTCCTTTCTTCATCTGATTGTCTGTGGAAGTGCATGATGCCTTTGGGGTCACTTAGCAAGGCTGCTCTGAACAGCGGCATCATGGCAGGTGAGGGCTGCCTTTCAGCCTCGCCGAGGTGGGTCTCTCTGTTGTGTGGGTGCTGTACTGTCTTCTTCTCTCCCCGACCCCCCCTGTTTAACAGCAGCCAAGTCCAGGGAGCACTGGATGAATCCGACGACCCTGAAACGGGCTGTCTGAGCGACAACAAACCAACCTCTCGGCACTTCTACCCTGTCGCCCTGCTGCTCGTCAGCTCACACCTGCTGGTCGTGTGGCTTATTTTAAGTCTCGCGTTACTGTTAGCTAAATACCAATAAGCTTCCAGCTGTACTCCTTTCTTTTCTACAAATGACAACGGACTTTAAACTATGGGGACAATGCTGTACTATTTCTACATTTTCAGATTCACAAAATTAAAGGACAATAACAAATGTTTGACTTGTAAGTGTTTCGTTTGTTTCTCCTAAGACCCGAAGGAAGAAGTACTATGCATTCAGTGAATTATTTTGCCCTTTTGTTCATGGAAACATTTCCCATTATGAACTAGCTCAAGAAGAATTTTTAAATTACTGTCTTTGGGTAAGACAAAGAATAGAGTCCTGGAAGCTTGAAGCCCTGCGCCTCCTTCCCTTCCCGTGAGAGTATTACGGAAGCCAAGACGCACGCGCACCGCGCACTGGAGCCCGAGAGGAGCCGGGCAGCGGAGTGCGCCCCGATGTGCCCTGTGCAGCTGGCCTTGTTGCCATCGGCTGATGGAACCTTCTGTCCGCTTTCCTAACTGTTAGTTCTGTCATTTCTTTGCTGCAGTTAACCCTTTCTGTCAAGCTACTTTATGGAGAGAATGGCTGTTTATGTTTTGTAATTAAATTAACCTGTTTGTAGCTATTGTTGGGGTTGATCTGGCTTTCGGGGACTTTTCTATTCTTTCTAACAAGGTCTTGTTGTGTCTTGATGCGCCGTTTTCAGGACCTGTGACTTTTGTGCTGTCGTTCCCAAGTGTGTTCCCCGATCAGCTGGCACCGGGACCAGGCTACTCGAAAGCCATTTTTCCTCTTTGTTGCACAGCTAAAATAATGAAGTAAAATAGAGATGAGACTTTCCTTTAAAAATCTATAGGGCCAGACTTAATCAATTAAATGCCTTATTCCTAGAACCTGCATCCTTAGGGCTACATATAGATTTTAATGTGTTTTAAAGGGACTGGAAATTAATTTGGGGAAAAGTTATTTACGAAAGGCAGATATATTTATGAAATGAAAGTGAAGCTGTATTGTGGAGCAAATTATATTTAAAGAGTTTATTAAGTTTTAAATATCTGTTAAGAGCAAAAAGAGATTTTAATCATCTTTTGCTGAGGGCAGTAATGGTATTGGGCCTGGCCTAGGATTTAATTTTGTAAGATGTATCATCATTTGTGGGGGAAAACAAATGTAGAGTTGACTCTTTGTTATTTTTACCTGGACTGTTGCTGCAACTCTGCATTGAAAACAAATAAAGCATATTTATTTATTCCGTGTTTCATGAAGTTGTACTTTTTCCCCTTTCACCAGAGAAGGATGCCGCATAGAGAATGTACTGAAGAATATCAAATGCAGAAAGTATGCTTTCAACATGCTACAGCTGATGGCTTTCCCCAAGTACTACCGGCCTCCAGAGGGGACTTATGGCAAAGCAGACACCTAACTTCCAGCGTGTAAACTAACGGGAACACAAATGCGCTCTGGTCGGATAATCACCTTTTTTTTTTTTTTTAATTATTATTATTGTCATGAATTCCTGGAAGGAGGTGTTTGCCCAAATCTAGGTTGCTCGAATCAATTACCAGCATTTTACTCTGAAGGAAATCCATGTAGCCATCGTTAAACATCATTGTATGAGTTGGTCTCCGCTTGAGATCAACTCAGCAAATTTGCTTTTGGTTTATGGAGTCTTTTCAGGAAAGATGTTCTGAAAATAAAAGTTTCTACAGCAGGCCCAGGAACCCTCTCCCTACAAAATGAAGCCGAGGGGCCCAGGGAGAAGGTTTCTGTGATATTGTTTCACTCCTGGCTCACTCATAACCTTCCCACTCGTGAGGTCAAAAAACTATTTTTTTAGGGACATAAAATGAGTTGGGGCGACCTGAGGTAGGGAAGGTTTCCAGATGTCTTTGTAACGAGCTTTGCCAGCTAGTGCCTGGTGACTGCACCTCCTCAGCTGGTGGGCACACAGTGCTGAGGAGGTACCACGCCACTTCAGGGTGGTATGGTCATTCACAGAAGTGGCAGTTGAGAAGGTTTACTAGGCAAACACTGCAAGGCATTGACACCTCTGGACATTAAAGATGAACAGCCTGTTGATGTTGAAAATGACAACCCTGCCAGCCCGAACTTTATACAGTCAGATTTGTGGGAGTCAATAAAATACCTTTGAGTCATTTTCTCATAGTCGTCTGGGTGTAGAAGACAGAGCGTAAATATGAGGTTATTATTTGTGAGCAAAACCTTTTAAATACAGGCAGCCAAAGCGAATGATAAACCAAAATTATTATCTCTGTTAACCTGAACTGTGAATTTGTACTTACTCAGTAAAGTGACTCCATAAGATTTCCAAAAATCTAAATTAGAAGTTGCTCCGGGGTCCTCTTCGCCAGTGCCATTCCGAGTGGGCAGGTGAAGCCACGAGGAAGATGGCCCCTGGCACCTCGCTAGATCATGCTAACCCGTGATCACAATCTCTCCTTTCCTTCTTAACCTGTGACCTGCCTCTTCTCCAAATTTCCATCCTAAGGACACATGAGCATGAGGGAAAATACCAGTTCATTAAAAAGAAATTGGCGTGTCTTGTTGGGGGTGAAGCTCAGAGTACAACCGAGGTCTGAATAAGTGAAACTGTTTCTCCAAATGTTAGGCGTCTGTCTGTCTCCCTTCTCCGAGGCTCCTGCCTCCCAGAGGTCAGCGACCTGTGCCACTGGCCTCTCTCAGCTCTGAGCATGTCGTGTGACACAATCGGGCTCTCCACAGGGGCTGTCACAGCTCCTCGCCCGCGTGTCACTGCACAGCAATTCCTAACCGGTCTCCAGGTTCATGTTGCATTTTTCGAATTGCCACAAATGTTAGTTAACGCTCTGGGGCTTTTAATACTAGTATTCCCAGTCTAGTATCTGAGCCACCAATGTGTGGCCCTTATCCTTGAGGCAGCTGCCGAAGCTTTATAGCCCTTGTAATGAAAAGATACTGGGTGGTGTGGGTCAGCGGGTACAAAAGTTACCTTGGTTCTCTTTATACCTCATTCTCCATTCCAGGAACTAAACATCATCTTCGGGGTGTTTGGTTTCATGTGAAAGGGTCAGGTGTTTGCGGTTATTACCATTATACTATCAGACTTGAGACAGGTAGCTGTGAAGCCATATTTGATGCACTCAGTGTGACAAATGGGCATCAGTCTGAGTTCCAAGAGCTGTAACTGATCTATCACCCTTCAAGTGATCGTTTCTGTGTGTGTTCTGAAAATGAGACCTTTTGTCTCAAATATGGAAAATAATCTGTTAACTAGAAGCTGGTAGAATGGATTTTCTGTTCTTGAGAGGCATTAAAAGATTGAAAGTGTATAGATATCAATATAGACAGCTAAGGGACTAGCACCTGGTGTAACACAGAGGCCGGCCAGCTTTCACTTATTATCACCACATCCTTCTGTACTTTGCACTAGGAAACCTGTATCTGTGCATTTTTTTAAAGTTCTTTTTCTTTTTAAAGTTCATTTCCTGAAGAAAATCCGTGTTTCATATTGATGATATTGTCCCTTCCTTTGAGATGTTCCTTGGGATACCACTTCACTGTTTAAGTTATGAATCCTTTCTAAATCCAAAGGCAAATGTTAAAAGAAAAGTTTTAAAATCTTCTTTTGTGCAAACACAGCCCCATCAGCCTGCCCTAGACATTTAAATGAGACACCAGCAGGCCTGATTTAAGAGTCCACGTTGACCCAGAAAATGCTGTTTCCAGGAGATTGTGGAGAAGGACTGTGGGTCCCTTGGCGGGTGTCTGGTAACTTACACCTGAAGACATGTGGACCGCTCACCCCAGTCACCCCATTTCTCTAAAACCAATGATCTCAGTTAAAATACGGTCTTCCAAACAAGATTTTTTTCTTTTTTTGCTTAAGAACATGCTTCCTCTCTATCACCCCCAACTGTAGTAGAGACCATTCTATGTTAGCCCTTTACAGAGTCCTACGGAAAACATACTTAAAAACAGGGAAGTGTGAAATCTCGCAATGTTTGACCCAGTCACAAAAGATTCAGGCCCTGGAAATGTTCCACAAAACAGTGCAACAGAGATGTTTGAAATATTAGATCAGGACTTGGGGTGGGCGCTGACGTGGGAGTTTTCGAAGCCCTTACTTCAAAGGAGAAACCCCTGATTTTCTGAACAGCCAGTGAGGCCTAGCAGCTAATCCCGGGAGGATTCTTCCCTTTGTTTCCTCAGCTAGATGGTATTTTGCATAAAATAAGATGACTGGGAAAAAAGGGCATCGGAACAGATATGCTGTCTTATCTCAATCCACTGGGTGAAAGGTGAGATTGTTGAGAAGAGATGGGTAGTGTGATCACTCCTGTGTGGAGTCACAAGAAGCATCTTTCCAGGAATTTTTCGTGAGCTGGTTGTTAAACACAGCCGCCACCCAATATATTTTTATAAGCTATAAATGCGTGTCTTTGCTTATTTTTTTAAGTAAGGGTAATAGTCAAAAGTTTACCACTTCCTAGTTATTTACCCCCGTTTTTCATTGACCGCGGCCTGGAGGCAGCTGACAGCTGCCTCCGCTCTTGCTCTGAGGCCTGCACTTTCCTCCAGCATCAGCGGCACCTGGCAGCAAACAGGTGAAAGTACTTAGAAGCCACAGAAATTAGCAAGTGCTACTCCATTCTGGAGTCTAGTTGCTAAACATTTGCCAGCCCTCACCCGGATGGCACCATCCAGTTTTTCTCCAGGAAAGAACAAATTAACTGCCAGTAGCAGAAAAGTACTTAAACAGTATTAAATGCAAGTGCTCATCTTCAAATGGCTACAATTTTACTGTGGCTTTTATCCTCTTGAAAGAATCCAATAAGGCTACAAACAATATTTGATGTTTCTATTTTATTCCTAATTTTACTTCATCATAAACATGAGTCTAAAACTTCTCTTGATGATGTTCTGTAAAAGGGATTCTTCACCATGAAGCCTTCGTGGAAGCAGGAACTCAGGGCTAAATTCAGGGAAATCTTAGCTTAATTAGAGTATCCCTGAAACTGTGTCTCCGTGTCAGTTTTTAAATGTATAATTTTAGCATTTGCTAAAAGCAGGAGAAACAGTAACATATTACCATGCCCAGACGCTAATAAATATAACTCAATTGGAACCCAAACTGTTAGATTAAACAAATTGAGCTCTGGCAGGAGACTAAATCACCACAGCTGTTTGAAGTATTTGAGTTCCAAGCAGGATGGCTTATCATTCGTTTAGTTCAATATACAGGACGCCTTTTGTACTCTTGTAAGAAATAAATTAACTTTTATCACAGATTTAACAAACTGGCAAGAAAAACCATGCTCAGCAGTTATGGAGCAAAGGGAACATCTTGAAGAAAAGGCGGCCTGGTAGCTGGAGGCTTCACAAATCGGGCGCTACTGAAGGGAATGGTTTGCTGAATTGCGGATTGATTGACAATTTCCCTGTGAGTTCACATCATTTAGCCCAGCTGCAATCAACAAAAGCTTTGCTTTTCCCCTCCCCTATATTTATGTTTCATTGCCTTATAAACAAGTCCTACAATTTAAAGCTTTGGTTTTCTGGGCAATTTTAAGTCAGAACTTTCTAGCCAAACGGATGCTACCTATAGTAGAACTGTCTTTAAGGATAAAGACATAAAATTAATGTTTTGAAAACAGTATTGCAAGTCAATTAAGTGTCAAGTTGAGGGTGGAAACGTAGGCTTTGACTTTCTGAGTTACAGTGCACGTTAATCACTCTGAGTTTTATTTCTAGACCAAAGAACGTCTAAAATATTTACCATGCAAATAGAACCAGTTCTATCTGGATATTAGTCACCAATAGGTGGGGAAAATTGTAACATAACATTTACAAAAAAAAAAAAAGTATATCATGCAGTTAGCTTTCCTGAGCCTGAATTTTTATAGATTCTGAAAATGTTGAATGATGAAGGCAAATCCAGGCCCAAAGTTACGTACCCAGAGAGTGAGAAAAAAGGACAAGAAAACACGAACGACAGCCTCTGACGACCCACATCTTTTAGTAAATAAGCCAGGCCTCCCCCCGGGGGACACTGTGCTCACAGTGATACTGACATCACAGTGCCAGGATCACCAGGGACGTGGCTCAAGAGCCTTAATGATGACTTGCACATAGTTTTATGAACAGATATCGACTCAAATATTGGCAAGGTGGCTGGACTACCAGACCCCTGTGATGCTCTTGTGTGACACTCACTATTAAAATGTGGTTTATGTCCACGACTTTTCAGATGTTGAACGACAAGCACCCCGTCCATGCCTGCACTCAGCGCTGCTCCCTGCACGGTCACTCCTCTGTACACATCTGCTCCACACAGACATTTCAGTATTTTATTTAACCTAGCAGCCAGTTTGCATATTCTTTGGGTACTTATCTGAAATGTTGGCATTTGTTTTTGTTTTTGTTTTTGTTTTTTATGTTAATATGTATTCTAGAAGAACCAACAATTTGTATTCCTAGGAAAGGAGGCATGGATAGGTTAGATCACTTTCTAAAATTGGCATTTGAACAAATACCATTTTGTTTTATTGTTCTGTGTAAACCATATTCATTGTAGACTGTGTATTTTTCTTTAAATAAATGTGATTTTTATTTTTTATGTTTCTGTCTTTTGCTCCTTATTATGCATTCTTTTTTTCATTTTCATCAGTGTAACAATGTCTAACCGTTAATTAAAATATCAGAAGGGCAGCCGGACATTTCAAAGGGTTGCGCTGCTGGCCACCATCTAGAACACATTTCACAGTGACACAGGGAGGGAGTGGCCGCCTACCAGGCTTCCCGTCATTTCATGTTCGACCTTTTATAATTGTTTATATATATATCTATATATAAATATATATATAGATATATATATAGCCTAACCCATCATATTGTCAAAGTCAGAAGTCAGCTTTAAAAAATAAGTGTTTTCAATATAATTTACTCAGCAGACACTCCTGAGTTCTGCGAGCAGCAGGCAGCAAGACCCAACGTTTGAGAACAAACAAAGGGCCAGGTTTTCCCAGTAGGGAGCTTATGTAAAGAAAACTGCCCCTCTACCAAATAAGCCTCAGTTACGACTATACGACAGAAAATGATCTGAGGGGTGGCAGAAATCTGGTGGAGGCTGGGGTTGTTGTTTACAGAGCACACTCAGGGGTCGTCTCTCTGAGGAGATGTCCAGGAGGAGACTGAACTGTAAGAGGAGTCATGGAGCCCTGGGGAGGGAGGGCCCAGAGAGGGCACATGTCAGAGTGAGGGGAGGGTCGGTGCGCGCACGGGGGAGGGGTGCTTGGATAAGGACGATGCGGCACCAGTCGGGAGCACGGTGGGGCGAGAGGTAGTATTGGACAGGGTTTGAGGAGTAAAACTGAAGACGGGGAGAGATTCGTGCATTTGGGAGGAAGGATGGCAGCCCTTTGCCGGTGGGCTGGAGGTGGGGAGGAGGCGGGTGATGGATAACTAAGGTGCGTTCCATTTGTGAGGTGAGCACAGAAAGATGGCGGCGGCCCACTGAGACGAGGAAGGCAGAAATAGTACGAGCGGAAGCCCACTGTTTTCGACTTTGAGCATGGAAGATCCAGCTGCCCCATCCTCCAGTCAAGCAGAAAGTCAACTATATTCGTGGACGTGAATCTAGGGTTCCAGAAAGAGTGGGGGGTGGGACTAGTGCGAGCTGGCAGAGTAAGCCAGGGATTGCAAACAGGTACAATGGTGGCAGGCGTTTGGTTGAAACTAAAGAACAGGTAATGAGCTCACGTGAAAAGGCAACACTTTGACTCAAAACCTGACACGGAGCCGCTCTGACCTTTAGGTACATCGCTGCCGGATGTTGACATCAGCCTGCTGTCGCTGTCTCTCCCTGCTTTATCTCCCCTGACGTCTGTATTTCTAGCTCTTTCCCCCATCATGTTTGCTTTGGGGGGAGGAGAGGGGCTGTTTTTCTTCCATCCTACTGTAACTTTCCAGAAAGTCTCTGCCAGTTCCAGTCTTATGTGGTATTTTCAGTTTATTCTGGCAGGGTGGAAGATCCCTTCTCTTCCAGGAAGCATATCAATGTCCAGAAGGACTGCGTCCTGGGAGCAGACGCTGGGGGTGGGGGGCTCCTGGGTCCCTCTTTCTCCAATAGCAGGTGAAATGGGCCCCTAGGACCGTGCCACCCCCTCACAGAGCACCGGGGAGATGTGGCGAGATGGACATCGGGGAGCGAGCATTTCTGACCAAAAGCTGAGAGGAACCGCAGGAGAGCTGGCAGTAAGCGGCTGTGTCAGAGTAGGGCAGCCTGCTCTGGTAAGCACGCCTTCACTGTAAAGTCCACTTTATTTGGAGTTAGATTCTGAAGTCGGCAGTGATCTCACTGCTCACGCGAAGCGCAATTTCACTGAAGTAAACGTAACTAAGGACGCAACTATGAAGCCACCGCGAGAGGCGAGAGGACTGTTGGTCTCTGAATTTGCCATTGACCTTGACGGAATCGATGTTATTTTTCACTCTCGTACATGTAAACTGAAGACAGCAAAACCCTCTCGACGCCCGCGCCTCTCAGCATCGTGAGCGAGCGCTAGCCCGCCTGCATGCAGGGGGCGTCGCGTCGGGGTCGCTTCAGGAATGCGACTGACTGCAGGGCCCCCGGCTTGTTCTGCAGAGAAGAATGGTCTTGAGCGGGTTTTCTTTCTAGAGAAATGAAATAAAGGTCCAACTGTCCTCTCACCTTTGCTCAATTGCCGCGCCTGCACGGCAGGGATACAAGTCTGAGTGGGGGACGTCGAGGTTGAAGACGCAGCTCACGTAGATGGTTGCAGCAAAAAACGTCTTTAGGGCCCTCCCTGGTGGCGCAGTGGGTTACAGCACAGCACTGAGAAGCTAAAGCCACTGCAGCATGAGTTCGATCCCCGCCTGCCCCAGAGGTGACCACATGGTGCGGCAGACCTCTCCTGACCCGCCCGCTGCTCCCCTCAGCAGTGGACTTCATGGATCTGCCTGTTCTGCTCCCCACTCTGTCCCTGACGAATCCTCTCACCCTCCGCATCTCCGGCCTGTACCCCAGTTCTATATGAATAAATAAATAAATCTTTAAAAAAAAAGTCTTTATTTTTCTCTCCAGCCTCCCTTTTATATATCCAGGGTGTTGGCCTGGGGGCCCAAGGAAGTCTCCCTCACATGCCTTACTGCAATCAGGGCGGATATTAATCAGCTGCCCAAAGATTAAGCAACTCACACAGGTGGCAGAATGTTTTCTTCCATTATGATCTGTGCTTAAGCTCTGGTTGGGGAGGCTCATCCCGGCTGGGACCCAATACTTAATGCTTCCCAGCAATTCTCTAGCATAATGTTTGTGTGTCTCAGCCACAGCACAGCACAGCACTAGCTTTGCCTCTGCCTTGGCCTTTTCTACACGCTCCCCCACCAGTCAACACTCATGGGAGCATTGAGGAGGAAGGGGTGCGCCCTGCTCCGTCCACACAGCCGGTGTCACCTTGGTAGCGAAACAAAGAAACTGCTGGTGGGCTTCACTCAGGAAATGCTGTCAACTTTGTGAACGTTTTAGCAAGTCAAATTCAGCAAGTAGATTTTAATACAGAGCAACAATACTCAACATTACAAAATCAATTGGTGTGAGTCATCAGATTGAACTAGAAAAGGAAAACTATAGGATCATCTCTATGAAAGGTCATAAAGCATTTGATATTTTGCCCAAACTTCATTTCTGAAAAATACCCGTGGAAACCAGGAGAAAAGTGCTCTCAACTGGTAAAGAGCATCTCTCTATGCAAAATCTGTAGGGAACACCTCATCATGAAAGGCTGAAATCTTTGTGTTCTGCCATCAGGAAGAAGGAGAAGACGAAAAGGTGTTATTTTTTTTCTCTCTCTCATTTTTAAAGAGAGATTTATTTATGCACACAGAACTGGGGTAGAGGCCAGAGGCACAGGGGCAGCGAGAGGATTCACCAGAGACAAAGCGGGGAGCAGAACAGGCAGATCGACGAAGTACACTGCTGAGGGGAGCAGCGGGGAGACAGGAGAGGTCTGCCGCGCCCTGTGGGTCAGCTCCGGGGAGGATGGAACTCGCACTGAGGGGTCACGACTTGGCTTAGCTCTGCAGTGCAGCACTCCAACCTGCTGTGCCACCCTGGAGGGCCCAAAGGTGTCAGTTCTTAGCATTTCTCAATTTGTACTAAGTTTCTAGTCAGAGCAAGAAGGCAATAAATTAAAAAATGGCATCTAGTGGAGCTGGAGAAGATCATGCTTAGTGAGATAAGCCAGAAAGAGAAAGAAAAATACCGGATGGTTTCACTTATAGCAGGAGTATAATGGACCAGGCGAGAAAATAACAAAAATAATGAACAACCATATACCAGAGACATTTTGTGGGGGTGGAATGGGGAATGGGATCAAAAACGGGGGGGTGGGGAGGGAAGTGCACGGGATTGTGGTGATGGCACATGGGTGACTTGGTGATGGGAAACCCATGGGGATGACAATTGAGATAAAAACAAAAAAGTGTACAAAATGATGTAAAAATAAACTTATATTATTAAAAAAAAATAAAAATAAAAATAAAAGCATTGAAAACACACACACACACACACGAAACAGCTTACTTTCCCCCGGGGGGGGAAAAAGTGGCATCCCAAATCACCAGGGATGTGTAAAATCTTTGTGTGTTGACACCATGATGAGTGACATAGACCATCCAGTGGAATCTTGACAATTTCTAACTTACTGAATGGTGAAATGTTCATGTCCCCCCATGTGAAAAGAATATCCTCCTTCTTCATTTTAGAATTGTCCTGGAGGTCTTGGTCAACACGATAATAACATGTATATATAGTCTCTCTCTGGAGATCAAATTCACAAATGTACTTCACATATATAAGAATTCCAAAAGGTGAAGTGAAAACCACTATAAACAGGTAGCCTGATTTTTAATATGTATTTTTTTTCAAATTACAGATAAAAATAGAATTAAATAATTTAGTAGTCATTGAATATGACAAATGTAGAGAAAGCAATTTTATTTCCATTTACTAGGAACATAATTTTTCAATTGCATAACAACACAAATAGAATTATTTTACAAAAAAAAATGCACAAGATCTCAATGCAGAATTTTTTAAAGCACTAGTGATAGAGACCACATCTGCCCCCAGTCCCACCCCCCCCAAAAAAAATAAACCCTAGCAGGTAAATTGTTGAAATTCTACCAGTTAGTTGTAAAATTTATATACAGAAGTTAAAATATCAGAAAATGAAGGCCAGCATGAGTAAGGCAAACCTGTAACATTGTAAACAAGACATAACCAGGAAAGGAAGCTGCGAGTTAGTACAAGTTTAGACGGAAAGAAAGCACAGTGGGTCGGATCGAAAGTCGGAACCAACGCACACACGTGCAGTCACTGGTTAGTGCACATGCGACACTTTGGAGCAAAGAGGGAAGGACTCTGCAGCCGGAGGCCCGCCAGCTCTTCTCTTCGTTCCCGGCTCAGCCGCGTCTCTGCAGACACACAGAGACTCCACGCGCTCAGCGTCCTGGGGCAGAGGGTGGGCGGGGGTGGTTCCTGGGAAACAGGGGTACCCCCGTGAATGGTTTGCTCCAGGGTGGAGCAGAGGACGAATCAGATGAATCTGGACCATGTTGACGTGCCGGAAAACAAATATGTAAGAAACAAACTAAAAATAATGACAAGAACAAACACCAAAATAGAACACAAAGGCAACAGGTCAAAAGAATGGGCGCAACCCGAAAGCGCCCCCCAGTGGCCACACCTGGAACCAAAACAGGTGCGGAACCCTGTTGGACTGGCATCTAAAGCCTCAAAGCAGCACCTGTGGTTAACACCAGAGATTGCATAATGCGATGAATGATGGAGAAGAGACCACTTACTTTTAGAGAGAATTACAGTTAATGAACGTGTAAGGAATGGCCGCAGAACGGCAGCTCTATTAATGTCTCGAAGATCACAAGGCATAAAATATATCTATTCAGCAACCCCGTTATAAAAATGCACTAAGTGGTCACATTGCCTCGCTGGTATCTCCTGAAGTCCATAAACTCCGCTGAGCAATGAAACTGTTAGGCCAATGCAAGCTGAGGGATAATCACAAAAGACCGGAGCACTACGTTGTGATAGCATCAAGGCCGTGAGGTGAACACCGAGTATTGACCAGCTGGAGGAATCTGAGGAGACTGGACGGCAATGCTGTGTGGGGTCCAGACTCCGTCCTAGACAGAGAGAGCATTCGTGGAACACTGGGCGATCTAAATAAAGTCTGCGGGTTAGTCAATAGTATTATCCCAGTGGTTATGCAAGAAGTTAGCATCAGAAGTGCTGTGTGAGGATTTTATTTGAATGCTCTCTTTTTAGTAAATGCCTTTTCTAAATCTATTGCTTTAGAGTGCGTCTAGAGCTAGAGATAAAATATAAACATCTGAGGAAAAAAGCTAAGAGTTTAAATATTTTAAAATGCATATAGATGAATATGGTTTATGAAGATTGATAAGAGAAATGGTATTTTGAGGCATTTCTCGATATTATTAGCTCTTAGAATAGTCTTCTGAAGAAGAAAACTGAAAGAATGTAAATGATTTTGTTGCATATATGAGGGATGACAGTTGAAAACATTTGTGTGTTATTTTTTTTGCTTTTACATTGTTCCAACGCCAATTTTTAGTATGATTTTTCTCCATTTCAAAAATGTAAGCTTCCAACTGAGTGAATCATAAAGTTCTTCTGCATGAATTAATTCAAATTTCAGATGTTGCGGATTTAATAGTTTAAAATCTTTAGCTCAGCTTAGACAAAATACTAAAAATGTTTTGGGTAAAAGAAGGGAGACATTTCGACAGATCTAAACAAGTGAACACATTATCTAACTCTTAAAACTCTGGAACCAAAAACCTGTGAGAGACAACCCAATCAACTCTTTTATTATATTAAGCTGCATTATGATTTTTCAGGAAGAGAAAAAAGGAAAGCTGTCCACAATGTTCAGCGGACTTTGCCGGTCCAGTGCACCAGGGTAATAATCGGAAGTGACTGTAACTTAACCATCAGGGAATATGAGATCCACCTGCTGGCACACCGCGGTGATTCCACTTCCATCCAATAGGGGGCAGCGAGAGGCGCGACGCACCCTCCCTTCCTCTGGCTGTAAGAGTCACCGGGGACTTGGATGCAAATTTCAATACCTTGTAGACATTCGCTCAATAACTGCTTAATGAGTTGACCTGCCCTTTCACCAGAGAAGACTGTGTCGGTGCTTTAGTGCGGGACAAAATCTATTTCTTCTTTAACAGAATAACATTAAATATTATTAGGAGAAAAGGCAATAAATAAACTACTGTATCTTTTTCTGCTGAGTACTGCTTATTGAACTAAATAACTGTGTAAGGTGATTTTCAATGGAGGTGTTTATAGGATATTTTCCCTACTTCTATGTTTTTTTTTTTTCTCCTATTTGTTAGCATTATTTTGTCTTGGGTGGGTAGTCATGCTCGAAATTAGTCAAGATTTTTAATGTGAACACATAACTGTCCCTTGAAATCTCTTTAGTGGTAATTGTCCTTTGTCCTGAATATAATATGCAAATAAACATATTAGAGAAATCCTGGAAGTACAAGCAGTAAACATGAAAAGCAGGTAAATTTTCCTATTGGCTTACTAGTGTTCCTGTGTCATATTAATGGTGACACCCCTTCTGTTAATTTTCCCACTTTTATGTTTTTTATATATTTTTATTTATATTATTTTTGTGTAGATGAGCTGGGAGTGTAGGTCAGAGGTGCAGGACGTGAGAGGATTCCCCAGAAACAGAGTGGAGAGCTGACCAACGGGCGAGACAGGAGGGGTCTGCTGCCATGTGTGGGTCAGCCCCCTGGCCGGGGGTCAAATCCAGCCTGTAGGATGATGGTGCTGAGACGTAACCCCTAGGGCACCAGGGACGCCCCAGTTTCCCTATTTTTAAGTTGAGTCAATACTGCCTATCACAAACACACAGAAAATAATAATGACTTATTTGTACGAATATCGTATTTTTAAAGACCTGGAGTCTCTGTATCTCAGATGATAGCAATGGATTTGATTAGTTGCATTGTGAAATCTTTACATTGCATTTTTCATAGAGACGATCTATATCAATTTGAGTGAGGAAAATTGGTTTCTGATTTTTCAGAGTCCTAATAACAGAATTTATAGGTATCCTCTTTTTCTAGCTCTACAAAACAACTGTAAAAGTCTTCTGTCTCTGGTGAATAAAATCCCATGGTGTATTGAACTTATGTTAACTAGGAGCTGTAATTCCTTCCGCCTTTGCTCCATTCTTCTCTTCCCTCTCACCCTCCCTTCATAGACTATCGTTAGTGTGAGGACCCAGCCCGTCAGCGTCCCCCGAGGGCAGCTGGCACAGGACACTTACACTCCTATGGGAAAGCCTGCTACAGTACTAGCACATCAAAACCACCCGTCATTTCTACCTTTATTTCGCAGATGAACGATATTGCCACTCAGAACGTCAGGTAAGTGAAAGACCCGTCAGAGAGGGTAAACTCAAGCAATGGAAAAAGGCATCTTTTTATCGGTTTGGGCAGAGACAGCCGGTCCCTTCTACTGCAGGAAGGAGCCGCCATTTTATTACGCAAAGCAGAACATCGAAACACAGAGTCCAAGTTGCCATCACCCGAGGGTGCAGATAAACTCCAGGGTAAGTGAGCAGGTCAGACATTTCACGCACAAGCACCCAGGAAAGCCGAAGGAGAAATGCGGTGTCTTCACTAGCAACTTTTGCCTAAAGTGCGATCTTGTGGTTGTGCCAAGGATCAATAGGAATGCAAACGAACAAGTTTAATCAAGAGGAGAGAGACACAGGATGGCAACGGCCCCTCGGACAGGCCCCGGTTTTTACTGAGGGCCTTAAAAACTCTTCATGTGCTTGCTTGTGCTGGCTTTTAAAGTTTATGTAGAAGCTGATTTTCAAAATGAAAACAGCCTATTTATATTTATTTATTCATGAGAACTCTAAAGGGACAGCAGCAAGACGCGCTCACAGTTAAAGGCGCGCGGCTGCTCGCGAGCATGTCTGAAGCCCGCGGTTCTATCTGCATTCAACTTCGGAAGTCATATCCACTTTACAGACACGTGGACTAGGGCTTTGGTACTTCATGCCTTTTGATCTTCCATCTAGCAGATTTCATTCCCCAGTGCGCTTCCTGCCATTTATTTTGAACACTGTGATGGCTTGGACATCTTTAACAGGGGAGCATCATTGACTCGGGAACATCATTGACATGGGAGTATCATTGACTTGGGAACATCACTGACATGGGGGCTTCACTGACATGGGAGCATCATTGACTCGGGAACATCACTGACATGGGGGCTTCATTGACATGGGGGCTTCACTGACGTGGGAGCATCATTGACTCGGGAACATC
>NW_004567119.1:5468531-5479965 GCF_000260355.1 Condylura cristata | reverse complement strand
GCTTCACTGACGTGGGAGCATCATTGACTCGGGAACATCACTGACATGGGGGCTTCATTGACATGGGGGCTTCACTGACGTGGGAGCATCATTGATGTGGGAGCATCTCCGCAGGCACAGAGGAGAAATGCTTCACATTTCAGGGAGAAGACAATCAAATTCACATACTCAGCTCTTCTGTCCCACGGTCAAATAAAGTTGGAACTCCATTCTCTGCAGGAAGTCCGAGCACACTTAGGCCCTAGGAGGCTCTACAGTGTGAGCTGCTGAGGGAGAACCCACTCCTCACGCCTCCTCTGGCAAAAGAGAAGTGGGGAAGTCGCGGGAGCTGCTGGCGGGGGCGGGCACTCAGAACGCGGCAGAGGAAGAAATAAGGTCCTTCGAAAGGAAACGGAGGGTTCCGGGCATCCATAAATTAGGCCAGGAAAGAGCACCTGTATGGGCCCTGTGGCTCCCTTTCGGTGGTAAGATGCCAAAGGTGTGGATGAAGCACTGTCCCCGTGTGTTGACAAAAGGGACATGCCCAGTGTGGCCAGGGGAGCTGACCTGAGCCCACTGGTCCGGTTGAACTATTAGTGACCTGCTGTAGCTACAGGTGGGTGAGTGGTCTCTTCCCCTCCCCCACGCATTAAAATGAACATCAGACGCAGACTGAATTCTGTCAAGCCTGCAGATTCCACTAGCCAGCAGGTTGGACACAAGCACATATGCTATCTGTCCTGTTGAAAGCACCCGTAGGTATTCTGGAAGAAATCTTGAAATGAAAAGTCCATCTCAAGGCAAAGTGATAGGACGCTAGGCAACCTGGCTGGTCACTGACCTCCTGCTGCGCTCCCGCCTGAACCCGCCCCCAGAGGGCGGTACAAAGACACAAAACAAAGGAACAGACCAAACTAGACCCAAACACACCCTTGAGCTCTGAGTGCAGAACTGAAGTCCGCAGAGGCAGGTCGGAGGGGCCCAGTGAACTGGGGCTGAACATGCTTTGGGGGGGGATGTGATGTGGTGCCACACACCTGAAGGTGTGAGCCTGTACCTCCAAATTCCAGACAGTGCTGTCATCTGATCTTATCTCAATGAAGAAGAGCACTTTGAGTTTAAAAATGTATAAAACAGAAGGGATGAGGTTTTTGAGGCCCCTTGTATGGACTCAGTCTATGTTCCTGCGAGCGCGTCTCACACTTCTGTCTGCAAAGTTCGGTGACCCCACAGATCATCCACACTGGTCACGTCACCCAAGAAAGCTAGTTGCTCAGCCCTGTTAAAAGCTTTTAGAAACGGCGGTACTGAATATTCATAAATACAGCTGAACAGCAGCCACACAGGTGGAAGTTGTTCTTCTGATTAACTTTCGCTCACCTTTCCTGGAGGGAGCACGGGTTAGGGAATCCAGTCACACCTGAGAGTGAACGCCCATGCGCGTCACTGCCACGGAAAATATGTCCTTGATATAGGTGAGCGCCAAAGAGTTGGGAGAGATTTGTTTCTAATCCATTTAACCTACTCCCTAGCTCTCCCATGGCTTAGTCTGAGGGGCCACTTTACAGAACTCTGAGAACATAAACCTCAAAGTCGACAAAAGTGAGACTTCAAGAATTTAAATCGAGTAGGGATCTAGCCTCTATCCGTTCACTCTGTCTCATCTATTCATAGTTCCTTGCCGTAGCAATTCACCTATAGAACTGCATTTCAATTTTAGCCACATTGATGAAAGAATATAAACTTTGAAATCAGGCTTCGACCCAAACCTAATTCCCTCTTCCTCACAGTGTGAATGTGGACAACTTGCCAGTTTCCTCATGTGTGAAAAGGGAAAGGCCAGTGCTCATGTTGTGGGGTCCCAGCGAGAGCAGGAGAGTGAGAGCCAGTCCTTGGCACAGAAGGGGTAGTGAGTAAGCAGGAGGATTTTATGTTATTTTTTAAAGATTTATTTATTTGTGCCTACAGAACCGGGGTACAGGCCAGAGGTGCAGGGTGGCGAGAGGCTTCACCAGAGACAGAGTGGGTAGCAGAACAGGCAGATCTACGAAGCACACTGCTGAGGGGAGCAGCGGGCGGGTCAGGAGAGGTCTGCCACGCCATGTGGTCTCCTCCGGGGCAGGCGGGAATCGAACTCATGCGGAAGTGGCTTTAGCTTCTCAGTGCAGTGCTTTAACCCGCTGCGCCACCAGGGAGGGCCTTATGTTATTTTTTAAAGATTTATTTATTTGTGCCTACAGAACTGGGGTACAGGCCAGAGGTGCAGGGTGGCGAGAAGATTCACCAGAGGCAGAGCGGGGAGCAGAACAGGCAGATCGACAAGTACACTGCTGAGGGGAGCAGCGGGCGGGTCAGGAGAGGTCTGCCCCAGCCAAGCAGGAGGATTTTAAAAACAAAACTAGGGTGACTGAGTGTCAGTTCTTTGTTTTGTAAGTGGCAGGGCAAGGCCTAGAGCCTCCGAGGCTTGAGGCTGCCCCTGCTCGGCTCCGAGTGGGCGTCGGGCCCGAGTGCTGAAGGCAAGTGGGTCAAAGAAGCTGTTCAGACTCGACTGCAGCATTTCCGCGTTCTTAGCGTTTTTTCCCCTGACCTCATTGCCTTTTCAGAAAAATGGATTTTTCTGTTCATTAGCATTTCACCTATAGGAATTGCATTTCAATTATAGCTCCAATAAAGAGGAGAGATTACACCTCATGTAGGAAATAAGGCTCGTGTGGCAGTGGTGGCCTGTGGTTTTATTTACTCGATTTTGTTCCATTTTCTTCTACACATAGAAAATGAAGTGTCGGCCTTTCATCCAAGTTTTTAGGTCCGTTCCTCCTCCTAATGAACAGATCGATACTGTTCTCCTCCACCTGGTGGGTATAGCAGCTTTCTGCAAGTCCTTTTTTGAGGACAAATCTTCAACCCACTTGGAGTGAAAGAGAGAACAAAGCATTAGGCTATTGATTTATTTACCCGAAGGGTTTAAAGGGTCTTGTCTGACAACAGCTTGTATTAAAAGGCCGTAGCAATCTCTTGAGGGCACTCAGGACCTCATCTGTAGTCCAGTTGTGTCTCCACACAGGCACCTCTGCTACTGATTTAGCCTGATGAGCAATGTGTCCACCAGGGCCTTGTCTAACTGCACTGGGAAACCCAAGCGACCCGTCACGCTTCAGTATGAAACCGTGGTGAAGGTCACTGTGAAGTGAAGGCAATAAGGCCCCGGATTTGCATTGCAACTTATGTTTACAGAAACATCTCTCATGTAAGCAGGGTCTGTGCTGACCTTGTTACAGATCAGTTGCAAATATTTTGAACACAATATTTACTTTGACCAAAGAGGAAAAATTGACAGCTGAATGAACATGTCATTTCCATGTGCGGATTAGCTGACATTACTGAGAAATAAATAATAATAAAGCTTTGCTTTACCCACCCTAATTGGAAGGTACATAAAGTTTGCCACTTTATGAAATGGTCCATGGTGGTGAGACATTTTTAAAAATTGCTCTCGGTGCAAAACTCAGACTCTTAATAAAGACAAGTGTATGTATCGATGAAATGGGATTCAGAGTTTAAGAAACCCATACATTCCCAGAGAAGACTAAAATGGTCCAAGCTCAAGCTAGCTACCATTTTCTCCAGAGCATCATTTGCAGATAATTCTTCAGCCTCTGCTCCAACCTCTGTAGTGATGGGGAGGAGACACCTTGTGTGTAATCCCTGCCTCCCCTGGAGATGAGCTAAGACGTGCCAGGACAAAATGCTTCATTTCAGCTTAATGTGGTGTCACCATCTCCATAGCCTCACTCATCAAAGTTTTCAAAAAAGCAGGGGTGAAAGTATTTCTGAGTCCTCCCAGAGATTTATGTTTCCTAGCTGGGCCTCCCTCGTCGTCCTGCAGAGGTTAAGTCTTAGCACAACAAAGCTACCCACAGCCACTGCAGCAAGAGTTCGATCCCCACCCCGGAGGTGATCACAGGGCGCGGCAGACCTCTCCTGACCTCCCCCACCCACCGCTGCTCCCCTCAGCGGTGTATTTCAATTCATTCCCAAACTCTCTCATTAACTAGCTACTTCCTGCAACCCCTAGAAACTAGACTTGCCTTGTGGCAATAGACGTAACACACAGTGCTGGACACCACGCTGCATCACTTCAGAGAACTTACTCTGTGGCGGAGAAGCCATTAGCCTTGTTAAGACTAAATACCGGACCAAGGAGTAGATGACCTGCTTGCTCCATTATAAAGTTGCTTTTCCCCTTTGCAAGCAACACATTCAGAAATAAGTTACTTTGACAGGTTTTTTGTGTTTGCTATCAGCAGTTCACTAATTGCTTTGGATGATCACTCTGGCGGAGCTCAGTGATGTCCTACCAGTTTCCGCATGACAGCTGTGTGTTCCTATCAATTCTCCTGCAAGATCAGCTGAGCCCTCACCCTCACCCTGCTGTAGCGCCCCCTGCTGGTGGGCTGTGCTCTGCTACACCCAGCCAATCCTCCAGGGCTGTAAGGCCTGTGCAGGGCTCCAGATTTGTTTGCTGTATTATGCTCACAATGACACCCCGCGTTTTCAGTGACTCGCCTTTTCTGCAGTGCAGGTTCATCTGAGCACGTAGAACAGGTGCCCATTCCAATTCCTTGGTGGATTTTATTAGGTAGCACTAGGTCTCATGCCTGAAGAACACCACCCTCACCAGCATGGGCATGGGATTGCCAGTTAGTGTTGGCATCATTTACTCACTCACGCATGTGCCTCTGTCTTGAGGGTGAGAGCTTCAAAGTCACTGCTGCCTCCCCGAGAGCTGATCTCTTTGGCCTCTGGACTGTCCATTCGTGGCCAGGCACTGCCGAGTTTTGCTTTTGCTTTTTGGTCTAACACCTATTTTAAAGGACAAGTTACCGACCTATTATCTTTTCTTTCAACAGATAGATTTTGTGCCATTATGGAACTTTAAAAGCCTTCAGAGCATTTGTGAATGTAAAATAGTAATGTCAATTTTATTATCTCTGAAATTCATTGGATTAGTCAAGTAGCCAAGTAAGGTTATGTTAAGTGGTTATGCAATACACAGCTTATTTCAATAATTTCCAGCCAAATTTTTATTAGAGCAGTGACTTTTTTTACGCAGACCTAATTATTTTTAGTTATAGAAAAGGTTTAAGGCACCAATGCATTCAAAAGACCTTCTGTATAGAGCAAGTCTCATTTTTCTTGACTTCACTTGAGCAGAGGTTGTTATTATTTCACTGAGTGGTTAATAGGGTTTAGCAGAGTTAATAAGAAGTGTTTAAGCAAGCTGAATATTGACTTTTTGACAGATGTTCTCTTAAACTGCTAGGACTATATTATCATAAAAACGGCCTCAGCATTTTCATCAGCAAAGATTAGTTTCTCTTTCTTTTCCAAAATTTATTTAATCACTTTCATGAAAGTTTTTTTTTTTTTAATCATCTCTTCTGTTACTTGTTCCAATATGCTGCAAAGAAGGCAAAATATACACATTTAGGGTAAGAAACAGAATTCCCATAGGGCCAAGGAAACCACAGTTTTCCTTGCCAAAAAATGCTTTCTTCCCTTAAGTCACAATAGATGCGTTAATTTGTAACAGGAGTTCCCATTTTGTGGAATTTCAAAAACCAGATAGCATGTTTTACCTAATAAACCAGCTTCCTTATGGGGAACTTCTTAATTGCTTCATATGATTAAGTGGGCATTTAAATCATGAATTGAAAGGCAAACTGTCACCACTTAAAGACAATGACTTTTTTAAAAAGGAACAAAATAAACAATGAACATTTTTAAATGTCTTAAGGAACATTGTCACAACTTATTTTGAAGGCTAAAATAATTGGCTCCTGTAGAAATGATATCATTTGCTCGTATTTCCATAATTCTGATTTAATGAAAATCACAAGAAGATGAAAATGCAATCAATCTCCTACCACAGAAAGGACCTTTTGGTCAATGTTATGGCCAATCTCATATCCTCCTGGCTGCAAGTGGATATTGTGCCTAAATTAACAGTGGACACTACACAAGTCTAGTTGAACTTAATTTTAAGTCTATCTAGCTTAATTTTAAACTCAATTATACTTGATAGTTTTGAAATATTGAGGTGAAATGCCTTCAGTAAACATAAATATTTGCATCTAAATGTTATTGATCTTAAAAGGCTAAGAATACATTCACAGCTAGAATGCCACCATCTCAGTGAAGGTAAAAGCTCAAGAATCCTTGCACTCTCTACTGTGACAGCAATTAATCTTGTCTGTTTAATACTTTGGCAGCAACAGTCGCAGTGGAGGTAAATTTAATGTCATCTAACAAAAAACAAATGAGTTGGAGTTAGCCAGATATGGATTCAAATCCTGAAATCCCTACCCACTATTATAGGCAACTTGCTACATTGCATAGTTACTTTGCTTTCATGCTCCACGCTAAAATTTCACTGTCAATTGGGTGTGTTCACATGGCTTTCCTGTTAGCAGTCTAAATTCAGCACTGCACCAACCAGACACGTCATCTTAGCCCATTAAACCTAGTATGCAAACCGTGTTCCCAATATCTTTACTGGGATTGCTGTATTCAGTATGAAAACTAACCCTGAAGAGCATCTATGATTCTTCCTTCTCCCCAACAATCCTATATCTGCTCTGGCAGTAAGCAAAAGCAGCAGAAATGCAAAGATAAGGAGCCCCTAATCCTCCTTGGTCAGTGTGATAAGTACATGACACAAGTCAATTTACAGCATGTAGAAAACTGACTTTAGTCCCAAGTTTGACATGAAGTTGAGGCCAGAACAATTGCAATATTTAGTCAACATCAGTACAAGGCAAGTAAGAGTTGAATTTTTTATCCAAATCCATCAGAATACAGTAATATTCTGCTTCCCTACCCGGCTACTTTCCTGGCTATTCTTAACACCTCTTATCTAGACCAGCCCAAATCAGTTCTCATTTGATATGAATAGGATGAAAATAACCTTTGTAATTTTCTCTGTGCTACCAGCTTTAATAATCCTAGTTATTTCTGCATATTAATATTACAGTGGGTCAAGACACTGGAGAGCCCGGCAGGGCAGGGAAGCAGTGTGCAACCCGGTTTTAATTACCCATGGGCTGAACTCCAATTGCTGACGGGACCGGCAGGTCAGGGCAATGGTCCTACACAGACAGAGCAGTGGTCTGAACAGAGGGGGCTGCTGGGAAGGGGGTGGAGCTGGGCGGCCATCTTGTGAGCTTTTAAAAGGCAGCAAAGCAAGTGGACTCTTGCTTTTTTAGCAGAGCTGCTGTGCAAGGCAGCTGAGCAGTGGGTCTTCACCCCTGCTTCTTTCAGGTGGAGAAGTCCCCCCAATTCAGTAGTAGCAGGCCTCTGTCCCTCTATGCTGGCTCCTACAGATATGGAAGAAGAAATTTAGCTGCTGATTCTGTGCCTTTATCTCTAGCTAAAGAGAAAGTCTGAGAGCCAGCCCTCAGGGTACGACTAGGAGTTTATTTCTATCAGAATCCAAACCAAAGACCTGTACCTTGTTTTACAAGTTGCTTATTGAATAGCAATCAATACTGATCGGTGATGGCAATTTATAATGAATGGGGTTGGAAGATAAAAAGCTATTAAAAAAAAAACAGTTCAAGACAATTTTACAGAGTTGGACATGAATATCCAGATTAAAAGCACCTTCTAACTATCAAATAAATTTATGAAGCTGTCCCAGCTCTGGACAAATACTTGTATAATTTTAGAGCCAAAATAAAAAGACAAGGTCGAGTAGGTTCCAGTGAAAAATAGTCACAAGGGACAGCCACACTGGCTCTGGCCCCATCACTCTGTAACAGGGTGGTCCCCAGGAAAAGGGGAAATTCCAGGTTCCCTGCCCCACCCAGAAGGAGGGTGGAGCTGAGCAGAGAAAAGAAGAGAAGAGAAGGAATCTGAGGGGGGAGGAGGCAGGAGGGAGAGCCAGAAGGAGAGCTGAGGAAGCCACATGGAGCAGCAAGCATGTGAGGAAGAAACCGTGCTTGTTTCTTGGCCCTGGACTGGTTGAAAGAGATGTGGGTGGGAGACCCGTGGGGAGGTTGACTATGGCAGTGTTTATATTGATTTAGATTTTTCTCTTTTCCTCCCAGACTTGTCTGGCCATTCCTGACCCTTTCCTATGGGTCACGGCCAGAAGGTGCTTTAGTCTTGTGGCAGCTTTCAGGCCTTGCTTTGGGCCAGTCCGTTTGGGTGGACTTTTGCCCACAAGGGGAATGTGTCACTTCAGGTGTTTGATTTAGACATCATATTCTTTGTCTTCCATATTGTATACTCACTGTATTAAAGTCCCCTTTCATTAAAGTCTTATATGTTTTGTCCTCGTGCGGCAGATGGCAGAACCCACTTAGAGGAGGCAGGTTTGGGGGTTCAGTGGTGCCTCTCTCCCTGCCCTGTAACAACTCCACTGATGCTAGATGATTATTCAGCAAAGCATTCCAAGGTCTGAGAAAACTGATTTTGGGCAAATATTCTATGGTCAGCTAAACTCAGACAAACACTTGGGATAGACATGCTTTTATAACGATTCCCCACACATTGCACAAAATGAGAAGGTAATCCAAGGAAAACCAAGAAAAGGTCCAGAAATGGAGGCTCCTAACCAAGAGAAAACCCCAGGAGCACCACCTGGAAGCAGGCCTAAGAAGTACCTGTTCAGGTGACAGGGGATGGACTGTGTTCCAGGGAGAAAGTAGTAAGAAGACAAGCAAGCTCTTCATAGAACGCCCGATAAGACAAAAGGATAAGCTTAATACGAGGATAAAATTAATATTAGGATAAAGGGGCATCTAGGTTAAAAAAGGAAATTAAAAATCCTTGGCAAAGAAAAAACTGGACAAAGAATGAATCATTTGACTTTTGAGGTAAGTATATTTGCATTTATTGACTGAATTTTAAAAGGGTGATTTAGCTATACTAGGAAGTTGTTCCAGTAGGAGAGGAAGGGGAAGATAAGTAATTTCTGAAATTGACTTATTTGAAAATAAAAATAGAAGACAGCATTTAAGGATCAACTAAATATGAAAGGTGCATGATTCTAGTCACAGAAGACACCCTGGGTGTGAGTGCATCAACGGTTACAGTTACTGATATCAGAGTGCAGGTTTGAAAAATGCTAAAAGTAAATGTCAGTTCTCATCACAAGACACTGTCACTATGTATGGGGACAGATGTTAACTAGACTTGTGATCGCTTCACACTACATACAAAACCAACTTATCATTTCATGTGATTGAAACAAATAGAAAATCTTATATGGATTATAGCAGAATAAAAAAATAAAAGAATCAGCTAAAATCATTTAAATTGGTTGCTTCTAGATCACATTTCTGGAGAATGGGGAAGAGTATGTACCTTTGCTGAAAGTCTTACTGTATTCATTGGTGTTTTCACCAGGCTCATAGAATATTGAGATTTAAAATATTTTAACTTTTTTTTTCCAATTTGCAATAATGGCATTAAGAAAGACTCTTAAATAATTTTGTGGTATGAACAGTGAATACAAATATATTTCTTTATAGTGTGATCTAAGCATAGAAAATAAAATATCTTAACTGTAAGTTTTGTTTATATGTCACATCTTTTACTTGTTAAACTTTATTAAATAGAAAATGTATTTTGTATGACGTGAATTTCACTACACTGGGTATGTATTTGTATTTTACTAAATTGGCGATCTTGTATGCATACATACATACATCTATATTAAGCCCTATAGTGACAAGGAACTTTAGAAAAAAAGATAAGAATCATTTGAAAAGCAGATAAATGAGTCTGTGATGCAACCTAGTGTCTAGGCAGGGAATGTTGACACTGATGACCATGTGGCCTATTTAAGGGGAAGTCTTGTCCCAACTCAAGTACTTTTCATAGGCACCTCCTAGCCTGACTCGCACGCGGTAGCACTTGTTAGACACCAAAAGACATGAAGATTCTACCCCACGAAACTCCGAAGATTCTACCCAACAAAACTCCGAAGATTCTACCCAACAAAACTCCTGTCGGTCATTCGATTGCTCTTCAGTGAGATAATCACAGGTCATGGGAGAAAGACAGCATGTCCCAATGCACCCACTGAGGTAATTCCAAAGCAGTAGTTATGGAGACTCTAAAAGGAAGCCTCACCCCATGGAGCAGCGGGATTAGTGCTGGTTCCAGTGCACCACAAGACTTCGGGTAAAATAATGGGGGTGTACTTGAGGTCAAGCCTAGGCAAGGGGATTAGGAAATACAGTGGAATGTTCTTAATGTGTCTTCAGAGACCATAATAATGCCTCTTGCCAAATAAATGACTCCTGTTTTTCTATCTCCTAAGGGACAAGATGATTGAGTAACAGGTTACAGATGTATCATCTCCCTGCTTGTTTTCCATTTGAGGAGCCTGGTGGGCTGGGCTGCCCCGACTCACAGGGACCCTTACAAGCCACCCCAAACTCGAGGACACTGAAGTCTCCTGGAAGCTGTAAAGATGATGGATGCCCTGTTCTTGGGGGGCTCAGACTTTCTCAGCCTGGAGTTTCCAGGAAACCCCGGATGAAGCTGACAGGCAGCTGACAGCAAGAGTCCTCCTTGAGGGGCGTGGGTGTTCTTCATACGTGGCCCCTACCTGTATGTTGTTCCCGAAGACACGCCTACTCCCTGTAGACTCAGGTGACAGCACCAGCTGGGGTCACGGTTGGCCCGGAATCATAGCGGACATCTCTCTCCCCTTAGAGCTTCATTCGGCCAAACGGTGCTCTCAGACTCACTGTCCTCCCTCTCAGAAAGAAGGTGCTTTTGCTTCAGGGATGCTGCCTGTCCTGGGCATGGAAAGGGTCAGAGGTGGACAGTGTGCTGAAAGTCAGAAAGAGAAAAGTACATAAGTGCTGTGGAGGAGGAAGCCTGCTTGTCCTGCTTCATGGGAAAGGGGGTCACGGAGTTTTACCTGGATTTTAAAATTGCTGGAGAAAAACACCAGCCTCTCGAAAGGCATTAGGGATTTTCAAAGTTGCCAAATAGTAGAAATCAATCAAGCCAGGTGCACCTTTTGGGGGAAGTAAACATGCCCATCTCTGACCGGGTGGCCTTGTAAAGGCTTGACCGATTCAAGTGGTCACAAGAACCACTGGCTTTTCGCTGAAGGTCGCATCTCCCCAGGGTCATGACCAAAGACTGAGATCACGGCCCAAGGCTTCTTCACATGGTGACAGCCTGACCTGTCCATGCCATCACTTTTAAGACTCTGATCACTGTGTGATCTGATCCATGGTGGAATTAAGGTCAGGAAGGACACTTCCACCCGCGCCCAGATCTCAGTGCTCTGTGGGCACTTTTTTTGGACCACTGAAGACACATTCACTGACTGGTTTCCATGCTTGGCCTCCCTCCCTTCCTCCCTTTCTAAATTAGCCTACAGCACAGGTTTCATGTCTCCCCGCACACCGCCAAACATCCACTCACC
>NW_004567119.1:5454211-5468197 GCF_000260355.1 Condylura cristata | reverse complement strand
GAAGGGCTCACTCCCCAGCCCCCACCCCCCACCCCCGTGGCTTCGAGGTCGACTCCCTTGCGCTTCCTAGGCCCCAGACTCAGAGTGATGAAGCAGCATTTGGCACTTTCTTGGGAGCGTCCAGGGAAACTCCTGCGGGGGGGTTGCAAGACCATTGCTCCTGGGAGTCCTGGCATCCTGGGCGTGGGCATCCACCCCTGCTACAATGAAAATGGAATATTGTTTAAAAGAACTTCAATTATTGGGATACTTACTGGGAAAATCGTGCTTCTGCCTTTGAAATTGTTCACCACTGGAAGCAGAAATCTCTTTACTGACCTTCTAATTAAATGCTGACCACGGTTTCATCCAACACATCACAATTTCCTCAATAAGTTTAAAAGACTGCAATTGTTTTCCAATTAGAAAACACTCCAAAAGATATTCTTTCTTGTGTGTGTAATTTTTTTAACATAACTATGTAATTCTGCCCATTCAAGCACAACACAGTACAGAATCTATCTCTTCATGGGGGGCCGGAACCTTCAAAATGGACAGTGCTGTCAGGGCCAGAGGCATGATCATAACTGGACTGAAGGTGCTGTGATATGTTCTCGAGTTGGGCTGTATGAGAGATCCAGAGGGCAGAAAACAGGTTTCCAGAGAGGAAACCTGGAAAGACTGAGAAGGAAGACTCCTGCTGAGGCGGAGATTTAGGCCAGGAAGCAGGAACAACACAGGGTCCCTGTGTTAGCAGCACTGGCAGGCATTCTAGAGTGCATCTCTCCCAGCTCTGTGCACGGTCATAATAGCCACCCCCATGGAGAAAGCCCCAAATGTTTGTGGGTTTTCCTATAGGCATTTTATTTGCCACCAAGTCAACGTTTCTGATTGCTGCCTGCACCTGCCTCAGACAGGAATTCTGCTCGGATTCTGAAACCCGAGTTTCTCCCGTCTTCAGACCCTGTCCATTTCATCTGGAGGATGTCAAGGTTGCCCTGCCCATTAGTGGCCAGGAAAGGTGGGGTGGAGGACTGAGCAAGAGATTCCCACAGACTGGGACCAGGAGGGAAGGAACACACGGGCCTCGTCACACTCAGTGACTGAGATCAGCGCGTGGTGCAAACTCCTTGGGAACCGGCACCTCAGCTCCGGGTAATGGGGTGAGAGACCACTGGCAGCAGGCTTTGGGTGAGCGGTTAGCCTGTCTGTAGACATGCAGGAACGAGGGTTGGAAAGGCTTGGGACGGACACCACAGAGCTGCTGACTTTGCCATTCTCGTGTCTCCTCTTCCTCCGCAGGCTGGCAGAGTCCAGCATCTTGAGGAGGACTGAACTAGCATCAGATTTAGGGACTGGTTTGAGAAGGGGTGAAGCAGCCAGGGAACGAGGCTGTTGCTACAGCACCTAATTTGATGCGCACTGCTCTTCCTATGAAGTGCTAGTGATAGGCGGCCCTGGAGAGGGTGAGCGAGTGATGCGGAGAGGCCATCACGACTGTAGCCCGAGATACGACCAGTGAGGGCGGGATAACGAGCTGCTCCCACAGACAGTGCCGTTTAATTAAAAATCGAAATGTCTCTGGTTTGTAGTTGTTCACTGGTTTTGTTTTTACTTTATTACAGTTGCTTTCTCTTTTCTCTTGCTCATTGATTCACTCCGGCTATGAGTGAGGCCATTGGTGTTTTTCTTTTTCTTTCTGGCTCATTTCACTAAGCATGATCCCTTCCAGCTCCATTCATGGGCTTACAAATGAGATGAAAAAATGTACAAAATGAAGAATGATGTAAAAAATACTAATAATAAATACATAAAGAATTCAAAGTATGGTGAGTGCTGTCTCTCTTACGGAAGCAGTGGAGAGGTTTCTTATGGACCCTTCAGATTTTCATTTTCCTCATGAGGATATACCGGAGGTGGCCTTGTTACTGTTTATTTTCCTTTGACCACCTGTCTACCCTCACTTTCTTCTGAGCAATCTGAAAGCCACCATAAAACAAAACAGGATCTTTCTGTGCATTTGATCAGCACTACGAGTTAAAGAACAGTTTTCTCTAGCACTTTTCTCTTTTGTACTTTTCAGCTTATATGCATTTTTAGTTTTGTTTTAAATGCACATTATTTCTTAGCTTTCCAGCATTAAAATGTTTTTAAATTCACTTGCTTTGGAAAAATAAACTCCTTGTAACATGGGCGACCCCTGTGTGTGGGAAGGGCAGTGGGACCCCAGGAGAATTGAGGCCCATGTAGCAATACCAGTAATAACTCACCGCGGAGCAAAGCGTAATGACACATTTCTGCAGCCGCTTCAAGAAACACCTATCTGTGAGTCTGGGGCTTGGTAACAATTCACAAAAGAGGAATTCCTTAGGAGACATCCGAGACATCCCAAATGCCAGCTGGTTAAGCTTTCTTTCTTTCTTTTTAAACCACAGTTGTATTTATCCATTATTTTTTTAAGATTTATTTATTTATGCATACAGAACTGGGGGACAGGCCAGAGGTGCAGGGGCGTGAGAGGATTCACCAGAGACAGAGTGGGACACAGAACAGGCAGATCGATGAGGTACACTGCTGAGGGGAGCCGCAGGCAGGCCAGGAGAGGTCTGCCGCGCCCTGGGGGTCACCTCTGGGGCGGGGATCCAACTCTCACTGAAGTGGCTGAGGCCCCCCCAGTGCTGCGCTTTAACTTGCTGCACCACCAGGGAGGGCCCTGGTCAAGCTTTCTTAACCAGTGTTCATATAACCCATTTCCTAAGCATTGTAGCTTTGCAGCAATTCCTGAGGGAGGAAATGGTTGCTTAATTGCCCAGAAGAATTTCCTAGAGCTGCTTCAGTAGTAAAGACTCGCCTTCCTCTGCCTATGATCCATGAATAACAAAACAATTGAAAATGAAAGTCAGACAGAATTGCAGCAGCATCTCTGTAATAATAAAGCGGAGCCCTGAAGTTATCTGAGTCCAGCCATCTCTCCTTTTCCAAATACTCTCGTTTCCATAGCTCAACTTGAGACTGTCTAATGCTTGAGAGTAAAGTGTAACTGAATTATGTTCTTTACTTCATCACCGTGTGCTCCCAGCCAAAGGGGTGAAATGCCAAGAAATACCCACTAGCTCTGCCCAGTCCTCTCTCACTGGGCCCGGAGGTAACTTTTCTTGCTGTAAGGGGATCTGGATTGAGAGTAGGACTTGGGCTTTTTTTCTCTTTCCATCCCTAGTTCTCATTTGGCTCACAGAAAAATCACTCCATTTCTCTGGATTTCACCTATAAAATGAGGAAGATGGAAAAGTTGAGACTTGAAAGTGTTCTCTGAGTCTATATTTGATTTTGTTCTGTGAAGAGAATGCTTCTAAGCTAACTCTCAACACAGCATCGAATGTAGGTCTCCATTTTAAAACTTCAGTTGTCATTAAATTCCCTTTGCTGAGCTTGACCAAAATCCACTCAAAGCTCGGTTTTCCTCTGAATTATCATTCTCTGACAAAGATAAATTTTGCTAAAATCTGTCATCTATTGTTCCATGAAGGTGGAAGCAGTTGTTTCACCCATGTGGAAACAACTCTCTGAGAAACACAGCACAGAAATGCACGTTTTACCATGTTTCACTTAATGTTTATCTCTCCATATATTTTTTTCTGATTATGTGAGAATTTTACATAAGCATGAGGGCCCTTCACATGTTTTTAAAGTGTCACAGTGTCCATTTTATTGACGACATTGGCACTCGAAGACATAGCCATGCAGACAGTGGGGGAGAGGTGTTGCGCTTTGCCATGACGTCTCCAGACCCCAGTCCTCCCCCTAACAAGTCCATCCCCACTTCTAAAAGAGAAAACTCATCCTCTTCTTCCAGAGGAACCAAAATTTGGTCTCCTGGAAGATTTGTTTAGGAATGGCAGCCCAAAGAATTCAGTCTGATGTCCAGACTGAAATGGCTGAGGTTGGAATCTCAATGCAACTAGAGGAAATACATTTTGGAATTCATAGAAATGTTGTCATTTGTTCCAGAATGATTTCTTTTACCGTGGTACTTTTGTGTCTTGTATTAAAGAGAACACTCCTCCCCCAGAATGAATATAATCACCTGTCACTTTTGTCTGCCTGTGTGAGGAAGGTGCGCCTCCTCATGCTGGACGCATGTGTGACGGGCATGACCACAGCATGTGCACTTGTTGGTGCCAGTGAGGTCACCTTTCCGATGGCTCCCACTCACAGATCTCTGCGCTCGCCAGTGCAGTATTGGCTTCTGGGGGAGGAGTGTTCACCCAGGAGAATTTTCCTGCGATTTCAAAGGTATAAAGTGATGATAGTGATAGCAGCTACATTGAGTAGAGATTTTATTTGAAGCACTGAAACTTGAGTTTCCCCCGGAAGTAATAGCTCCTGAGTTCCCAGCGCTGAAAGAGCTGTTTTTTATGTATTATTTCTAATCTTCACAAAAGTACTTGAGCTGTAAATTATTCCCATTTTATAGTTGCTAGCACTGGCACTTGGAATGTTCTGATTTGTTCAGTGGCCCACAGTTATAAATGACTGAACCAGGACTTACATTCAGAACTGTCTAAATCCAAACTCTTCCAAACTTCTGGCCAGTGATGTTCAAGGTGGTAGCAGCCAGACAGAGGTGGCTTTTGAGCCCTTGAAAAGGTGACCTTACCAAAGTGAGGTTTTGAAGCCTTCTACTAAACAATGCAAAATACTTCACAGTGGTGTTCAAATATTGAAATCCAGTCCTCCCACGTTGACACATTGACTTCCTAATGCCACATGTGGTGGTATTAGGAAGTGGTTCTTTGGCTGGTGATTACACCAGAAAGTTGTAAAGTTGTGCCCATGCCAGAGTCCTCCAGTAAGACTCCATGGCCAATCGGTGGTCTTAGATAGCAAAATGGGAACACCAGGGGAGGAATACATTGGCCTGAAACAACAGGCATGCAGGCTGGGCCTTGTTTAGACCTGTCTTAAAGTTGCATGTAACATGTGCATCATTGCTCAATGAACTGAGAAAGTAAAGACTTGGTTCTGGCTGCATAGATATCCCTGGGCTACAGGTACGATTGGATGAGCGATGCTCATGGCACTGGTAAAGCTGAGTAACCTCCAAAGAGTGGCTCATGATTCTGGGTTTCCCAGCTCACATCTGGAAAATCCAGATATTGACATGATCTCTAGCTTTCTGAGCTGCTAACTAATCCACTTCATAGGAATTGGTAGCAAATATTTATTAAGTTGAGCAAGGAAATAATTTTGCAGTAAACTTCCTGTACTAGAGAATGAAAGGTTTTAATAGAGCTTAAGAGAAAGACTGCACTCCACTTAGCTTAACAAACTTGATACAAGAGTTCTCTTAGCCACTTTTTTACAAAGCAGATAAACTCACACATCTTTGTAGAATGCTCCATTCATTCACTTCATATAAGAACTCAGAGAAAAGGCTATTTTCCAATAGCTATAAAAAATTAAATTTTAGACTATTAAGTTTCCTCCTGGGAAAACAGCTCAACTTTTCGGGGGGGGGGGGGAAATAAAGTAATATATGAAGATTCTGTCTTTCTGAATCCTTTGTTCTGGGTGCAATGACAACTTTGTACCCTCTCCCCAGTGAAGCAGGCTTCTGGAATTGAAGAAGGAACATCTGTTTGTTTTTGGAGATGCTAAGTCCCTAGGAATGCATCTGTCAGAAGAGACAGTGATTCACTCCAACTTTTGCCGCCTTAATCTGGGATTTCATCTTCATCTTGGTAATTTCCATGTCATTGTTATTGTTCAGCTCTTTGAGTAAATTCTCCTCATGAGTTCCTAAATGTGTCCACCACCTTATCTTTTTTTTTTTTAAGATTTATTTATTTGTGCATACAGAACTGGGGTACAGGTCAGAGGCTCAGGGGTGGTGAGAGGCTTCACCAGAGACACAGTGGGGAGCAGAACAGGCAGATCGAGGAAGTACACTGCTGAGGGGAGAAGTGGGCGGGTCAGGAGAGGTCTGCCACGCCATGTGGTCACTTCCGGGGCAGGCGGGGATCGAACTCATGCGGAAGCGGCTTTAGCTTCTCAGTGCCGTGCTTTAACCCGCTGCGCCACCAAGGAGGGCCACCACTGCCTTATCTTAAAGAAAAAGATCTTGTCCATCTCTTACTGTTCATTCATTTGCTAATTTAAAATTTTCTTAGAAAAGTAATTTTACTCTCATATTAACTCAGTTCTGTATTCGTTTTGTGTTTGACTAATTGCACATGTTAGAAAAAAAATGACATAGCATTTCTACTGAGCAGAAATATTAGGGCTACTCAAAACTCTTGGCCTGCCTGTCAACATCTGCTGACTTAAAAGCCTACTGGCTGTGGATAAGGACACAGTGCAGGTTCATAGATGCTCGCCAACCTCCATATCCACAGCTATGCTCAACAGTGACTGCTGAAAATCATTCTTATTATCTTTTCTAACCATAAAAAAGCATGATCTGAGAATATGATTTGGGGACTATTAGCTTAGTGCCACATTGTCTTATAAAATTTTTGAACAAATTAAGACAGCAACATTCTACCTACAAATACTCTTTCAGAGCTTTCTCTCCAGCCTCAAGTCCTATTGTCTTTAAGCAGCCAATTTAAAAAAGTTTTGTGCTTTTTAATAATTATATCTTGGAGAACTAAGGAACTAAAACATTGTCTAGTATGTTTCCTTCTTCTTTTGTTCATTTCTTTTTCCTGATTTTTCTTTGGAGGATGGCTTATTAGCTTGCCATGATTTCTTTGAGTCATCTTTAGGTGGTGACTATCTTTGTAAGGTTGTAAATAGTCATTTGCATTCCCAGAGATCTTTCCTTCCTCATCAAAACCCAGAACTCCAGTCTCTATAGATCTAGAGGAAGTACAAGCAAATATGTGTGCTCAGAGCTTTGGGGAGAATGCCCACATCCAGCTTCCAGGTGAGAATTAATCCAGGGGTTAACCCCCAGGGCACAGGAGGGTAACAAAGAAGTGAAAAGTCTTCCCTTCTGAGATAAGAGATTTGTGGGTGAAAATGCAGCAGAGCAATAAAGAAAAAAAGGGAAATCTCTCCTACGGGAACTTTCCTTTCTCCCAAATCCTCAGTGTCTCACTGTCCAGGACAGAACGGCTTTAAAATTAGCCCTTCCTGGTGCCACAAGGGTTAGGACGCAGCACGGCAGGCAAGCCACAGCCACTTCAATGTGAGTTCAACCCAGGCCCCCGGAGGTGACCACATGGCGTGGCAGACCTCTCCTGACCTGCCTGCTGCTCCCCTCAGAGTGTACTTTGTCAGTCAGCCTGTTCTGCTCCCCACTCTGTCTGTGGTGAATCCTTTCACCGCTCCTGTACTTCTGGCCTGTACCCCAGTTCTGTATGCATAAATAAATAAATCTTTTTTTAAAAAAAAAATAGACCACACATATGATTAAGCCAGGAATTTTCTCCTGTTAACAATATCAGGTGAGACCGTCGTCCGTATTTGTGAGGTCTATTATGTGTTCAGGTTTCAACAGGATGGGCTATCTGGGAGACCCTCTGTGGCTGGTTCTGATGAACCATTATCTTTTCCTCTTCCTTCTCCTTGCTGAGTCATACCTGGTGATAGATAAAGGGAGACTTTTCTTCAATAGCCAGACCCAAGAGAAAATAGAGCAGATGCAGTTTGCATTGAATAAAGATCACACATCCGCCTTAATCACCACCTTTCCCTTTTATAGTGTATAAATTATTGTCAATTTCATCATCTGTACTCAGAGTCTGAAACAGATGCTGAAGGCTTAGTTTAAAATGATATGTATCTCTTATAACAACCTGCAATATGTTCTCCAAGGACTACTTAGCTACCACATCCTACAAACTCAGTATAAGGGAGTTTATTCTTAAAAGCACTTGAGGTAAATTAAGCACAATAAATGAGACTTTTTAAAAAGATTTATTTATTTATGTGTACAGAGCTAGGGCACGGGCCAGAGGTGCAGGGGCAGTGAGAGGCCTCACCAGAGACAGAGCGGGGAGCAGAACAGGCAGATTGACTGAAGTACACTGCTGAGGGGAGCAGCAGGCTGGTCAGGAGAGGTCTGCCTTGCCATGTGGGTCACCTCCCTGGCCGGAGGATTGAACTGGTGCTGAAATGGCAGCTGGCTTCACAGAGCTGTGTTTTAACCCTTTGTGCCATCAGGAAGGGCCCCATAAATGGGACTTTTCTTAGGGATAACATTTAGCAGAGTTATCACAGGCCTCACTATGTCTACGGAGGACGTTGCTCAGCAAGCTCACCTCTCCTTGCTGGTATGATTTACAATATTCTTATAACTATTCGTCCTTAGGCATTTTACTACCAACATGTGGCAATCATGGTTGCTTTCTTTCATTTCTTTATTCCTTTCTTCACTTTTTTAGTTTGTTATAAAATCATTTAAGTGAAATGTTGTTTTTTTGTTTTTGTTAGACAATCTCTTATTTCTAGAGCTGGGAATAGGACACAGACTCAGGAAGCCACAAATCAAAGCTCCCATATGCCAGCTGGAGTTGACAAGGGGTGGGTAGAAGCAAGAAGAAGAGGGAGGAAAGTAGCCAGTTCACCCTTCAGATTCATCAGAGAAAAACACATCTGGAAAACTGAACACAGTGGAAAAAAGTCAGACTCAAAATTAGGGTAAAAAATAAAAGAGGACTTTAGTTTGATGTGTAATGTTTGGGTCTTTTACAAGGAAAACATGTACACTTATTATTTGTTTAAATAAAATGGGTTTTACAACAAAGAAAAGACTAGAAGGAAATAATATTTAAAAAGAAAAGATGACAGGAGCTTTAGAATCCATCTGTAAATGACAAATATGTAGTCGCCAATAATATAATTATAGTCTCCAATAGTAATTGAGAATATGAGAACAAAGGCAATCTTAAGAATTAATCAAAAGAAGCAGAATCTAACAAAATAAGTTAAAAGGACTTTTAAAAAGGACAACCTAATTTTACTGCATACTAGATTCTACTGCAGTTTGGACTCAAACACTAATTTTTTAATTAATTAAATTTTTGTGCAATGGAGCCAGTGTCTGCCAAGTCAATCTCTAACAATTCATGCATGCTTCATTAATATTCCAATCAGAATCAGGTCTTGATCCTTGAAGGCAAAATGGGTCTTTCCCTTGAAATTAATAGATGCTTCCTAGACTATTGGTGGAATTCTCATTAATTTATCAAGGCCTACACGTACTTTTCAGACCATCAGTCATATAGGGCACAGATATTTTTGCTCTTGTTACCTTTTCAAACAATTGACTGCTTTCAGAGTATCAAAAAAGAGATAGTTTTATGATTCTATGTGGGGATTATGCTTTAGCGGACATTCTATCCAAATATATCCAACCACTAAAGAAAACAGGTGTTTTATTTCATGACTTCTACTGGGAGAGATCATAGTTGATTTATAGTAAGTATGGGGTACTTTGCACTTTATTATTGAATTCCTTCAAAATTTAAGTTGATTTGCCAACCCCCAATGTTACTGTATTTGGAGATAGGATCTATGGGAGGAAATTAATGATAAATAAGGTCAGAAGGCTGGGGCCTTAGTCTGATGGGCTAGTGGCCTTATAAATGGAGAGATCTCTTCTTGCCTGTGCCTGCCCAAAGAAGTCCTGTCAACAAGAGACAGAAAGTGCCTGCCTACAAGGCTAAAGTAGTCTTGGAATGATGCTGCTTTGCCAGCATCAGAATGTTGAACTCTCTAGTCTCCAAAACTAGTTGTTTCAGCCACCCAGCCAGCTCGAGCTGACCAACTCACTGGGGCCCCACACCCTTCTCCCTTTAGAAAAATGACACATCAATTCTTTGCCAACAACTGGCTTTTCCCCATGTAGTGGGTTGAACAGTCGCCCCCAAATATATGCTCATAACTGAGTGCCAGAAGTATCAACCAACTCTGCAGTCAGCAAGTCTACTGAACACAGACACTTCAGGCAGAACAGGCCTATTTTCCCAGTGGACTCTGGGTGGATACTAGCAGGGTCAAGTTTGCAGCGTAGAATGGGTGCTGTGTCACCACAGAAAACACGCATAGGAGGTGGCGTTAGTAAAGTTTAGCAAACCATGACTTGAGACCTTAGGTTGGCATTTCCTTGGTGCTTGTTAAGAATGCAGTTTCTGGGGCAGAAAGCCAGGAGTTTAGTCTTCCCATGGCACGTGTGAACACTGAGAATGAGAACACCTGGGGTCCGGCACCTCCACTTAAAGGCCCGAATGAAAGAAGTGACAGTGAAAGCTGACAGAGCGCCCCTGGGTCCTCAGCGAATAGTCGCCCCCTGTCCTCGCCTTGCCCCTATAACGCACACCCAGTCTGCAGGCTGCTTGCAGGACAGGGCTGGCGTGAAGGCGCCTGCATGCAACAAGGACCCGAAAGGCGGCGGTTCAGCAGGGGCCTCTGCTCTCTCCTCCAGTAAGGCCCACTGAGTGCCAGGCTGGCATCTGCCACCACTTACCTGGAAAAGGACCTTCGCATGGAAGCTGCCAAGATAGGAAAGACTGAGCTGTCCTGTTGGGCTGGACAGTTTTAGTCTCTGCAAGAAACAATTTGCTATCAGAATTGAGCTCAACTAAGGTTTAACCCTAAGTTACAAGGCCCCTAGGGCGTTGGAGGAGTGAAACGGTTACTGGAATTCGATTTTTGGTGAGATAAAAGCTATCACAGGTGATGAAAATAAGGGATGGCCCTTGAAAGGAAGTTTATGTTCTAATCCTGAAACAGTGTCCCTTAGAAATGACTCCGGTGGCTGCTCTCTAAAGCCAGTGAGAACATCGAGAAAGAGCTCGGGCTCCCGCCAGGCCCACTGGACGTCAGCACAGGCTGCTCTTTGTGAGTAACAGGCCTATTCATATTGGTATTTTCTCTCTTCCCTAACCATTCCTTCAAGAGGAAAGATGGCGGCTGTCTGAAATCTGCCTAAGGCAATTAACTGCCGGCACTGAGCGTGAGCTCTCAGCCCAAGTTTGTGATGAAATAAATCAGACTGCTATGAATTGAAGGAATGTCCAGATGGTTTCAATGGTGCCATTTCTTGCTTTATTTTACTCTTTCACTGTAGCAGGGACAATCAGAGAGAGAGAAATTGAGGAAAAGTGTGGGTATAGGAGTGTTGCAAGAAAAGATGTACTATTTCTTATTAAGACTTGAAAAAAAGTTAATGAACAGAACACTCCTTTTTCCTTTTCTCTATGCTTTCTTCAAAGAGAAATATCCCATTTGAAGAGAACAAAAATTCAAAGATAAATTTAAAAAAATGGGTAATCTTTCCATTTGTATTTTCTGTTACCCAAATCCATTGTTTCGGGGTGGCAAAGGTTATTGGACATAAAGGACATTGCCCCCCCACCCCCACCCCCGGGTTGATCTAGGCTAGCAGATAATCAAACAAGGTTAAATACATTGATAAGAGAAAAATGTCAAAAGGACTTTAACATGCTTACCTTCTGTATACACGGGGAGAGACCCAGCCGAGTGGGTAACAACTCGACAACATGGCTTCGGGCGCCATTTTAGCTTAGCTAAGACCAGGGAAGATGAGGAAAGGAAAGGGAAGGTCAGTTAAGGAGTTCACCAAGGAAGGAACAGGAAACAAAGTTAGGAAGATTTCAAATTCGCCTTCTCCATTGAAGAGACGTGGAGGTTGATGAGTTCTTCCCAGTGCAGCAAGAGCTGTGCCCTAACAAGGAAGCTCACACAAAAATAGTTTTTCAAAGCAACCTGCACCCAGCTTTCGGAGCCCTTCCCAGGAAATCAACCTTTTTCCAGCAGGTTTTTGTTCCCGTCGAGGTCTACATATCCTGAAACATACAGCGTTTACACTGGGTGGGTCCGACTGTGGGCAGTCTACAAAGTGGGGGCTGAAGCAGCAAGTGAATCATTTGGAGAGCTGACTCCTGTGCCTGCGAGGCTCAGCAACCTGGACGGGAATAGCGAGGGTCCCTAGCTCCTAAACCAGTTGTTGGAGGGTGAATTGCCAGCAGCTACGTGACAGAGACGCATGTCATTAGCAGAGATCAAGCTTCTCCCAGCCCATCAGTCAGAGGCGAGGCCATCCGGGAGAGCTCCGAATTTATTTTCTTACAGAAAAGTACCCAAAAGTGACTTTTAATTATTTTCTGTGTTTCAGAAGCAATAACAAATTTCCCAAGCGGGAAGAATCCACTAAGGAGAACTCTAGTGGATTTCTCAAAGAGAGGCTTCCGATGCAGAGAGACCAAGAAGCTGTAATTCCAGAACCGGGTATAGCGTTCTAGTCACACTGAAAATCCATCCTCAAACACTATCGTTTTTGCTCACAGGGGCCCGTGGGTTCTTGCAGGCTGTGTGACTGACATTTAAGGAATAATCCATGAAACGGAAGCCCATCCTTTCCCACCTTATTTGCTTCAATCAGCGATTCCCACCAGGGATGAGCGGAAGCAGGCGGTGCCTAGATGACTTTCAGTAGCCGGACTGCCGCTGGCATGGAGACGCCCCGCGTGTGCCAGGAGACGCGAGGGCCTTTCCATTTCTTCTGCAGTAAACCCTGAACGTGTGAAGCACTAATCCACCGTTTCTCCCTCCTGCACAGGCCTACAGTCACCTGGAGGGCTTCTGCAAACAGGGCTGCTCCAGTAAGTCTGCGGAGGGTCAGGCAATTTGCATTAGCAAGTCTCAGGTGCTGCTGGTAATTCTTCCCTGGGGCCATGCTGGAAGGAACTCTGCGTCCTTTCCTGGGGCTCCACTTAAGGGGAGACAAAAATGGCACCGTTCACTAGGGGAGTGATTATTGTGTGGAATTGTGAGGTATCATCAAGTTTTATATTTACTAACAATTCTGGTGCTATTGGATTCACTGTTTATCCTTTGGATGGGATGTGTTTCAATAGGTAACTGGTTCCATTCACCAAAGGCTCTTGGTGAATTACTTGGGAGAAATTAGCTTGTATTAAATGTATGTGCAATAACAAAAATCATAATACCCTGAAAGGGTGGGGAATGGAAGTGGAGACTCAGTTACCATAAACAGCCTCTCTGTCCAGAGGCAGAATGGGTGTTTTGCCTATGAAAGTTCCTTTCATTTGAAAAAATGTCCCAAGCTGGCATGTGAGGCAGTAAATCACTTTGTAAGGGGTTAGTACAGCCTACAGACTCTCATTTATACCCAATTAATCAAAATTTAATTTTGTCCCTCAGCCATCTTGAGTTTTTGTTTTACTCTGTAGCTGACTTGATCTTGGATGCAAATCGAAAGCTCTAGTGACTTCTAAACACATCTTACTGGAAGAGGTGAGCCAGAAAGCACCTGTCTATCAAAGCCAAAAGACTATTTTTGCAAGACACGAATCTGCCAATTCAAGGAACTTGCAATGCGAGATGTGTGTCTGGGCAAAGACAGAAAGTGAACCCAAAAACACAAACAGACATGCACGGCTGGAGAGGAGAGGTGTTATTTTTCCAATTGCTCCTCTTCCCAGCAGGCGAGGTGTGAGGTTTGAATTTCAAATGAGTTTTACTGTCTTAAGGAAATATTAGCCCACAGTTCCAATTGACGGGAGACCCAAATGCTATTTGAGAGCTTGAGAATACCTACCTAGGCGGTCTGCAGTCTCACCTGCTTCCAAAGCAATTCTGTGGGGTGGCTATTATTATTTCCTTGTCACAGAGAGGAAACTGAAGCTCTGAAGGCTAATCGCTGCCTACGGCCACCTAAGAAGTAGCAGAGCTGTGTTTTGAATCCAAATCTATGAGCCTATAAATCCCTTGGTTTTGAAACCAATCACCTGCCTCAGTTTCTCTCAGTCAACTAAAGGAAACAGAATTTGTGAGAAGGAAAGTAGTTTAATTTGTCGACAGACTGGGAAAGGCAGCACACTCATGCCTGAAAGACCCCTCTTTGGCAGAGGGCAGGAGTAAAATGAAAGGGAGATGGGCGGGGGACCTTAGGTAGCCTTTGATGGAGCATATGGAGAATGTGGCAGGCACCATCTTGCCCTGTTAACACCTAAC
>NW_004567119.1:5432450-5451446 GCF_000260355.1 Condylura cristata | reverse complement strand
AGCCCAAGAATAGTTCTGTAATTTTCAGGAGGGAGACACAGCTATTATCTGAGTTAAGAGTGCAGCTTGTCTCTGTAGTTTGTAGATAAGAGAGCACTTTTCAGAGTAGCTGCCTGGAGGACTGGTTTTCTATAAATCAATTGTGCTCCTAAAGGTTAGAGCTTTTTCCCTTGCTTCTTCGAGATTAGCATTAGTATCATATGACAGGCCCCTCCTGTCATATTCATAATTCATCAGCTCACAGATTGAATTAAAAAGACAAATGCGCAGTTTCACTTGACATTTGGCCAAAATGAAACAATGACATGGTCAGGAAGGCAAAGGATCTCATGCTTCTTTGCCTACACTTGTGATCTAAGCTATGTTCAGCTACCTGACAAGCCCAGTTCTTGGTGAGAACTATAGGCAGGTGGAGAGACCCTAAAATCCAATTTTATTTTAGAGCTACGATTTGATAAACAGATCGGCTTCCTGTCTTCACAACCAGAACGCAAGCTCCTCGCGGGCTAACACCTGGCCTTGCTTACTATCGCTAAGAAGTAGAGGTACCTTAGATTTTCTTATCACAAAGCATATAATTAAGTGGGTTCACCTGTCCCATAGGAAGTTGTTCATCTTATAGCATCACTCATCAATTGTAGAGCCATGTTTTTAACATTTAGAAGAGAATGATACTTTTCAGAATCAGACTAACAAGGCATAGCAGTGTAAGAACAGGGTTGGGGAGATGGGAAAGAGAAATGCTGTCTATAGTTACTTTCTAGGTGCCTCATTTCATTGTTCTACTTGAATATCACAATTATTTCATAGACAGTAATTCTACTATCCAGTTTTTTCTACTACCCAGTTTTATACATGTGGAAGCTGAGGCTGAAACTTGTCCTTCTAGTAAATGGAACATAGATATTCAAACTCACTTCTCTATGACTCCAAATCCCAACTTTACTGGAGCTGTTTGCTCTTAGCAAAATCTTGGTTATTTTGACAAGATCAAACCATCTTCAGTCTCATCTACCACTTTTCTTTTTCAGAAATATTTCAAATGTCATGCCTTTTGAAGTTTGCACTGACAAAATTGGAAACCTAAAATTCCTGTGAGTGAAGCTGAGATTTTAGGGTGTTAATGGGATACAAGGGGTAATCCTCCATGGTTTAGGGTTCTTCTTGGGCTGGATTACTTAATCAAAGCAGCATGATGAGTTAGAAAAATCAACGTAATAACATACAGATAATTTACATGGCTGTGAATGCTAAAGTTAAAATGGGGCCAGTCAGGGATATTTATCTGTGTTTAAGGACTGGGTATCACAGAGAGTGAAGGGGGGAATTCATATGGTGAGGAGAAAATGACCTCATCTGTAACTCTGAGAGGAAAATGGTGAGTGTGTCAGTTACGAGGACAAGCTCAGTTATCCTATATCTGGAAGATTCCCACAAACTACACTCTTTTAAGGCATGGAGGGGGGCATGGGGGGGGAGCCGTGGAATGATCACATCTCCAATTAAGAATCCAGCAAAAGGCCCTCCCTGGTGGCGCTGCGAGTTAAAGCACTGCACTAAAAAGCTAAAGCCACTGCAGCATGAGTTCGATCCCCGCCTGCCCCGGAGGTGACCACATGGCGCGGCAGACCTCTCCTGACCTGCCCGCTGCTCCCCTCAGCAGTGTGCTTCGTCGATCTGCCTGTTCTGCTCCCCACTCTGTCTCTGGTGAATCCTCTCACCACCCTGCACCTCTGGCCTGTATCCCAGTTCTGTATGTATAAATAAATAAATCTTAAAAAAAAAAAAAAAAGAATCTAGCAAAGGACTGTGCTCAAGACAAAGCTTATCCTCGCCTCTAGGTCCTTCACTGTTCTTAACTTACAAATCTGCATTCTTTATGGTAGAAGATTCCCTAGGCCCACCAGGTCTCAATTGACCTCAGTTCCTCCCACCAAGATTGTATTGTTGGGTTCAATGAGAAAAATATAACTGACTCATTGGGGATCAGAGCCCACAATAAATGGTTCATGAAAAGTAGATACTGATATATAGTCTCAATTCAAAAGAAATTGCTGAGGTCAGTGTGGTAATGCGGAAGTAATTTCCGCTATGTTGTTTTTATAAGAAGCACAAGAGGTTTGTCCTAAATCTTTCACTGCATTTATGCACCTCAACGTAGCACTCATCCTATAAATCTGAACGGCCCTGTGCTATGCATCAGTTGTAGCAGGAAAGAGGGCACGAACTGATGAGACACTTAGGAGATCAGGAGTTAAAGTGGGCAAAATACTCCTAAGAAAGCGTTCTGGGATCCAATTAGGAGAACAAGGATTTTTGAGGAATTCCTATCATTCTGCCTCTGACTGAATTTCTGCCCTGCTGTTCTCTGCAGATCACAGACAGGTCCAGGAGTCCCAGCTCCGCAGTCCGCTCCCTTCAGGCTGGCCATAGCTGAACTGGCTGGTGTGAACTGGGTCCTTACTCTATCACGGCTATGGTTTCTCTGAGAGAACCCTGGGATTCAGTTCCAGTGTGATTCTGTATCTGACTCTGGATGCCTGATGTAACAGGGTGACTAGAGAGGTGATTCCATGTTCCCTGTCCTACCTTTTGAGGGTGACCTGAATGAAGCTAAAAGGGACTTGGGAGAAGACATCTGGACAAAGACCCAGAGGAGGCACATGGAGAAGGGGATATGTGAAGAAGAAGCTGTGCCGATTTCTCTGCCTTAGACTTGCACCAGGGACTTTAGGGACCTGGACAGAGACGCTTGGAAGAGATGTGTGTGAGAGACCCGTGGGGAAGCTGCCAGCAGCTGCCTCTACCTGGACTCATACTTTGATTTTGCACTCTTCTTTCATGCTTGCTGGTCCCATGTGACCCTGGCTGAAGGGCCCCCGCCAGGCTGTGGCAGCTTCAGGGCCTCAGTCCCCACTTCGGGCCAATCCTGTTCGGCTGGGCATTGATGCATGAGGGAATGGGCAACTTGGGTGTTTAAGTGGAAACTGTTACTCTTTTCTTCTCTCCATTGCACACTAATTCTGTTAAATTCCTGTTCTGCTAAAGGTCTTTCGCACTAAGAGTATGTTTTGTCTTTGTTCTGCAGATGGAAGTATCCATATAGAGATTGCAAGATTTGGGGGTCCCAGGATACCCCTCAGCCTGCCCACTAACAGTTTGTTTAAAGTCTAGAAGTCTCCAAGGAGAGCTTCTGTGAGTGGCCAAGGGGCTCAATTCAGTCAAATGGGTTTTTCCTTCAATTTATATTTAACTTCCTGTTAAAGGAAGTTGCTTGTGCCAGAACTATGTCAGAGTGTAGAAACCATTTTTCACCACTACATTCCAATTAAGATACAGTTTGATCCTTGAAAATGGGCCACTGACTCCCTTACATAAAAACCCACATAAAACTTTTGACTTCCCACTCACACTTACTACCCGGTGACGGAAAACCTTACAGATAACCTAGCGGGTTAAAGCTCAGGAGTCTGGAGACTGGACTGAGGTACCTGGGGACCTGGTTTGCTCCACAGAGTCTATCTTCCCCCACAAGGCTACCTGCACTTATTCTTATTCACTGAAAGTCAGATGCTCTGGAAGCATGCACTGGGGACAGACCCAACCACTAGTGCATCACATGCTCATGTGACATATACACATATTATATATAATAATAATGTGCCCCATTAGGCAAACAGAAGATTCTTTAAAAAGAGAATGCGATAATGGTAGCTAACATTATGGCAAGTTTATCTGTTCTAAATCCTAAGCTAAGTATTTTACAGACATTATTTCATTTGCTAAAAGTCCCTTGGAAGGAAATGTTATTATCTTCATATTTCAGGTGAACGACAACTGAGGCTGAGAGAGAGACCGGCATTGTGGTGCATTCAGTGAAGAGCGCGGATGGATGAACGCCTCCTTCCTTTCTATCGGGATAATTGGAGATGTCCTATCCGTCTTAAGGACAACAATGACGGCAGTCCCCTGAGTCTATGTGTTCATGTGGCTTAAACGTGGAGAAGCTGAAGCTAGCTGGAGCTCCCTAATGTATCCCATGTTACAGCTACCCTGGGGGTAGAATTTTAAAAACCCCAAAGTCTGGGCTAACCTTCTCCCTCCTGAGTGAGAAACTGAAGGGACCAGCTCAGGAATCTGTATTTTTAACTTACACTCAGGTGACACTTAGTGGTGAGCAATTTGGGGAAGCATTGAGCCATAAGGCTGCTAAATAAACTCAATTGTCACTAGAGGGCAAAGATCTTTCCTCTTCTGTGTACCAAGAACATTTAACTCCCGGCCCTTCATTTACCGTTTTCCGCGTCAGCGTACGCCGTTTTATGTCTGCATACGTACACACACTCACACCTATACATTTCTCCCCTAACACTGTGAGGCCGTTTCTGATAGTTGCATCTAACACAGAACACAAAACTCCCACACTTTGGAAGGAGCCACCGTGCACATTACTGTAATTAGGGTGAAGTCGGAGCTACTGAACCACGAAACACATTAATAGGGCGGAACACAAGGAAGTCTGTCAGGGTATAGATTTAACCGAAATTAAAGATACAGAAATCTAAGATAAACTCCTCTTCACTCCCCCCTAAAGGAGGTCTGCTCTCTGGGGAGTGCAGAAGCTTGCTCAGATGAGATGGGAGTATGTTCTGCCAAAGGCGGGAAAGAAGATGGCGCCCACGGCACCCCCTTTCTAAGCTACAAACCCCCGCTGGCCCCTTTCCCATTGAGTGCCGGTGTGTAATCATTTCTGATGCCCCTGAATTTCCCTCAAGCCCACTGAAGGCGTGGGGCGGGGGGTGCCTTTGAACCGCCGTCTATGATGCCACTTGTGATCGGCGGTGCTTGCCGTTTGTGTCACTGTAGACCTGCAAACGGGGTAGAGCTGATGCTGAGGGGAAGGGAGAATGATAAACAGTTCCTTCAAAAGTTTTATTCTTTTGGCCCATGAGTCCATTACTTCTTGAGCAACTGGCTAGTTCATAAGCAGTGCTGTTAGGGAAAACCCAGGCCCATTTTCAGGGCAGGGAACCCCAGTGAGATCAAGGAATGAAGAGTGGACAAATTCACCTTGGGGTGGAAACACCAGCCTCAAAATACATCAACAAAAACAGTCCTGAACTCTCCCTTCCAAATAATTCCTTCATTTCCGATGAGAAGTGTACTAGGAAAGTCCCTTTATTAAATTCTAATTCACCAGCCCCTGGAAATTTTGAAAGAGATTTGGGGAAATGGCTGCCTAAAAGTTCTACTTTTTTTTTTTTTTAATCTGATCCTCAGAGCTAAGGTTTCCAACCTGGATGGCTTTACCTCCAGCACACCTCCACCAAGCTGCGGGGTTGCAACAGTCCGGTAGGAGCTGTTTGTCCCCAGGGATGTCAGGAAGGAACAAAACAGCTCCGCATTTCTTAAGTTTCCCCTCCACCCACATCCCCTGGCTGTTTCTTTCCCCAGGTGAAACCCACAACCCTCCATGATACTTCAGAATAAAATCTGTCATACCAAGAACTTTTCAAATCACATTTTGACTTGTTTTGATTGATCTTGGGGGGAAAGCAAGCCATCTTGCAAGTTTAATATTTTAGTGGGAACGTGACCCTGAGTAATCATCTCTGGAATGGAATTCATGTTCCCGTTAACGAAGAAGGAAGAACACAGGGAATTAAGTAGTAAAGCAAGTCAGAATGACTAACACAAGCGTTAGCCTTTTACATAGCAGACAACCCACCAACACGAGAAGGTAGCTGTCTACCGTTAATGAGGAAAGAGGGATGGAGAAAGAGTCAAAGAACTATCAGGGAAGGTGCTAGAAAAAAATATTACATCTCCATAAAAGTCTGCACATACTGTGAATGTACTCTTAGATTTTAAAAATTTCACAGAAATAATAGACTTGACGTAACAGACTTCCTTCACCTTTTCATTATGGTTTTTAGTTCAGATTAGGGGATCTGGCAGCCAGCGGCAAGTCCAGGCCTGAGGGAAGAAGAATATTCCAGCCAAAGGAGACATCTAGGTGTTGGGTCCTTTGCCTGGACAGACCTCCCCACCTCCCCCACAGAATCATATGCACACTGTTGTGTGGAAACAAAGAATGAGCCATGGGTGCTGGAACAGAAAAACAGGAGGCAGGAAGTGTTCCTGCCTTGTGTTTGCTACCTTGTGTTCTTTGACCCCCATGTTATTGTTGCATGTTATTGATGCACTTGCTGAGAGCTTCCGCCTAGCCCCAGCCCCACCAGGCTGAAGGGGATAAATAGGGAAGGAGAGAAGAATAAAGTGTGCCTTTGCTTGCTGACCAAGAAGGGTGTGCTTTAATCCTGACGTCCTTCGCTCAGACCATCTCTGCTGTCGTGCTGGCGCGGCATCTAGGCATGGATGCGGACTGAAGTTGTGGAAATAGTATTCGCTAGTGGCCAGTTTAAAGTTACCTAGGGAATGAGCCCATTATTTTTCTCAAATCATTAAGTCTTTAATAGAGTCTTGCTAAACAATCCAGCCTGGTAAGAGTGGTGTTTGCGAGAAGTTAAGGGGAGACAATGGCTAGTGTCAGGTATGATCAGAGGTGCTGACCGAGGCAGACTTGAGAAGGAGCCAGAACCAGAGGAGTGTGAGCAAGGTTGATCTCACCACAGTGACCAAGCGTTCTCTTACCTAATGGAAGGCAGAAACAGTTCCATAAATTCCAAAAAGCTGGAGGGTTTTCTTTTTAGACATCGTCTTTCATTATAATGCAATTTTAACATTCTAGTAACTTGAACCATATCTAATTTCTACCAACCAGCCATAGCAACTTCCAGAAAAATACAAGCACCTTGGAAAGGTCACAGCATTGATGTAGCTCTCTTTTTTTTTCCCTGTTGAATATTTAAGAGTGAAAACGAATTCTCATTAGAATTGCAAGTTATTTTTAAAGATTCAAGTTTTTCACTTTGGGAGATATTAAAAAAAATGTCTCACTTAGATTTTTTTGCACTTTTCTTTACTTTTGGATTTCTGCCAGACATTTACTTGTTAGCTTTGCATTAACCCAGGCCTGGACATGTAACTATCTGTGCGACTCTTTCTCCATACTGTTCTGATTACATATGTAGGAATCAGGAGAAAAACAACGGCTAATCATTAGCAACGTGTCACAGTCCCGAGACATCTCAGGACGCATCTATGAGATGTAGAAGGAGGCAGCAGGCCTTCAGTAGCCACAGAAATTGAGGGCAGTGAGCCTGGCAGTGAAGGAGCTGGCTCACTGTGTACCCCGCCTGTCAGGGGCTCACTCTCTGTCTCACGTATAAGAAAGTCAACCAACCATGTTTTTCATTTTGTTAGATCAATCACTTTCTGTAGATCTTATGAACTAAAGTGTTAGATGATCCATTTACATTAAAAAGTTTTTTTCCACATTCCATTAGTACATAGTCTTGGTTTTGCCAAGTTTACTCACTGACCTCTTTTTCCCATGCCATACAATTTAACCTCCTCCATCTGGCACTCACTGAAAATTGCTTTTATGTTTGAAACATCATGTGGTAGCTCAAGAAAGACTACAGATGACAGTGTCTGCTGGGAAGAGTGTAGAGTAACTACCTCCACTATTCACACAAAGAAAAATGTATAATGCAGTTCTTGCACTAGGGAAGATTTTTTCCTCAGGATATTTCACTACCGGAGAGTGGCATAAATCTCTTCCATTGATTTGATGAAAAAGAACGCCGGGGGCCCTCCATGGTGGCGCAGCGGGTTAAAGCACAGCACTACGAAGCTAGCAGCAGCCGCATCAGCATGAGTTCGATCCCCAGCCAGGGAGTTGACCTACATGACTCAAAACTTTTAAAATTGTTACCATAACTACTTTTGGTATACTATGAATTATACAAATTATCACTTCTATAAGAAAAAAATATCCAAAATTTCAAGACAGAGTGAAGATACTTAGGTGTCTCTGTCAGCTGATGCTAGGTCACGGCCAAGAGCCATGTCGTTCCCTAGGGGTGTATCTGTGTTTAAATCACTACTGATCACTGAGTAGGGCCCAGATTCTGTGGAATTACATGCTAATTTTGGTTGAGAAGAGAGTAAATAACTTGTCAGCTAGAAAATAACTGCAAAGCTTCCGTTTTTGCAGCTCTCTAATACAATAGCCACTTCTGTTTCTCTTAAGCAATTATTTCAGCGTGACTTTCCCTCATGATTAGCTAACCTCTTCCTCAAGTGCTCCTTCAAGCAACTTTATCTGTGCTTCAGTCTGATACTCCAGAGTGAACCAAAGTGGCCTAAGAAACTTACCTTTGCTGATTTGTTTTTCTCCTGACTACAGTTTTGTTTTTATTTCTGGTTCATCACCAAGTTTGGTTCTGGTTTTGTTTCTACAAAAATAAATTACTCTCAACAACCTTTCTTTTATTATTATTATTATTACTATTATTATTGCACAGAGAACTGGGCTGTAGGTTAGAGGTGCAGGGGATGAGAGGATTCACCAGAGACAGAGTGAGGAATAGAACAGGTGGATTTACTGAAATCACTACTGAGGGGAGCAGCGGGGAGACAGGAGAGGTCTGCTGTGCCATGTGGGTCAGCTCCCTGGCTGGGGGTCAAACTCAGGCTATAACGGTGATAGCTGTGAGACTTAACCCTTAGGCTCTAGGAGGCCCTCAGCAATCTTTAGGGACCCAGATTGGTGATCTCTGAAATGCTGGATATCTATTCTTTAAGAGTAAGGGACACTGGTGTGCTCTTTGGTTTGTATGTTCAGAGGGTCACTAGATCTCCAAACTCCACCAGCCTGTATTTTACTCAGGGTTATGACTTATTACAGTGAAGACACAGAGCATAGCCAGAGGGGAGAGAGGCCGGAGAAGGTCCGGAAGGCATCTGGTAGCCCTTCCAAAGCGCTTCCTCCTCAGGCTCTAAGGGCTTGCTTCTTCCTCCACAGACCACTGTAGTGCTTGCAAAGTCTCCTTCCAAGGAAGCCTGCTGAAGACACAGAACTGAGTTCTCAGAAGCTGATCGTGCAGATACTCTCTACCTGCATTATTGATACTCCTGCCAACATGTCAACTCCTAAAAGGAAAGCAGGTGCTCAACATAAATGTCATTGTTTCCACAAGTAACGGAGGCAGACCAGTGCAGGGGAGTTCAGAGCCAGGAGTGCAAGCAGTCTTACGCATTCATAATAAAGGGAACTCTCAAGGGTCAAAATCTCATGTCAGACAAGTTCAGTCCTGCAAGCAGGCTCTTTTAAGGACTTGGACAATATGAAGTCTATTGTGTTAATTTCCCCCACATGTATGTAAGTAGGTTAATTGAATCAAGATCATATGTCATGACCACGGGTCATATTTTCTGAGATATGGACTTGGAGATCTAGACCATTGGGATTTCTTGTCCTATATTTACTTTTGACCTCTGACTGAGACTATTGATCTCAATCTTGCCCCCTAAGTCATAGTTGAAACCCTAACTTCCAGTGTGATGGTGTTTGGAGGTGGGACCGTGGGAGGTGAGTTATATGAGGTCACGAGGGTGGGGCCTCATGTCAGAATTTGTGTCCTTGTGAGAAGACCCCAGAGACCTGCTCTCCTCTGCCTGTGAGAATTTAGAAGGAGCCCCTGTGAAGCCAGAGCGGCACTCTCACTGGAACCGGCCATGTGGAGCCCTGACCTTGGCCGTTCAGCCTCCAGGACTGTGAGAATCAGAAGCCTGTTACTTCTCCCACCTGTGGTTTTCGTTTGAGTGTCCCCAGAGGACTGACTCTGAATGCGTGTGTCTACCTGTCAGTTACTGAGAAAAACCTTTGCCTCTTATGTGTGAGTTTAAAATAGTTTCCTATTGTGAAAACATATTCCTAATGAGGGTTTAATTACCTTCAATTAAGGATGTACGGCTTGGGTTGGTTTATAGAGATTAATAAGGTGTAATATCATTTTAAGACTACTCTCTCCACCCAGCTTTGAGGTCTTAGAAAAAGGCTAAGTAATTCCCCTTTTTGAGCAGTTGCATAAGTCCACACCCCAACCACTTCCCTTATCAGGATTTCAACTCCAGACCACGATCCACTCTTCCTAGTCACTCTGGAGCCAGGTGCCAGTAACCAGGACAGCATCTGTGTGCCAAGCCCTGGTGGGCTTGTGAAACCTGTGTCATCCCACCAGACCTGCATGACTTGAGCTTCCCCTCACAGTTTCAGCTTGAAGTCACCTGTCCCCCGTCACGCCCCATGGGACGTCTGGATAGGAACTGCACGTGACAAAGAATTCAACCTTTTACCTATCGAGCATCACCGTGTTCTGTCCTGCCATCAAAGAATACTATAAAACCTAAGGTTTATATAAATATAATAAAAGATAAGCATCTCCAGAATGAAATAAAACTTTTATTATTTTGCATGTGCGTTATCATTTCCTTCCTCTCCACCAAAAGATTCCACCCTCTTCTCCAAGACATCCTTCGTGTACAATGAATTAGCTTTTCTCCAATGCATCTAAAACAGTGCATATACCATCATTGAAAGAGAAGGAAAAAAATCATTAAAATAATTTCTGTGTCCTGTGGTTCAAATGAAGAAATCTCAGCATTTAAATGGTGGCAGGGGGTTGGGAGACCATTTGGAAACTGTTGACTCTGAAGGGCAGACGTGTTACGCCTCTTCAAATACATGTTACTATACCATGCTCCCTACCAAGTACCAGTAATCTCCCACCATAGTCCATTGGGCCCCCTTCCATAGTTTCCACATTTCCATCCTCCCCCTCTGGTAACCTAAGTCCTTCAGGTTTGGTTTTGGTTGGCTTTTGTCTGGTTCTTTACTTTGTTTTTGTACTGCACATGCTTGAAGTCATCCAGGTTTTGTCTTCTACTTTGACTCATGCCAATTAGCATCATTGCCTCCAAAGCCACCCATGTTGTCACAGGTGGCAAGATTTAAGCTTTTTATACAACTGACTAGTATTCCACTGTGTATACAGACTGCATCTTCTTTACTTATCTGTTGTAAGGCACTTAGATTGACTCCATAGCATGGCTATAGTAAATAGTTCTGCAAAGAACATAGGAGTGTAGATATCACTTCAAATTAGCGTTTTTGTATTCTTCAGGTAAGTTGTTAAAATGGCTTGTTAAAATTGCTGAAAACAGTATACACACTTAATGCAATTGCTATCAAAATTCCTATGGAAATAAAGAAAATATCACTGAAACTTGTATGAACCCACAAGAGACCCTGAATCACCAAAGCAATCCTGACAAAAATAATAGGGTATTATACACCCAGACTTCAAATTATACTACAAAGCAATAGTAATCAAAACAAACTTAGTACCTTCATTGAAAGATATAATTATCAAGCTAGATGAGAATCTATGTGGGAAAACAATGGAAAATAGCAAGTCTGTGTGTGTGTAAGGTGGAATATATCTTTTTTAGGGAAAAATGGAAAATAATTGTCCTGAAAAAGTGTCAGGTTGCTTCAGAATATGAATAAATATAGTAAATAGCACATTTTGAGCAGATATAGCAAGTATAGGTTTGAAGAAGGAAAATTTTCTTTGACTTGGATTGTAATACCCCAGAAGAATGAGTCTGAAATGGTGAGTTTGAATGAATTTGTTTGTAAGGATTTGGGAGGTAAAGAGGCTTATGAATCCTTTACTGACAGAGATGTTATGATTGTAATAGCAGAATGTAAATTTTCTCAGCAAATATGCTAAATTAATCTTGAAGTACTTAACTCTCCTCAATAAGAAAGTATAAATGATTACTCTTTCATTTTTGTGCAATTGCCAAGCAACAGAAATTCTGTATCTCATTTGAAAATATTTTTCTTCACTCTGAAAATCATGTAATTCCCTTAATTATTTTTTAAACAAACATGTTATTTATGAAAGCATCTTGCAATTAGGTTATATTTTGCTGTCTATTTTAAATATTCTTCTGATATTGTGGTTAATGTCAGGTAGCCAGGCACCTGTGTTCCATTCTTTATCAAGTGTCTCATCCCCTCCAATCACTCTTTTGATTCTGAACTAAAGTCACATCCTAGATTCAGAACAATGTTTTTCAAGATATCTTTACTACCTAAACAACATTTGGAGTTTTCCAGAAGTCCTTGGAGACCTAAGAAAGTTGTTCTTTCATCTTATTAAAGGCAGAATGCTAGTAGTAATTAGGTTCTTTGATGTGCTTGATATTTCTTAATTAGCTCAACATTACTGTAAGAGGTACATGGGGAAAACTGTCGAGTCAAAAGAAAAGATACCATTCCTAAGTTAGTTTTGTGCAAGGAAATATTATTGTTTCACAGATTTTCTACACTACGGAGAGATTTAGAAGACTCCAGATTGAGGCTGTACCCTCAGTTCATAATATGTTTGACTCTCAGGAGAAACCTAGGTCAAATCTTAAAGCAGTCATTACATTGTATAACCCAACAAAGAACTTCATTTTCATCGAGACTCCTAATACTGATAGTGTAATAAACTTATCATTCTCGTTCAGTCGGATCATTGACAGATTGTTTATATTTTCACCTCACATTTGTGGAAAAATTCATACTTCAAGAGATAATCTTCTGAGCTGACATCATTTAGCTATTAGATTTTACCAGGGGACTGAGGTAATATTTCCAAAATTATTTTTAATCAGGTAGTATTCAACTTCATGAAAGCAGACTGTGTTCCCAAGATCCAGTGGAACAAGACTTGATGAAGTCGAATGGAACGAATTGATGAGGAATATCCATTGTGGTTACTCATTTTGGATCATCAAAGGTAATATTTTTCACTGTATCATTTTCTGATGAATATTTGAGCAAGACATTTCTGTTTCTTGGTGGAGTGTCCCTTTGTAACTTGAAACGGACAGGAGCGGATATTGAGGCTCTGTGTTACACAGCAATAAAGGTATTTATCCAGGTCCATTAAAATTCAGTCTTTTTTTGGTCCGCCCTGGTGGCGCAGTGGGTAAAGCACAGCACTGAAAAGCTAAAGCCACTTCCGCATGAGTTCGATTCCCGCCTGCCCTGGAGGTGACCACATGGCGTGGCAGACCTCTCCTGACCCGCCCGCTGCTCCCCTCAGCAGTGTACTTCATCAATCTGCCTGTTCTGCTCCCCACTCTGTCTCTGGTGAAGCTTCTCGCCGCCCCTGAGCCTCTGGCCTGTACCCCAGTTCTGTATGCACAAATAAATAAATTTTTTAAAAATCGGTCTTCTTTTTTAATTGTCTTATATTTTTTAACCAGAATATAATTAGGCAAATCAGTTATGCAATCCAGGATATGACTGGACTGTTTTAGTTGAGAATAAATCTCACTTACTCACATATGAAAAATCTACAATTGAGGACAAGTAGTTGTATTTTAATTTATTTTGGTAACAAAGCCCTTCTGTGGTGCAGAGGTCCTGTATCCTGGGTCCGATAATTTGGGAACCTTGACAGATTTTGAAGACCTCAAGAAGAGGTGAATTATTGTTCCTCTCAACCATTGTTAATTTTGCCTTGTATTTGAGTAGAACACAATTTTCTAAATTATTTACAAATAATAACTTCAAAGCTCTACTTCAGGAGCTCTGAACTTGCTCTTCCCTCCACATGGCATCCTCTTTCCCCGGATATCTAGAACCTACTTCCTCACTTCTGTGTCTTAGCCCATTCTTGGTAAGATCTTCCTTTACCACCGCACTTAAATTGTGCTAACAGCTCCCCAGAACACACGCAAGCTTCGTATCCCCCAACCCCTAGGTTCTCTTTCTATTCACAGCTTTTATATCTATTTGTTTATACATGTTTCCACATCATTGTTCATTCTAAAACGATGTTCACTTCCCCTCCTCCGGTGTAGAACTCTTAGAATTCCCTACCCCAGTTCACTGGTGCATGATCACCACAGCGCCCTGCGTTCTTTCCTCCCCCTCCTCCCCCCACCCCCTCCTCACCCCTCTCTCTTCCGCTCCCCTGCAGGGTGTTTCTGGTTCATAATTGTCTGTTTGTTTTTGTTTTGTTGTGTTTTTTACTGTTATTATTTGTCCCCTATGTCTTATTTGGTTCCCCTATATTCCTCTTATATGAAATCACCAAATCTTAAAAAAAAAAAAAAAAAAACAATGCTCACAGGGCCAAACTAGAGTAAACTTGGAAATAAATATATCTGTATTTTCTATACTAGTAGGGTGACAGCTGGCAAGAAAGAAGAACCATCAAAAATGATAGCTATGCTTGTAGGTGGCATCGTGTTAGGTCGGGACTGTTTGTTTTACCCACATCTGCTTCACTGTGTAAGGGATTTGCAACTGCTGTTTGTCCGAGGACTTCAGAGGGCACGTGAACACTAGACTGTGGGTGAACAGAAAGCCCGTCCCTGGCCCTCTTGACTCCAATGGCCAGAGTGCATCCCAAGAGCAGGGTGTACATTTCAGTTTGGATTAAGTTTTGCACAAAATCATCTCATTGGCACTGAGTCACTTCAGTATCATCAGTCTCCCAAAGATATTTTGTTTCCCAGTGCTACACTGAACTCCCCAATGGTTTGTAAATACTTATTTCTCCTTATCCCAACTCAGTTAGGAAGAAAAACTGATCATCATTCCCATTTTAAGATAGTCAATCTATTAATAAATGTATTATTGTTATTGTTCTACTTAAATCTAATACACACTATATGTGATACTACATATTGTAAACTGAATATTACACATGTGCACATACACATATATGGAAGGAAACTTACATTCTGCATTTAAACCTTCAAAATCAGCCACTACCCTGCAAAAACTCTGTCTCATCTTTGCATCAAATATTGCTCTTAAATTTAGAAAACACATGAACCCAAAAAGAAAATGCCAAGCGGTAATTCAGAATATTAAACTCCATCATGAATGGTTATATATTTGTCTTCCTAATTGTGATAATTACCATCATCTAAAAATATGACCTCAGGTACTATCACAGAAACAAAATTTAATAGATTCTCAGCATTACTTTTATCGGCAGAAACCACAGAATCTCAGAATCAGAAAACATCCTCAAGTTCCCTATTTCAAAACCTCAGGGCCAGAACTGGGTGGCATAAGTGACCCTCAGCTTGTGCCGGGCTGACATAAGGAGCGTGCCAACAGAGCATGTCACAAGCACCTCACCTTCCAGGACAGCTGCCGCGCCCCGCTGGCGGGCGCCCCAGGGAGCTGTGCCCCTGTCGGAGAGCAGAGCGAGAGTGCTCAAGCAAATAAATGTTCACACACCTTGTAGTACTGTCAGGAAACGTTGCTCTTTGGTCCTTTTGCCCAACCACAAGCCTACTGGTATTGCGCTTGGTTTTCTTCTTTCACTTGGAGGTAACAGGTATCAGAGCAACAGCAGAAGCACAGCGTGGCATGGAACCCTGGAAACCCGGCTGCAGACCGGGCTCCCAGAGGGCAAGGTGGGGGCAGGGAAGTGAAAGCGAGAAGGGGCCCGATGGGCCACGGCGGAGAACTGTGGGTACTTACCTGGTGGTGGGTGAGGAGTGGGAACACAAAGAGGTGTGAACCCACACCTCTAAATGTGCAAAGGTGTGTAAACCAATGTTATCTGGATGAAAATGATTCAACTGCTTTTACAATAGAAAAGAAATGAAAGAGACCATGGGCTTCCTGAGGAACACGCGGCCGCAGCACGCTGGCTTGCTCACACTGTGCAGCTCATGCGCAGCTCTTGCCTGTGAAAGGTGCCCATGGGTGGGGAACCACCCCCTTGCAGGGACGCCAGGGAAGGTGCCACAGAGAAGACTCAAATGTTCAAGTTTGCTTTTGTAACTGCTCTGATGGTGGGGGTGGCGACTTGTCTGCCAGGCGAGTTTTAAGGACGCTCCAGTGTTAACCCGTGAGTCTCCCCAACACTCAGAGAAGTGTTAACTTACTCCACGTAATGGGTGAGGAAACTTACACACAGAGAATGTAGGAACTCGCTAAAGGTCAGGTGATTCCGACGTATAGGTTTATTCTCATAGGAACCCACAGAATTCCTCTTTTTGAACTTAATACCGCAATGATCTTTCGAGTCACTAGCGACTTATTTCTCTTTTAGTTGTTCAGTCTTCCAACTCTTAAACTACAGGGGTTTCTTCTATGGACCAAAGATGGTGGTGAAATGTCTCCTTTCTTTATGCAGAGAGGTACTGTCCCAGGATTATTTTTTTAATAAAGTTTTAAAAATATTTTTAGATTTGCATAAAAACTATAAGCACAGTATGTAGTTCCTATACACCCTCCTTCTCATTTCTCCTATTAGTAATACATTAGTATCGCAACCGTATTATCTGGTACAGATAATAAAATGATATTGATCCATTGTTAATATTGACAATTTTCCACATTTAGAAGGCTGTTAATTGTTAATTAGCCTTCTTTGATAGATAGGGGACCAGTTAGACTAGATTATTCTCAGGTGCCCTTCGGTAGCTAATATCTATGTAGAAGTCCTTCTTCCCAAGTTTAATTTCAAGTATCAAGGCCAGGGTTGCTTTAGGCTTTTATAATTATCTCCTCACCTGCTAGTGATCCCAATTTTTTTCTCTTAAAACGATGACTAGATCGATCTTGCTCGTATAAACTCTGATGGTGTTGTTGCATGTTCTAAGTCTCCTTGAAGCATAAGGTAAACACAGCTTCCTCTGTGTGGAAGTCGGTCTCCACATCTTCCCATCTTCCTCTCCTTTGGGCCTGAAATTCCCGTGGTTCAGCCAAGAGAACTGTGAAGTTCCCACCTCTCAGCTCCAGCCCCCAGGCTTACTGCACTCTATTACTTAAGGCCTCCAACAACAAATCTTTCTTCTCTCCCAACATCCATCTCACATTTTTCACGGACTATTTTTTTTTTTTACTCTCCACCTCCTCCTACATCCTCAGATCGATGAGAGTTTCTGATTTATGAACCCCCTTTAAAGTTTATAACGCTAACACTATCATGTTTTTGTTTGTTATATTTCCTTGTCCTTCCTTTCCTCAGCCAGCATCACAAAGTTCTGAGAGCAGAAATGGGGTAGACATCACTTTAAGTTCCCAGCAAATTTCCAGATACTTAATAGTTATTTAATATGGGTACATTTGAAATGAACAAATTTGCATTTAATCTTTCTTTTCAAGCTCAGCTATGCGAATTGTACATTTAGAGTGATAAATGAAGAGAAAGGTTCCAATCACAAAGTATTTGTTCTAGTTGATTTTAGAAAATCAGAACTTGACAGCTTAATAGAGTTAAATAAGAAGTCCGATCACGAGGGTGACGTAATCAAAGCAGGTGCTGGCTGGGTGGCTGCATCTCCAGGGTCTCGGCAGATAGCAAATCCATATGCTGGGGTGTACCAGGTTGTAGGCCCTAATACCTTTGCTTCAAAAACCATAATTACATATAATGAGGCTGCTGAAGTGCGTTGTTTGCTTGAACACTCATGTTGCCAGCTCAGGCTCGCATTCATTAAGACACATTTTCTCTTGGGTGTTGCATAATGAGAAAGTGTTTTAGTGTCGATAAATTTCTCCTGTGATTGATGCTTGAACACAGGGCCATTGCCAGCCCAGACTAACTTCCGGAAAAACCACAGATGCCTGAAACAGGATCAGAGTAGAAAGATTAGCAAGTGACACTGGTAACCAAGTGACTATTCCAGGGGCTGAGGGGACCCTCAGGAATGCGGGGTCCCTAACCTCCCAGCTAATGTCAGGGTATGTGTCCACGTTATTTATAGACTTTCCCTGAGATTTTGAAGAAGCAGCTTTAGTTTCAGTGTTTTTACTGTCAAAAAAAATTTGTGACAGGAATGGGAAGAACACAAGGGACTATGTTGCTGGTGCACGGGTGAATGGGTGGGGGAATACCACGAGGACTCACACATTGCACAAAAATGAAGGATGATGTAATAAATGCATTTGAAAAAAAAAAAAAAAACAAGAATCGTGAGCTCCAGGATTGGGGTTTGACTTTTCTTGGTCTGATTTTGTACTTACAGTGTGGATCAGGCTTCTGGTTTGCAGTTACCATGTACACACGTTAGTGAGCCAAAGGCCCATACTTTATTCTGTTTCGTTTGCCCCTTTTATCATCGGTTATCTCTGAACACAGGCTGAAGAGAAGGAACTTCTTTTCCCAAAGCTTAAGTAAACTTACGTGAGAAAAATACCCACCCCCATTTTATTGGATCGATGAGGTACTTCGCCCTCCCCTCCTTTCATTCCTCGTTATTCTTGCTCGCTCTTCTGCATTCATTCGTATGATCAGCTATTAATCTAAAATATGTTTTTGTGTCGGGCCCCTACAAAGATGAATTAGGTTTTTAGCTGGGAAGATGACGATCTACCAGAAGAGCCACTTAAAGAAACAAATGCAGGACTGTGTTATGGGGACTCTGGTGAGTGATTATGGAGCGCAGAGCAGAGGCTGATCTGTTATTCATGAGTTTCCCTGAGCTGGGATCAGAAGGTCATCCCAGAGGGAGGCATCAGGGCATTTGCAGCATGGAACACGCATTTGTTATTAGACCAGTAGGGGAGACCAGAGCGCTGCGCTGTCAAGATGACCGTCCAGGATGTCACCCACAGTGAGGACTTGGTCGGAGCTAAGTCTACATTCCTCGTGCCTATCCAACTTCTGGGCACCACTGTTTTTTTTCTTCTTTTTTTAAGATTTATTTATTTATGCATACAGAAACGTGGTACAAGCCAGAGGAGCAGGGGCAGTGAGAGGATCCACCAGAGACAGAGTGGGGAGCAGAGCAGCAGACCTGTTACAGGGCAGGGAGAGTGGGGCACCACTGAACCCCCCAAACCATCTGCCACATCAAGACAAAGCATATAAGACTTTAATGAAAAGGAACTTTAATACAGTGAGTGTATAATACAGAAGACAAAGAATATAATTTCTAAGTCAAACACCTGAATTTACCCATCCCCTCATGGGCAAAAGTCCACCCAAAAGGGACTGGCCCAAAGCAAGGCCTGAAAGCTGCCATGAGACTACAGCACCTTTTGGC
>NW_004567119.1:5430145-5432350 GCF_000260355.1 Condylura cristata | reverse complement strand
GGGTGTTGCATAATGAGAAAGTGTTTTAGTGTCGATAAATTTCTCCTGTGATTGATGCTTGAACACAGGGCCATTGCCAGCCCAGACTAACTTCCGGAAAAACCACAGATGCCTGAAACGGGATCAGAGTAGAAAGATTAGCAAGTGACACTGGTAACCAAGTGACTATTCCAGGGGCTGAGGGGACCCTCAGGAATGCGGGGTCCCTAACCTCCCAGCTAATGTCAGGGTATGTGTCCACGTTATTTATAGACTTTCCCTGAGATTTTGAAGAAGCAGCTTTAGTTTCAGTGTTTTTACTGTCAAAAAAAATTTGTGACAGGAATGGGAAGAACACAAGGGACTATGTTGCTGGTGCACGGGTGAATGGGTGGGGGAATACCACGAGGACTCACACATTGCACAAAAATGAAGGATGATGTAATAAATGCATTTGAAAAAAAAAAAAAAAACAAGAATCGTGAGCTCCAGGATTGGGGTTTGACTTTTCTTGGTCTGATTTTGTACTTACAGTGTGGATCAGGCTTCTGGTTTGCAGTTACCATGTACACACGTTAGTGAGCCAAAGGCCCATACTTTATTCTGTTTCGTTTGCCCCTTTTATCATCGGTTATCTCTGAACACAGGCTGAAGAGAAGGAACTTCTTTTCCCAAAGCTTAAGTAAACTTACGTGAGAAAAATACCCACCCCCATTTTATTGGATCGATGAGGTACTTCGCCCTCCCCTCCTTTCATTCCTCGTTATTCTTGCTCGCTCTTCTGCATTCATTCGTATGATCAGCTATTAATCTAAAATATGTTTTTGTGTCGGGCCCCTACAAAGATGAATTAGGTTTTTAGCTGGGAAGATGACGATCTACCAGAAGAGCCACTTAAAGAAACAAATGCAGGACTGTGTTATGGGGACTCTGGTGAGTGATTATGGAGCGCAGAGCAGAGGCTGATCTGTTATTCATGAGTTTCCCTGAGCTGGGATCAGAAGGTCATCCCAGAGGGAGGCATCAGGGCATTTGCAGCATGGAACACGCATTTGTTATTAGACCAGTAGGGGAGACCAGAGCGCTGCGCTGTCAAGATGACCGTCCAGGATGTCACCCACAGTGAGGACTTGGTCGGAGCTAAGTCTACATTCCTCGTGCCTATCCAACTTCTGGGCACCACTGTTTTTTTTCTTCTTTTTTTAAGATTTATTTATTTATGCATACAGAAACGTGGTACAAGCCAGAGGAGCAGGGGCAGTGAGAGGATCCACCAGAGACAGAGTGGGGAGCAGAGCAGCAGACCTGTTACAGGGCAGGGAGAGTGGGGCACCACTGAACCCCCCAAACCATCTGCCACATCAAGACAAAGCATATAAGACTTTAATGAAAAGGAACTTTAATACAGTGAGTGTATAATACAGAAGACAAAGAATATAATTTCTAAGTCAAACACCTGAATTTACCCATCCCCTCATGGGCAAAAGTCCACCCAAAAGGGACTGGCCCAAAGCAAGGCCTGAAAGCTGCCATGAGACTACAGCACCTTTTGGCCGGGACCCATGGGAAAGGGTCAGAAATGGGAGGAAAAGAGCAAAATCAAAATCACTATAAAACACTGCCATAGTCAACCTCCCCATGAATCTCTCACCCACATCTCTTTCAACCAGTCCAGGGCCGAGAAACAAGCACGTTTTCTTCATCACATGCTCCCTGCGGCTTCCTCGGGTCTCCTTCTGGCTCTCCCTCCTGCTTCCTTCCTCCTCAGATTCTTTCTCTTTTCTTCTCCCTGCTCAGCTCCACCCTCCATCTGGGTGGGGCAGGGAACCTGGAACTTCCCCTTTTCCTGGGGACCACCCAGTTCCAGATGGAGGAATACACTGCTGAGGGGAGCAGCAGGCCTGTCAGGAGAGGTCTGCTGCACCTTGTGGGTCACCTCTGGGGCGGGGAGCAAACACGCACTCACGCGGCTGCAGCCAGCTTGCCGTGCTGCGCCCTAACCCGCTGCACCACCAGGGCGGGCCCTGGGCACCGCTCTTAAGAGCCAACTTGCCTTTCAGCTTCAGGCTGCTCTGTCCTTTTCTTTCACTTTCACGTGATGGCACTGTGAAATGCTCTCCCTGACCTTCATTTGGTCAGCAGCTTCCCCACCCCCTACTTTATCATTTTATACCTAACCTGCTATAATCCTGTTATCTACAGCTTGTCATGTCTTTTTTTTTTTTT
>NW_004567119.1:5427211-5428894 GCF_000260355.1 Condylura cristata | reverse complement strand
TCTGTCTCTCGTGAATCCCCTCGCCGCCCCTGCTCCTCTGGCCTGTACCCCAGATCTGTATGCATAAATAAATAAAACTTTTTAAAAAAATGTCATGATATCTAAATAAAGCATGCCTCGGAAAGAAAGAAGCTTCCTGTCCCAGTCACAAGAGGATATGCCTTGAATTCCAAGCTGTGATTTTTAAAAAACAAACTACTTCTTACATGAAAAACCTTGAATAGGTGTGAAATTAATTACACACCCCCACATATACACACACACACATACATTCTGAGGGTATTAGAATTGCTCTTCTCTAATATATTTACTTAAATATAATATTTTTATTTCTGTTTCTCAGAAAATTCCATTCATACTTCTTCTCAGGGAAAATAGTTCAGTCAAATCCCAGCACTCCAGAGACCAGTGGTGTTAGTGAGAAAATACTTGTTTCCTAATGTAGTGTGTTTCTAAATAAGAGCTACCTCAATATCCAATTTGTATAGCATGCAGTGCATCTTTATGGAGCTCTCCTCTTAAATATAGAATTGGCAGTGATGCTTCATTTGTAAGATGGCAGTTTACATTGAAGATTCTTTTCCTCAGGAATCATAATGTGTTTGAGCTCTCTTACAAGTTATCTAAAGTGATAGCAAGTAATAAGATACATCTTAAGGCTGTAATTTTTAAAGTCTAGCTGAAAAACAGAGTGAGCGTTCTTACATTACTCACCGAGGCTCGTCAAGACCTGGGACCAGCATATCACTGCACTTGGCTGTGATTTACTATAGAGGAAGGACAGACAGCAGCATCCAATAAGGCTAAGGCGACCGGGTGGGGTCTGCAGGACACAGAGAGGCTCCCGGAATCCTCTCCCAGAAGTCAGCATGCGCCTAAGCCCTCCAGCAACGCTGTCAAATAGCAGGAGACACAGCACCCAAGAGCATATTGGGGTTGTTCACAGGCACCCTCTGTCCAGCGCCCCCAGAAAGAGTGCAGCAGGTCTGCAGAAGCCTGCTGATGACAAGTCACACGAGACGCTCTTATCAGTTCAGGAGTGGTAGGAGCCAGACTTGAGTCAAGGGTCGCTGGCCCGAGATCTGACTCACCTTCCCCTGTTAGCTTCTCTGGGAGCTGCCCTGGAACTGAGCTAGTGCAGGACTCCAGCACCAAGATGCGGCATGTCCGACAGACAGCTGTGCACATTCCAGAATCCAGGTGACTTATAGCTCACCTTGGGTGCCTAGAGCTGTAAAACCTTCTATCTTATCCAACAGGAGGTCCGGGTCCATGGTTCTTGTTAAACAAATTGGCCAAATCCAAATTACCCTCACCTGTAAGAGCCTGCCTCTTTGGGGAATGAAGCCAAATCTCATTCCATCTGTAAACTCTCTCAACTAAAAAAATATATTGATATAGATATAAATATAGATATAGAGATAGAGATAAAGATAGAGATAGAGATATCAGCAGCCTCAAGACTCCCTTGAAATCTGCCCACACTCCCCGTGCTCTGTCGCTTCTCATGCAGCTCCAGCCTGACTCCCTAAACTGACTCCTGTATAGAACAGATTCCTATGAAGACACCAAGACTGTTACCAAACGCCCGTCTCAGTTTCCCTCAGACAATAAAAGGAAACATCGTTTGAGGAGAAGGAAAGTGGTTTTGTTATAGGGCACCTCAATTCAGAGAGAGGCACC
>NW_004567119.1:5425481-5426781 GCF_000260355.1 Condylura cristata | reverse complement strand
TTCTTCATCACATGTTTGCTGCTCCATGTGGCTTCCTTAGGTCTCCTTCTCCATCTGTCTTGTCTTCTCTCTTCTTCTCTCTCCTTTTTCTCTGCTCAGTTCCACCCTCCTTCTGGGTGGGGCAGGGAACCTGGAACTTCCCTTCTCCTAGGGACCATCCTGTTACAGTTTTATGTGTCGACACATGAGGAGGGCAGCGGACTCATGCCCGAAAGCCCACCGTCCTGCTCTTTGGCCAGTTGCAGGGCTGTTTACGCAATGTTCAACAAAGAAAAGGGGAGGTGGGCGAGTGTCCGCAAAGGCTAGGGAGTAAAAGTGAGTGCTGGGATGGAGACCAGTGGGCACCTGCCTTTATTCACACAAAGACAAACAAATGGGGAATCAGCGAGAGTGATGGGGAGCGGGCAGGAGCAGCACAGGGAGGAAGAGAAGTCGCTTCAGCAAGCTTTCCCACCATTTGCTTTTGTTTGGGATTCCTTTCCTTGACCCTAAACCTGTCAAGGAAGAGGAACTTCAAGGAGAACAAACTCACAATCAATTAAGAGCTCTGGGAAAACCAATTCTGTCATAAATTTGTCAAAGAAGGCAAATCCGCAAGCTTATCTGAGAGCCCATTTGCTGTATCAAGACCCTCGGGCCCTTTAATCCTCCTTCCTCAGCCCCCACCCATGAACCATAAAGGTCAAGATGGAGTTTTCCCACTTTGGTTACCAGGGTAAGGGGCACCCCAGGACCCCTTTACCTGTCTAAATAGGTTCTGCCATCCGCTACGTGAAGACAGAACATAGTGTAGTGGAAAAGAACTTAAAAACAATTAGCGTGCAGCAGAGAGAAGCGAAAGGAAAGCCTGTCATTTCCAAATCAAACACCCAAAGTTGCCCGTCCCCTCGTGGGTAAGTGCCCAGCCAAGCAGGGTTGGCCCAAAGCAGGGTGACCCTGCTGAACGCCTGCCACAGTCTAAGGGAACTTCTGCCCCATGGCAGAGGGGCAGAGGGGCCTGGCAGGAAAAGAATGAAACCCACGTCAAGAGACAGGCTGACCACAGGAGCCTCCTGCAGTCTCTCACCCACCTTTGTCTCAGGTCCCCCACGCTGTGTCCTTGCGGGTCCCCCACGCCCTGGTACAAGTCGGAGGCTGGGGGCAAGCGCAGCTTCGTCACGTGTCTCTGCTCCTTGTGCCTCCCCCAGGTCTCCCTGACTCCCTTCCTCCTCCTGTTACAGGGCACCCCAATGTGAATTGGGTTGCCTGTCTGTGGGTCTTCACCCGTGCGCTTACGATTCAATCGTATTATGGACACACT
>NW_004567119.1:5411303-5423971 GCF_000260355.1 Condylura cristata | reverse complement strand
AAGGAAGAAATTTTGTGGAATGTCTCAGGAGCTCTACTGAGGTTCCACAAATTTTCTTTGATGAAACAAAGGACAGACTACCAAATTTTTTCAAATATTGAATTCTGGGAAGCTTTGTCACAAATATGAAAACAACAACAACAACAACAACAATCTCAATCTCTCTCTCCAGCAACTCCTCCAGCATTCCTTGGGTGGGCCAGCACCCCCCACCCCCATCTCAGATGAGGATAGAACAGATTTTTCACACATTGACAGTTGCATTTTGGGGCACAGCCCAGAACAGTGTTAGCTGTCCTTGGGGTGATTTCCTGGGGGTGACAGAAGAAAACCAGGAGCATGGACCTGCGATGCCAAGTCAGTGCGGAAGGACCCAGAAGCCAAGCTACTCAGTTTGCTGCAGTTCTGACCCCAAATTCAAGTGACACCATGATTGTGCAGAAAACAGCCAATCAGACTCTAGCAACTTATGTGTTTTGATATTTGTTCTTATTACCATTTGTTCTCAAAGCCCCCCTCTCAGAGATACTGACTTCCACTTTACCGCCAGCCTCCTCCCGGATGAGCTTGCATTAAGCTACTTCTTTGCTCCAAAAGGGGTGGCTTTTGGCTTCTTGCACCTTGGGGTTCAAAGCCTCACCCCAAGTGGGGCTAAACTGTGTCAGCTTTCTGCACACCTTGCTGATTTGAAGATCGAGTTCACTCATGGATTCAACAGCCTCTAGCCAGCTAAAACAAGACTTGCTGGGGGACAGGGTTGGGGTTGAGGGGGTGGGGGGAGGAGCAGTATAAGCAGAGTCCTCAAGGCCTGCAGAGGCCCAGCTAGGCTGGTTTCCCAGGGAGGGTTGGGCCTGGGATTCCAACACTGCCCCAGGCCTCTGCAGCCAGAGCTACACCTGCCAGAGAGCTGAAAGAGGAGGGCATTGACCTTTCTCAAGTGCATTTGCTCAGAAGTAATAATTAATAAGATTCAGATCACCGCACTGATGTCATTTGGCATGGAATTGCCATCCTCCTTATCAGGACCTGAGTGATCGTCATTTTTTCTGGCCTCAGGAGGGACACTCAGTACTGGGGATTCACTGCCTGGCTTCACTGCTCCCCCGCAGCCAGAGCGCTACGATCATCAAGGATAAATTCCAATTGGCCGACCTCAAACTCATGGCTCAGGGATGATAGGGGCTAATTTAGCTCTTCATGATGATATGATAATGCTCCTTCTCAGGGGTATGAAATGGAAATCAGCTCCCGTGTGAAATACCATGAGTGAGGAAGCCAGAGAAGCGGAAAATAAGCTGGGCTCCTTGAGACCAAATTTTGTTCTTTTTCTCTAAGCCCTAAAAAAAAAAAATATTTGTCTGAGCCTCGGATAAAGAGTCAGCAGGAAAAGGTAAAGGAAAAGGATGTCTGCAATTGCCGCAGGGACTGTTCTGTTTTATCCTGGGGCTGCTGTATCAGAGGAAGAAAATGGAAACAATTTGCTAATTGTTCTCGAGATTGGTCCGACTTTATGCTAAGGAACACAATTAGCTTCTCTGAAATGCCCTCACCAAGAGGAGAACTTCTCTCTGGGGAGAACAGGAAGTTGGGAGAAAGGCGTTCAGCCTGAGTTTCTGCAAATTGTTCTTGAAACATCCATCCCCACCTTACAAGCTTTGGAAAATACAGATGAGAATTTGGGGAAAAATTAAAGCATGCATCTGGAGCTAGCTTCTCAAGTACTTTGTAGGGACTTTAATCTTGCTGTCTTCAATAGGATTTTGATCTATTTTCCAGGGATCTTGCTTTTATTATCTTTCATCTCAAGTAATAAGAAAATAACATTTTTCTATCGTTCTTCCACAATAGCAAAATGTCCAGTATGCATGCATGTATCCCCAGCTGGACATATGAGAGGAGGATTTGTCCACTCTATAACGTCACAGCTCCATGCAGTGTACTGAAACTGAGGGAATGTCTCTACCCCTGCCCCCACCACCTCCCTGGACTTTTCCAGACATAGCACACAGGAAACCTACTGGCCCCTATTTGGCATCTCTGCAGCAAACTTGATTGTGAGAAGATGTATCCATGAATCTTGGATGCAATGAGTAAAGCAAATATCAAACTGATTGTGCTATTCCTCAAACTTCCAAACTGACTGTGCCATGTCAGGAAAGGTGCTTCCACCCACCTTCTCTGTGCCTTCTATACATGCATCACATTTCCTGCTCCTGTTCTGCCTAATTACCTGGTCAGGCTTTAGTTAGTTCAGGTGAACTACACATACACATGAAAAATTTAAGTGTCTCTGGTTGGGGTGACCAGGAGCTGAATTCCCTTCTGGAACAGCCCAGGAAAACACACTCAATTCACATCCCTGCTCTGCTTTAAACCCCATGGATAGGTTTAGAATAGCCCAGCACTGAATCATAATTGAGTAATTCAATCTTTTCAACTCCGTTTTCTTCCAGCCATCCAGTCAATCAGGACGAATAAATTCTACTTGGCATATTCACAAAGAGGAGGGAGGTTGGGCATGAGGAAGCTCTAAGGACTCCGCTCAGGTTCAACCAGCTTCATCTCCGAAGAATTGTGGCAATCAAATTTGTTCTCACCTTTCTCAAAAATGTAATTAGAATGCAAAGAGAAGTATATGAAAAAGGGATGGGAGTATTTATGAAAGTTTCAGAATAAATCTTTCTGGGTCAGGAGATTTGCCCAGTGGCTAGAATTTAATACATAAGCATCACTCTTTAGAGAGCTCCTGCTCCAGGGATTTTTCCCTCAACCAGGGGGAATATGAGGAAATGAAACATTTCAAAGAGATGTTAGAAGTGGATGGTAAAACCCAATTTGATCTCCACTGTCACGGCATTATTCCCTTTTTGCATTAAAGAATAATATCCGTAATGTGAAGATTATGCCAAGTCTCTATAAATGGAGACAAACCTTGAGGCAGTCATCTCCGACTTGCTTCAGTTGTGCTGGGAAGGACGCCCCGCAGAGATACGCCCAGAAGTGTGGGGTCAGCAAGTCTTTGGGGTGGTGGCTGAGTCCCCTCAAAGTACAAAGCCAATGCATAGGAGAGAAAAAGTAGAGCTTGGATACTGAAGCATTTGTCTACCAGTTGGGTGTGGGTTTACTGAAAATATGAAATGATGATAAATTTGACTTGCGTGATTGATAAGAGACCCACACCTTTATGTGTGTAATGTGCACAGACCTAGATATGCAGCCATATACATACATGTATCTGGGTATGCTGATACACACTTAGGATTAATCTCCCACATCAACTCTATCACGGTGACTTCTTGGAAGACTGTGCAGAAGAATCAAGTGTCTATGTTCAAGGTCAGCAGAAATGATTACACTGATTGATGAGCAGCACTCTCTATGATGGTCCAGAAGGGGAAATTTTACTGTACATTTTCTTCTTTCTTCTGGACTTAACCAAGGTTTGGGAAGAAATGAAGGAGGGTGGTGTAGGTGAGAGGTCATGGAGTCAGTATGGGGGCTGTGGAGATACATGACACCAAGAGGAACCAGCTGCCATGTATCTGGACCTATGGACGTGCGCACTGAGACCGAGAGCGGGTGCTCCCAGGATGAAGGAGCAAGGTCAGGGGCTAGAGCCTCCCTGCCTCTAGTAGAGATGAGTCTCTGCGCATGTGGGGCTGTTCTAAGGAGCAGGCCTGCCCTGTGGTTCCGTGACGGCATGGCCTACGCTCTCCTGGAGAGGCACTTGGTTCTTCTACGACCTTCCCTCCTATCTGCTCTCCTTTTACAAGCACATACCTGAACAACCTGAAGACTCCGCCTCCTTCTGTCTCTCTCTTTTCTTTCCCTGTAGTGGTGACAGGCTCCATTGACATCTCAGTCTTCCAATTCTTTGGAAGGCATCTTATTCTCAAACAATTTAGGAAAAAAATCATGCCTACACTGGATGGAATATCACAATAAAACAAAATTTATTCTCTCCTCCCATGTCCATTTCAATAAAATTTAAGTAATATCAAAATTAATGGAGACATACAATATCACAGATGCACCACTCTACAAAAGTTTCATAAAAACAACCTGGGCAATAACACATCGTTGACATTCACCACTGATAATCTGATTGTTCAGGATGATTTAGGGATTAAGGAACATTTACTGTGTTGCCTTGCCCAGCCCAATTATTTGGAAGTGGTCAAGATTCTCCCGTAAGTAGATTGAGGGAAGAGAAAGAAATGGGTTCTATCCTTCATCTCTAATTGGCTCCTGACATTAAGCTTCACATTTTACCTACATTAACTGTGACAGATGAGATTTCTGTATCTTCTATTGTTGGCTCAGAGGACCTCAGTTTTGAATCTAATACAGCATCTTCCATTTTAGCATGGTTTATACCTGGGTAATTATTCTGTGAGTTCAGTCATGTGAGATTTACTGTTAGAATTTTCTTAAATGATAAGGAATCCGTTCTCTCATATCAGTTGGGGGGAAAAGTTAAACTTGTTCTCATGATTTTCAGGAGCATAAGGAAAAATGACCCCAGTTGTGGGATGATTGGGAGAGAATTGCGCTATTTTTCTGTAACTGCGTTACAGTTCGCTTGAGTCCCACCCTTCCTTCAGAAGTCTCCAGATTCTGCTACTCACTCACTCCAACCATTTAAACCTGTGTAGTCTCTTCTGAGTCCACCACCAGCTATATTTCTCTATTTATAAGAATGACTATGAAATGAGAATGTCAGCCCCATAGAGCTCTGTCAGTTCTGATAACTGTGAGTTCAAGGTATTGGAAAAGCTCTTTTGCAAAACATGTTTATTTTATAAAGGGACATTTACTCTGTATCCACTTTAAATAGTAAAGTGTTTTTGTTGTATTTGATAAAGGATATACAGTTTAATTTACATATTCATGAGCCTTAGGGTTCCTTCTCTTTAAACTTTGTTCCTTCATGTTTAGAGTTACAATTTTATAAAAATCTGAAGTTAGAAAACTGAAGGAGAGGCCTGGTGAGTAAGAAGCTAGCATAAAGCTCAGTCTCCTCTCAACTTGAATGGAATTGCATCAGATCTATTGGAGAAAAAAAAATTGTGCAACCAAGGCCTGCATGTTCTAGAAAGACAAAGGCAATCCATCACTGAGGTAACAGCAGGGTATTTTCCTACTAGGATTTAAAGTCTGTTCTTTCTTTTACTGGTGAATGATATTTTTCCCCCCATGCCTGCCGCATTCTTTGAGTTCACTGCAGTTGTTTCTAAAAATCTTTTCATAGGATTGAATTATATTCTGCTTCTGGTAAATCCCTTGTGAAGTCAGAAAAAATTGAAAGTCTATATGCTTGGTTTCAGATCATATTTGTGGATTTATCACTAATGTAAGTAATACTGGTTAGAGATTAAAGGAGCCAGATTCTTGGGGCAAGAGACAACTCTGCTATGTCACTGAGTGCGGGCAATCATTTCTATGGCACAGTCCTGGGTTCCTTTATTCATGATCCATCACACACATACCCCTGGAATTTTGATGATTCTAAAGGCCCCAGTTAAGGATAGATACCACATCATTGACTATTAGGCCTCATCAGTGAATATCATTACTTAAGGTTTACCATGGCAATTTAATTTTAAGCTGGCTGAGATCCCTTGTTGAAATCTGTAGTTATTATGTAGGTCAGTTTACTGGTAGCCTATAGAGGGAACAGTATCTGTCCAATGTCTCCGATGGCCAAGGAGATAGGTGGATTAAGTATGAGATGCAGTCTTTAAAACTTTCAGCTTGACAAATATTATTCATCAAAACCAATCCTAAAAGCTACCAAAATGCCTAACGTGTGTTTTAACATTATACAATCTTTTCTCAGCTCAAAGGAATGAATGACAAGGCAAATGCTTTGATATTACTTTCTAGTCGCTGGGAGAACGTAGAATCGATTAGATATCCTCTATAAAATGGGACAGACATCAAAGTAAAGGGTGCATTTTTCCCTTTCCAGAGCAGTGAAGCTGAGAACTCCACCGCAGCCGTCACTGGGTTGCAGTTGGTACAGGGTTTTAGCATCTCCTCTCCGGGTTTCTACTTTGAGTCTCTTTCCTGCTTCATCTAGCTGTCAGCTTGAGTTACTCTGAGTTTCATTTCATCTCTCTAAACTTCAGATAAGTGGGGTTAAAATGCCAATCCCAGATATAGAGAAGTGAGCAATGAAAAATAAATGTTCCTAAACAGATAGGTGAACTCAAAACAACAATTAAAGATGGCCTTATTTTTACATACAATAATGATTTTTAAGCACAATAATCCACATTTTAGATACTGGAGCTAGAGAAATAAGCTAAATATAGAAAAGTTCATATACACAGAGATGTGAAGTGGTAATATTAATGGAAGTGAAAACCCAGCAACAATTCATAATGCCAAATATTGGTAAGGAAAGTAATATTATTCAATCATGGAAAATGATGGCCATAAGTTAAAATAGTTAAAAAATATATATATACAAAAATTAAATGTAGTGGATAATCAAAAATATGCAATAAGAATATGCAGAAAATATACCAAATTTGAATCACTGAGTCAGATGATGGATGATGGGTGCATCAGAGGTGCTTTTTCTGTTTATCAGAGTATCAATAATGTGGCTCTATCCCTTTTGTAAATAAAGCAAAATACATCAATATATAACAATTTATGAAGAACCCCATCATTATTTGAAGCCAAGAAAGGGGGTTCTCACGGCAGAGCTGGCTCTCCAGCCTGGGGCTTCCGGCCAAGGTGGGAGCTTTGCCATCAGGTGGGCGAGCCGGTGGCTAAGGAAGGAGGCTCAGTCTCAACCCTGAAATCTGCAGCTCAGATAGGAAGAGTTCTCCCATGCTCTTTCTACGCCCCTTCCTCCCCCAAAAGCAGAATGCCACACAGTAAACTCAGTATATTTCTAGAAAACATTTAGATATTTATTTTTTTTTAAATATTTATTTGTGCATACAGAACTGGGGTACAGGCCAGAGGCTCAGGAGCAGCGAGAGGTTTCACCAGAGACAGAGTGGGGAGCAGAACAGGCAGATCGAGGAAGTACACTGCTGAGGGGAGCAGCAGGCGGGTCAGGAGAGGTCTGCCACGCCCTGTGGTCACCTCTGGGCCAGGCAGAGATCGAACTCATGTGGAAGTGGCTTTAGCTTCTCAGTGCTGTGCTTTAACCCGCTGCACCACCAGGGAGGGCCGAAAACATTTAGTTTTTAATTTGTACCCATGTGTAATTTTCAGAGCCAATATATGGATGGAAGCATTTGCCTCTTGGTCCCTGGGTCCGTACGGGGTCCATGAGGAGCCCAAAAGAGACACTGAGAAAGCAGCCGAGACGCTCACACCCTGGCTTCAGTGTTCTCAGCGTCCCCTCTAGAGTTTGGGCCTTTCCTGCCCATATGTCAATCGTTCGGGCGCAGTGTTCCTGGGGCTCAGTCACACTGCCACAAGTGATTTTCTGTCCGTCATCTGGAGGAAGATGAGATTCTTAGCAGTGATTCCTTTGTGTATGAGTCACCCAGAGTTTCTCCTAAGGCATTAGAAAAATCATAAACCTGAGACCCCCCCCCCAGTCATAACTGGAAAGAAGAGGCACTGGAAGTGCGTGGGAGGGTGTCTTTCAGATGACGGCATCAGGGCAAAACAGCCAGTCTTCGCAGCTGCCAGCGCACAAGGCCAGCTCTCAGGTTGGGCATTGGAACCCTACAAGGCTCAGGTCAAGGGCTGCCCTTTGCTAGCTCCTTCCCTAGGAGGGGACCTCAAAGTGTTTGACTATTCTGCCTGGTAACAGTGGCTCACACTGGCTGGCGACTTGACTGGCAACTGAGTTTATGCTAAATGCCAGGGGTGGAGTCCTTGGACACAGTATGTAAGTCTCACTCCTGGAAAGTGACTGGCCCAGTTTTGTGGGTGGGTTAGGCCTGCATGAGTGATGCCCAATTAAATCTCGGAACACCAAGACTCATGTGAGATTCTCTGCCTGACAATATTCTCTATGACGTAATAGAAAACTAGGTGTCTGCACCACTCCACTGGAAGAAGCAACTGGAAGCTGGCATCTGGTCTCTCCTGAGCTCTGTCTTCTGCCGTTGGTGACTTTCTTCTGTATCCTTTCACTATGATAAAACATAACCAAGAGTGCAATGGTTTCTCTGAGTTCTGCAAGACTGTCTAGCCCATTACTGAACCCAAGGCAGGTGTCCTGGGGGTCCCTGACACCACACCTTTTGGGGGCTGATTTAGAGTCACCAAGATTATAAGAGTGCCCAGCCACCTAAAGTGTGGTTGAAGGACATGTGGCATGACCACAGTATTAGTATTTCTGTTAGAATGTTATAGTTCGCAGCATGTTCTTTTCTCTGATCCTTCTCTAAGATGAGCTGTTTTTTCATTTCCTTCAATAAGAAGTTATTGTTTTTGTGTAAAAAGTTACCTCAAAATGTATTGAATTAAGAGAACAAATCAGTATTAGCTTCACTTTCAGAGAGTTGGGATCCTGGAAATTTAACTGGATAGTTTTGGCTCAGGCTTTCTTGAGAAGATTCACTCCCTGAGGCTGCAGCATCATGCAAAGCCTTAGTTGGGACTCCAGACTCTGCTTCTGAGAAGACTCACTCCAGTGCCTATTGGCTGTTTCCTGCTGGCTGTGGCTGGGATGTCTCAGTTTCTTGCATGTAAGACCTGCTCTCCACAGAGCATACAAAGCAGCTGGTTTCCACCACACTGCACAAGACAGAAGCCACTGGCTTTATATTTGAATCTTAAAATTGACCTAACAGGGGCCTCCCTGGTGGCCCACGGGCTAAGTCTCAGCATCATCATTGCTAGGGCCTGAGTTCGATCCCAGTCGGGTAGCTGGCCCACCTGGCACACAGACCTCTCCTGCTGCTCCCCTCAGCAGTATATTTTGGTGCCTCTACCTGTTCTGCTCCGCACTCTGTCTCTGGTGAACCCTCTCACCCTCTGGACCTCTGGTCTACACCCCAGATCTTATATGCAAAATAAATATTTTCTTTAATGGCCTGACATTATTTGTGCCACATCTGAGACATACTGGTCACACAGATGAAACTTCATCTGACAAGAGAGGGGATTACACAGGGCTCATGGCACCATCTTGGAGGCCAAGAACCCCTGAGAAGGAGGAGATGGAGGGCTACAGGCAACCAAGATGTGTCTCTGGGGGGAAAGTCCTTGGGTCACCGCTGCTCTGTAGAAGATGGAGAAGGAAGCTCCAAGCCAAGGAATGTGGGTGACCTTCAGGAGCTGACAGGCCAAGACTTCCGTGTCCCCTAAAACCCCTCTGGAAGGAACATAAACTCAGTGCCGGCTGCAATGGCACCATGACAGACTTCGGTCTCCCTGAGTATAAGAGCCAAATCTGTGTCATTTCGAGCCACCCGGCTGGCGGCCATTTGCTACGGCAGCAAAGAGGATAGCCCAAAGGTCCATACTGTGAAAGGAAGAGCCAGAACCGAATTACTTTCTTGACAACACATTCCTTGGGCATCCTGCAGCACTCGCCCGTGAGCAGCGCCCTGTCTGTTGATGCCACGCCAATCCCGTCCTTATAGCATAGCGCCAAGTACGTAGCATCATCTCATTTTATAGATCAGAAAAATTACCTTGCTTTGGCGGTTTTGTAATAAGACTAAGGAGCAGAAAACCTAGCCGGTAATGCTTTCAAATACCAGCTTCTATCATTTTTAATTATCTCTGCACACTGCTGTAGGAGCTGTGCATGCCTCTCCCCTTTGGCTGCTCCTGTTTCCACTTGCCGTTTTTTATCTGACCTAAGATATCGGTGATTGAACTATAAGACAGAATGCTGCCGACGAAATTGCAAACCAGTGCTTTAGTGTAATTCATGAATTACTCACACTCGCATCTCGTTGCCTTGAAATTTTTTTCATCTCTTCTGTGAGACTTGCCAATTTCTCCTGCCTTCAAACACACTGGCTGGAACCTAATAGGAAATGCTTTTACACATATCACATTAAGGACACAGAGCCGAGATCCATTATTTATTTGTCAGCATTTCCTTCTTTAATCCCTTGCTTGTTGCTTTACCAAGAGGAAAGCACATAATTTTAGCATGTGATGAATATTTATTTCCATAAAGCAACTTTACGTCCTGACGCACTGTCTCCCCCGCCTTTTGCTTGCCAACCTGTCACTCAGTGTCACTTAGATGCCATTCACCTGCAGCGGGACAATGCGTGCCAGTGAGTTAGTGGCAGTGAGGACCAAAGGAACAGCTCTGAGAAAGCTGTCCACACCCCTCCAGCGGTGTCAATGCCATCGGTTCCGTGATGAATGTTCATGTCTCTGTTTTGTAAAATACAGAAGGCTGCCTGGCTTGGAGTCAGTGGGCCCTGTCACTGTCCAGTGTGTCTCGTGGAAGCAGCCAGGTTCTTGCAAGTTGCAATTCAATCTGGCGAAAGCAAATCAAGCCTGTCTCGCTCACTTTCATACAGTCCAACAGATTTTATGCTACCAGGTGGTTAGGATCTCTAAGAATGAGTGAGCCACCAGTGCAAAAACTAAGCCAGACGCCTCACCCGTCAGTGCCATTCACATCTGCGCGAGGACCCGCGGGCACAGAGCCTGACAAGCCTTATTTGGGTAAAACAAAAAAACATTGTGCAAAGCAAAGGCTCGTGAGTCTCCTCTCATCAGCGTAAACTCAGGAAAAGGTCCAGAAGGATTTTTAAGAACTCATGGGAAGCAGTGGATGGTGGGGCAAAGGTCACAAGTAGGGCGCCTGTGTAGCCACAGCGTCGGGGAGACACCCCTGCAGCCACCCGTGCCGTCTGCTGCCTGGGGACACCACCTGGGCTGTCCTTTTTGCTGCCGTAGCAAGTAGCCGCCAGCTGGGTGGCTCGAAACGACACACATTTGGATCTTACACTTGGGGACACAAAAGTCTATGATGGTGCTCTAGCGGCTGACATCGAGGCATCAGAGGGTCATGCTCCTTTGGGGAGCTTTAGGGGACATTGAAGTCTTGGCCTTTCAGCACCTGAAGTTCACCCCCATTCCTTGGCCTGGCGCTTCCTTCTCCGTGTTCAACAAAGCAGCGAGAGTCTGAGGACATTCCTCCCAGGGACACATCTTGCTCGACTCTTCCCCCACCCCCCTCTGTTATTTCATACATGCTATATACAACATGCTATATAATCAGAGCAAGATGATCTGAGTCATATATTTTATTATATGGTATATAATATACTCTGAGTCATCTATCCATAACGCATATCATGACATCTATATTCTAGAAGTTAGGACCCTCGTGACAACACAGACCCACCCAAATAACCAAGAACCTTTTTTTTTTTTTAAAGATTATTTATTTGTGCATACAGAACTGGGGTACAGGCCAGAGGCTCAGGGGCGGTGAGAGGCTTCACCAGAGACAGAGTGGGGAGCAGAACAGGCAGATCAACAAAGTACACTGCTGAGGGAAGCAGCGGGCAGGCCAAGAGAGGTCTGGCTCGCCATGTGGTCTCCTCCGGGGCAGGTGGCAGGCGGGAATCGAACTCATGCGGAAGTGGCTCCAGATTCTCAGTGCTGTGCTTTAACCCGCTGCGCCATCAGGGAGGGCCCCCAAGAACCTTTTTAGGACCTGCTGGTGACAACCTTGATGGCCTCTGTGACATAACTAGTCTGTCTACAGGTTTGGGGATCACCTCCGGGGCACCTCTAAGGGGATATCATTCTGCAAAACGTGCTGCTTTTGCTCTTCATTTACAAAATTTCTCCATTTTATTCTAGAATGCTGGGATTATAGTTTCACTTTTTCACCAGATATGTCTGGAGCCCCCACTGCTGGCATCATGTAAGCCTGCAACTCCTGGGAACTTCAGGGCGCCTCATCTTCAGAGGTGCTGGTTGAAAAGAGGCTGTTTTAGGGAGGAAAACAGTGTGACGGTTATGACTAGCTACACCTTCCACTTTCTGCAGGTGGTTCTTCCCCCACTCTCCGTACCTACTGTTGTCTCCAGAAAGGAGACTGTTGCTTAAATGAGCGGATGCACACAGGTGGGCCAGGCCTGTGGTCTTCAGTTTAAGGGCACACTTTCATTTTCAGTGCAATTAACTGTCTAATTGAGCATCCAAATTTAGCAGTAGCATTTGCATGTGCAATTAATTATGATTTAAAAGCACTCTGCATTAATGGTTTCTCTTCCATTATCTACAAATGTAATTACTGAAGGATGGATGTAGTTTGCAAATCATCTGGGAAAGCATTTTTGCACCCCTGGAACTGTAAATAGTAAAGTCAGATTCCCTTTTCAGCACCAGGCATTACTTTTCACAGATTTTGCACCTATTTCAGCCTAATGCTGAAAATCAGGGGGCAGTTATTGGGCAGGGGGTACTGTGAAAGGGGACCCAATTGCTTATGTATATAACTTTTCCTTGTTTGACTTCACTCAGACAGGACAGAGTTGAACCTTGATTTTGCAAAACTAGATGTAGAGAGAAAAGCCTCCTATTAAAAAAAAAAATGTAGGCCCTCCCTGGTGGCGCAGCGGGTTAAAGAGACATACTGGTCACACAGATGAAACTTCATCTGACAAGAGAGGGGATTACACAGGGCTCATGGCACCATCTTGGAGGCCAAGAGCCCCTGAGAAGGAGGAGATGGAGGGCTACAGGCAACCAACATG
>NW_004567119.1:5369113-5411203 GCF_000260355.1 Condylura cristata | reverse complement strand
CGCCAGCTGCTCCCCTCAGCAGTGTACTTCGTCGATCTGCCTGTTCTGCTTCCCACTCTGTCTCTGGTGAATCTTCTCACCCTCCGCATCTCTGGCCTGTACCCCAGTTCTGAATGAATAAATAAATAAATCTTTAAAAAAAAATGTAAAGGCAATAAGCTTAGTGTTTCATACATATCATAAGATTAACATCTAGTTCAGCTGAAGAATAGTTGTATAGTTTTCTTGGCTTAAAAAAGTCAAAATGTAGTCTTAAAACACTGACATGCAATTCAAATTAGGATCCAAAAATAATTAATAGAGAACAGACTGAAAATAGATTCCCGGTGAAAATAGAAATGCTTTGACTGAGCAGACCACACCCTCTTCATATGCCGAACAATCACAAGGCTCGCTAGTGTTGCCTGAAGAAAAATAGTAAGTATTTTGCTCACCTGAGTTTCCATAAGTGAAATGCCCACAGGTTTGTTGGGGCAGAAGAGACATAATGAAAAACCGAGTCTCCAGGCTTTCCTTCTCTGACCCCAGGGGTATGCAGACTTGAGGGAGGGAAGGCGGGCGGAGGCTGGAGAGCCTGGCTGCTGGCCGGGAGCTGCAGGCGGGAAATGGCCAGTGAGGAAGGAGCTGGCAAAGGAGACAAAGGGCAGAAGGGGTGGGAATGAAAAACGCTACTTGGTAATTGTTTTATTAAGACGCAGCTGCTCAAAAGGAATTGTTTTAAAGGGATACGTTTCTTTTGAATTTTCTTTTAAAAGTACATATTACATTATTAAAACATTTACTTAAAGTGAAATTTAGAAAGCAAACTGTTTAACTATTTAAAACACCTATAGATCGGGCTCTCCCTGGTGGCGCAAATGTTTAAAGCACCCCATTATGAAGTTCTCGGAGGCCACTGCAGCAAGAGTTCGATCCCCTGCCAGTGAGCTGACCCACATGGTTGGCTGACCTCTCCTAACCAATCTGCTGTTCCCCTCCGCAGTGTACTTCAGTGGGTCTGCCTGTTCTGCTCCCTAGTCTGTCTCTGGTGAATCTTCTCACCCACTATACCTCTGGCCTGTACCTCAGTTCTATAAGCATAAATAAATAAATCTTTTTAAAAAATCTATAGATCCACCTGTGTAGCCCTGTAGCTAGGGTTCCATCTAAAAGCCAACAGCGCAGCAGAAAAACCTAAGTAAACGTCTTCCTTCCACCCTGGCTCCAGGTGTTTCTCCCAAAGGTGACCACAGTTAACATTTTTCATGAATTCATCCATAAGGTGATTAAACGGTTGCTTAAATTTTCATATACATTTTGGATCAGACTGTATAATCAATCTGGGTTTTGTTCTTTGCTCCATGTATCAAAGGAGCTAGTTGCTTTGCGTATCAAGAGATTTAGGTCCGCCTCAAACTGTTGAACGTTATGCTTAGAGTGTTATTGAACTGACACAGGGTGGGCACTCTTGCTAATGACCATTCTGTTTTTCTAGTTTTATCTTTTATATGCAATAAGGTAGAGAATATTTTCATAATTATTTTGGCATGTTTTGGTGTAAATATATAGAAGGTATATTTTTACAATGATTTTTTTATATCATATCATATGTTCATTTATGCATTTTAAATGAATACATGAATTTTGTGTATGGGAAATACATTTTAAAATATAACAGCATTCACCATCACCAATGTCTAAGCATGCTCAATTTCCAAACACATTTATCAATCTATGATAAATAATCATTTAAAACTTTCCCCAAGCTAGTGAAGAAAAAAGTTTTTAATTTGCAACTTCATAGTCGCTATTGATGTGAAATAGTTTTTCACATAGTAACTTTGTCAGTTTCACATCCTTCTTTTTTATGAATTATTTACTTATATCCTGTAATTTTCTTCCTACTTTAAAGCACTCTTCCTTATTATTTGTAAGTTCTGATGTTCTGGGAGTTATCGTGTTGTCTGCTTTGTAGATTACAGATATTTTCCATTCTATTTTTGCCTGCCGGTTCTTGTTAGTGATGCCTTGAGCTCCGGTGTTGCAGTGTCTCCGCGCTGCTCATTTCCTTAAAAGGCTCTTTGGAGAAGTGCTTTGGGGTCCAGAAATGAGGATGTGGTACAGGAGACAAGGTACCCTGATGGTGCTGCGAGTCCTGGAAAATCTTTCACGAAGTTCAAGTTTGAATTTCTCGGTATGACCAAATATGACCATTGGCTTGCTTTTTTCCTCTCTATTTATTGTACATTCTCCACTAAAATGTACGTTATTCTCCCGTCTTACACAGCAACCTGGATTTCACCTGCTTTGTCTTCTTATGGACTGAAAAACTAAGTTTAAATTTTTCAAAACAGCAAATGTTCCTAAAGCAAAATGACTTTTGGATTTTGTTTGACTATCTGGAACCCTGTTTTGTTTTCCCTTAGACTTTGCACTTGTAATTTCTTAGTAGGTGTCAATTATATGCTACTTTTCAAGAAGATTTTAAAAACAGTTTATTCAGAATTTTCAGTTACAAGCATGTGACAGTTCTCTGAAAAACAGCTTTCTACTACCTTAACTAAGGTCTTTTGTTCTTTATTAATCCTATTCCCTACTGGGGAGAGGTGGTGATTTTTCTGCCTTTTTTAAGTTAGCTTGTTTGTTTTATATTAAAGTAAGGTGTACTTATTCAAAGTTTGTTTTCCCATGCATTTAGGTGCACGATTCTTTTTCTAAGTGCCTCTTTGACCATGCCCACCGATTGGATAAGTGGTTGATTTAAGTAATAATATATTATGTCCCAACCATTTCTTCCCAGCATCATACTGGAAGTTCTAGTTAATGTAATAAAGCAAGAAAATAAAGTGAAAGGTACACAGATTAGGAAAGAAGAAATAAAATTGCTTTTTGTTGACAGATAATGACAAGATAACCTCTTGGAGAATATGCAAACATGCCTGGAACTCAGAAACAGAGTGTGTTTCAAGACACAAGGTTAATATACAAAAGGCAACTGCTTTCCTCTATGGCATCAATGAACAAGTGGAATGTGAAATCGACTATAAAATGAAATTTACATTAGCAATCCCAAAAGTGAAATACTTAGTTATTTACCTAACAAGATGTGATTAACTTCTATGAGGAAACTGTAAGATCTGAGAGAATGATATCAAAGAACTAAATAAATGAAGCTAGCAATAAGTTGGAGGGTTCAATAATGTGAAACGTTATTTCTTTCCAACTTGACCTTTACATCCAAACATCCCAGTGAGAATATTGGCAAGTTGCTTTGTGCCTATCGAGTTTATATGGAGAGGCAAAACCCCTGGAGGGTCATCACAACATCAAAGGAGAAGATCGAAGTTCAAGGACCTGCCTACCTGACTTACTATCAAACTACATTCAATGAGCAGATAAACAAAGTTCCTTTAAGGCACTACCAATGCAAAATCAATCCTCAGTATCTGTGTCCTCCCATTTACAGCTTGAGATATTACCACAAAACCATCCAAAATAATAATAATAATAATAATGAAAACAGCACAGTAAAAAAAAAAAAATGGACAGAAACATTTCTTCATACATAAAGTCCTGGTGTAGTTCGATTTTGAATTAAGACTTTCAATGTTTTCCAAAATCTGGAGCAAATCACAAATCAATCTCTATCAGGTCAAGGTAGTTGAATACCTTAGTTAAGTTAAAACTTTAATTTTCTAAAGAAACGAACTATAAACATACAAAAATGAGGAGAAAAAAGTCCATACCTTAATAAAATATATTTCATTTGGATGTCCTTCCATTTGCTATTTACTCACCTCTTAGGGCCTCTTAGAAAGCAGTTAAATTGGAGTCCTTAATTATGAGTAGCGGTTAGGAATTGCTTAATCAATGCTGACTTAACAACTGGCTGCACAGGCAAGTCACAGTATCACAGCCACTTTCCAGCTGAATTCTTAAGTAGGTACGTCTCATGTATCATGTAATTCTTCTTTTGATTTCTCTAGAGAATGTCAATTAAACTGATTAGAAGTAGTTCTAAGTGTGTGAAGTATACAGCTACATTTTATTATGAGGACTAGAGAATTTATTTCCAGCAAAATATTTACCCTTGAAAAGTCCTGTTGGTGCCGAGTTAGCACATTACCCCCGGGGCTCCGGGGGATGTGGCCCCTGTTGTGCGTGTCAAGGCGGCCAGGTGATCGGGCCGATAAAGCCATGACACAGACTTGTGTTTATCTGCCTAAGACGCCACAGGGACGACCTGACCTTTCTCTGCCCTAGCACACTCCCTTGTAAGGGAGTGTTGGCATCTGGCAGCTGCAGGCGGTGTGGCAAGAGAAATTCCCCACTTCCTCCTTTCCCGCCTTAATCTTCCACTCCTGCCTAATGGTATATAAAGGGGTCACTGGCAATAAACGAGAGACTCCTGGATGAAGAACCTCGGCGTCCTGTGTTTTCTTTAACCTCATCGTCCCTCGCCGGACTCGGCTCCGATCAGCCGGACGCGGCAAAGTCCAAGCTCTTTAAACTCATCAGAACCTCATAGAGCCCAGCATGAGGCCCAGAAGGTATAGATGCTCCAACACCATGGGGCTATGGTTCTAAATAACCCTGTCTTTTAAAACACCTAAACACTTTAGGGGATATTCTAACCAGACAACAGTGGAGAACATATTTGAGTATTTTGACAATCCAAGTCTCCCTTGGTTTGTTGTGGAAAATACAGCATCCACTGAGCTGTTGAAGATGGCGTCTGAAGCCACATGGCACGTGACTCAGTCATACCAGGTTTTCCTATAGTGAGGTTGTTTCTCACTATGTTATTATTAAACTTCTTTTTGACATTTTCTCTTAAAGAAAAGAAATGGAGTGACTGGCAGGTGTTGAATGGAGGTACATCCATTGGGTTAGGCTCCATGGTTAGGTTTACCTGAATGGAAGAGAAATATGTTGTCTTTCTGTTACAGGGCACCTCAGTGTGAACTGGGCTGCCTGTCTGTGGGTCCTCACCGCGTGCCTAAAATTAGTTGTACTGCAGGCACACAAAAAAGGGATAAAGGGCTTATTTACAAAAGGGGTAAGAAAAAGGAACAACCCAGGGAGAGAGAGAGAGATACAAGATAACTAGAATATCTTACAAGCTTGGCTGACTTGAGCTCTGGTAACAAACTAACTGATAGTCCCAGTCCCGCAGTCCCAAGAGCCATTGCCTGAGCGAGAGAGACACGGCTGGACAAAATGGCTCCCTATTTATCCCCCAAAGTCCCAGAATGCCTGCTTAGCTCCGCCCTTGGGCCATGGCAGTTCTCTCCCTGGTGCTGCTGGGAGTTGTAGTTTCCAGTCACTGGTGTAGGGGGCTAGAGTCCAGAAAGCTGGAGTAGGGGGCGGACTCCACAGAACTGCAGAGTTCTTTTAGGACATCCTTCCCCCTAACATTTCCACTCACTGAAGCTTCCCTTATAGAAATATGACCTATTGTTTAATATTGTTTACGTTAGGTCAAGCATGATTGTTAGGACGATTGCTGACTTATAATTTGCATGTTTATTTATTTAACTCCTGTCACAGCGCTTGAGACATCTTAATCTTTCAGTTTAAAATTAAAACCACCTGAGGAGTCATGTGTGCATTCTTCAGAACAGTCCTGCGATCACATTTCTCTCAGGTAGCATGTTTATATATTTTTCATTTACTTCCATCTATCAACAACACAAACAGATTATTCTGCAGATGGTTGTCTCCAAGAAGTGTGATGAAATCAACTGAAATCTTTCAGTGGATCAGCACCAGCCGTTCCCAAGAAGAAGACGAGCACAGAGCTCGGGAGACCAGGGCGCTACAGTTATGTTGTAAACTGCAGCTGAGACTTGTAACTGGAGTGTTTCTGGGGCTGTTGGTGCAGGTTTATCGTGAGAGCGTCATAACGGTATGTTCCCAGAGCCGGCTTTTGCAAGCTTTTCAATTTGTTATTCAAGAAAAGTGGGGGGGTGGGGGGTGGAGAGAGATAGCAAATAACAAGGAAAAAAATAAAAAAGAAAGAGGGGGAACACTGAAGACTTGATTGCATCTAATTTAACCCTTTTTGACAGCACAGCCAAGGAATGTTTTATTCTAGATGTTTATTCTAGATGCCTGTTCTATGTGCATTTTCTAGATGTCTGTTCTATATGTTTATTTTATGTGCTTATCCTATATGTTTATTCTATGTGCTTCCACATGTCTACTTTTTCTTTTTTTAATCTACAGCAAGTAGTAGGAATGAAAAAACCACAATTACTATTCTATAGCACAAGTGCCTATTTTATCTTCCTATAAATGACCACATTTGTATTTGTGTGGATCTTTTTCCACTTTCTACTTGAGTTTTGTAGACCATGTTCAAGTTTACATATTCATCTCTTCCTCCACAGTCTTGAGATGTTCATACTCTCCTTTTTGAACCAGAGTAAGTTCTTAAAGACTTTGGAATAATAAAATCTATTAGAGCATGACTTAAAAACACAAGTTTAAATAAAACATGTATTTTTAAACAGAAAGCAGTGCATTCCCTAGGGACAATAATTGTAAAATCTATACTGGTAGTATCAGGATGTCGTAAGTTCCTTTAAAGCTCTCAGCAATAGTTGGAGTATCTATATTTGGAAATTAAAATGTATCTAATATAGCACCATTTTTATAGAAATGAAACAAATTAATTACCTTCTAGGAGTTCAAATACACATACTATCTTTGAACTACCAATTAGCATATTTACTTCAATCTCCTTCCAGAAATATATGATATATACACTTGGGACTAAATGTGAATGATAATAATTAGTAATATTTATTCTCTTCTTAAGAGTCATCATTTTTTGATTTTTCTGTATTTTTTTAACAACAAAAATCTTTAAAACAAAAATTAGACAATCCAGAAGCTTCTTATAGTAATAGAGATGTCCATACTATCAGTAAGGATTGATTTGTGATTAATTTATGCATGTATCCTAGAACATTAATTTAACTATAAATCATTTTACTCTTTCAAGAGCAGACACACCTGAGTGTCAAGCAGATTTTTGCCAAAATCCAGTAACTATCAAGTTGATCTGTCTGCTCTTGTGATGGCTAACCTGCTGTAACATATCAATTTGATTCCCTAAAAGTCATTGTCGAGGCTGAGTTTATAGGTCCTATTCAAGAAGGCGCCTTGGCTTTTCTGAAGAGGAGAGAGAAGCAGACTTGGTAACTGGATGTAAACCTCCAGAACATGAAGGAATTCCTTTTGTCAGGTGAGCGCTGGCATCGGACTGTGCACATCGAGCCCATTACCTGCAGGGTTGTGTTTTCTTTCCTTGGCTGTTCATACCTTGAAGCTCTCTTGCTGTGATCCTTGGACTCCCATGAAAGGACTGAGTTGTTGGGATAGCCCCCAAGGGTCAGGATGGGGCATGCAAGGTAAGTGTTGATGTGTATATATATAGCCTTTGGGGGAAATAAGATTATCTTCAGCTGGGACCTACAGTTTTGTGAAAATTAAGTATTATTTTATGATCATGTCAGTGTTAACCAGCATCTCCACATTCCTATCTAAATTTTTGCTAGTTAAAAAATACAGAAAATTGCACATGCAACTGTTTGGAGTTTTCTTATTGTCTAATTGTGACATTCAACAGTGAAGAAAGGAATACAGATTGTCTATTTTAGTTGAGGGCGCTGGTTATGTGATTACTGACATGGGAATAAACTACTTCTCCATGCTTTAGAACTGGAACTTAGTAAATAATGCCATGAATATGATTTGTGTTTAGACCTTTGAACACAGGGATTTCTACCAGAAGCCTAAAAGTTTTATCTTGGTTACAGTGAAAATGGAATTTTTAAGCTTTTAGGCTGGCGGGTTTAAGGGCCTCAATGATTTGCCAACAACATCAAGCAGCAGTAGGACATCTTACCTGTCTGTAACCGTTCAGAAAAGATGGAAGAGAGGCCAGAAAAAAGAGAGCTGAAGCTAAGGAAGCTGAGAAGGAGGAAGGGAGGGAGAAAGGGAGGAAGAAAGAAAGAGAAGGAAAGGATAATATAGAAGATCAGCTTCCACACGTTTCCACCCGGGAAGCAAAAGTGCTCTCTCCCTCCTCTGTTTTTCCGAGTGGAGCAGCTGCCTGAATGCCGCCCTTCCATGGAGCAAGGCAGCCCAGTCCTGTTGTCACCAAGGCACATGCTAAATTTCTGCAATCATCTCCATTTCAAAGAGCTTGCTCTCTGTTCCTGCACTTCTGTTCCCATTCCAAGTCTAGGTTAGCTCACTGGCAGCGCCAAATGGCCTCTCCCACATCCAGTGTTTAAAATGTTCAAATGGGGAGATAAGATCAGGCACAATTAATTCAGGAATTTTCTTGGGAGGCTGGCTAAAATTTGAGAGTAAACTGGGATTAGCGTTTATAAAAGAAAGAGCACTGGATGTCTTCAGCAGAGTTCTGTCTAAAGAAGCTGAAGAATAAGCTGGAGAACTCATCTGGGTTTTTCCAGTCAGTGAGGAATTGAGTTTATTGGAAATTTTGGGGAAATGAATACTCCCCCTCCAAAAGTCCATTATACTTGAAAGTTAACAGTCTAAAACTGTTGCACATTTCAAGCTGTTTGCTGAGTCTGGAAGCTTGGTGTTTCAGATTGGCCCTGTGGTGACTGCCTCCACACCCACTGTTTTCTTTATTAGGAAGCAAAGATCCCCATATGTTTCCTTGTGAGACAGAATGACTCAGGCGTTTTATATTTAATGCACCCTTGACTAGCTGTTTAGATTTTATATGCTGGTACAAGAGCACAGCAATCAGCTATGACACCGTCTGCTGAGGAGTTGTAGAGAATGGCCCTGGAGACAAGAGGTTTTTGTTCTGCTTGAAATTATGCAGAAAACCTGCACCTGTTTGATGCCATTATTTGCCAAGATCTCTCAAATGGATTCTTGTTTCCAGCATTAAATATAATGAAGTAATAGACATGATAGCATTGATCCACAGAGGCGAGATGCCCGAGGCTTCTCTCCTACCTCTCCTCAGTGACCAGCAAGGTATCTACCCTGCCCATGGCCAGGGCTGGAAGGAAGGACTGTGAGAACTTCCAAGTTCTGGAGGTGGGATGGCCGGCACAGCCGGCCACCACCTCTGTTCACTCCATGTGCCTTCATGCAGGTAACTGTCTGATGAGGTTGGGACAGGGCTTCAAATATCAGCTCACAGAGTTAGAACAAGAACATGTGTCTGTCCAGCTCCATTTTCCTACATGCAATTTTATCCTCTTCACGGGTGAGTTCGGGCACCAATCAGCCAGACTCCACTGACTCTAAAGAAACTTGAGAACCATTCTCCATGTATACATTTCCAAATCCATGGTCACCAAGTCCGATAGATTCTATACTCTAAATATTTCTTGTTGCCAATTTCTTATTCTTGTCTCTTCCTCTGCTGTGTCTTTGTGGAGTCTCAATAACTCTGCATCACAGCAATAAATTCAAAATCAATCACCTGCAGTCAGGGTACCCCACCTTCTTCTATCTGTAAAACCTTGGCCAAACTTGAATCAAAGTAAAAATATAGCACTGGACAAATTAAGCAGACCTGGAAGACTATTCCAGTCTATTGAAATAGGAGTAGAGATTAAAGTCAGCTCCACCAGAATGAATGACTGGAGGGTTCTAAAGAGCTGAGGTAGGAGGGATTACCTGCTACCCAAACATGTTTGCTCAGTGACCTTGCCCAAAGGGAAAGTAAACTTTCTCTTATCCACCTGATAGGAGGCAGCTTTCCAGCTTGCAGCAATCAATCAAACCATTGAACTTAGGGGCCCACCTTCTCACAAAGACCAGAGTTGGGGTCCATTGCACTCAAAGAGCTAACTCCCAATCTTTGAGGAAGCTATTCCCAGAGGCTTCTAAGAATATGCATTTCACAGGACAGAGGAAGAATTTGCAGCTACAAGTTCTCTTGCATAAGTGTAAGCAGAGGGAGGTCAGGGGCTCTTGTCACAAGGACAGTTCTTAAAGCTCAGTCAGGTGAGGGGGAACTTCAGGCCCTCTAGATCCCGGGCTGTGGAAGAACCACTCTGAAACGTAAATATGGGCCAATTAGCCCCTGCTTAAAAATCCCCCATTCTCCCAGAGGGTAAACAGCCTCCTGCCTTGCCCTGGAGACCTTTCTCACAGGCCTCTGCGTCTGGCCAGGGCCCCTGGAGCCCTGCCAGGCTCCCGTAGGGCAGAGCTTTCCCAGCTCAGCGTCTCAGACTGTCTTTCTTTTTTAATGAATTATATTTTCCCTTTGTTTTAAATTTTACACACTTTTTTTTACATCATTTTGTACATTTTTTTTTCCATCTCAATTGTAATCCCCGCGGGATTCCCATCACCAAATCACCCGTGTGCTGTCACCATAATCCCGTGCACTTCCCTCCCCACCTCCACCCCCCAAGCCCCCCGTTTTTGATCCCATTCCCCACTCCACCCCGCAAAATGTCTCTGGTCTAGGGCTGTTCATTATTCTTGTTATTTTCTCACCTGGTCCATTATATTCCTGCTATGAGTATACACTTTTTTTTTTTTTTACATCATTCTTCGTTTTCCTACAATGTGGGCTTTATCACCCATGGTCCCAAGAGAGTCCCACCACCTCACCTGAGCGCCATCCCTGGGGTCCCTCTGCCCTTCCCACCCCTCTAGATCCAGTTTCCTCCCCCACCTTCCCGAGTGTCTGGTTGATAGACGCCTGTTGACTTGGTTTTTATGCTGCTGCTTTTTCTCCCCGGACCCCTTATTTGGGTCCTCTCCAGTCCTCCTCAAAGAGAAGCCGCCTGGTCGTTTTCTTTGTCTCTGGGGCTGATTTCCCTGAGCACATCCCTCCAGCTCTGTCCACGCAGCTGTGAAGGTCCGCGGTCTTTCCACCCTGCTCCTTCTTCGTTACCGCCTCCTGCTGCCTCCCACAGACGAAGGATTTCCTCCTTCACTGGCCCCAGAGCAACTTTTTCATCACTCTAGCACAGACTTATGTCCTCTGACTACTTGAGGCTGGGGCAAGGGAGGGTTGGAAGTTCTCTGTGTTCAGGTCACTTTCCTCCCATGGGTCCTAGCGCCATTGATGTGACAGGGCTCCACTCATACTTTTCAGCTAAATGAAAGATGCATTTCTTGGAAATAATAACAGAGCCTGCAGACAGATCTTAAATGTTCTCTGAAGTAGCAAATCACCATCTTTTGATGGCAACTTTTTAAAAAATTATAATCAGGGGCCCTCCCTGGTGGCGCAGCAGGTTAAAACACAGCACTGTGAAGTTTTGCAGCCACTGCAGCATGAGTTCAATCCCCAGCCTGGAGGTGACCCACAGGGCGCAGCAGCAGACCTCTCCTGACCTGCCCGCTGCTCCCCTCAGCAGTGTAGTTCAGTACATCTGCCTGTTCTGCTCCTCAGTCTGCTTCTGGTGAATCCTCTCACTACCCCTGCACTTCTGGCTTGTACCCCAGTTCTGGATGCATACATAAATAAATCTTTAAAAATAAATAAAAAATACTAATCAAGTGAAAATTGAAACTATAGCTGAATAAGAAAAGACAATTTTAAAAATATATAGGCCGTTCATGTTTTCTCCTATGATTTTTTTTTTTTTTAAATCAGCTCCTTAGACTTAAGGCGAAATGAGTGTAATTTAAATGAGGATCTACACTCAAGGACTTCCTGGGCAACATGATTCAGATAAATGAGATGGAGTTGTTTGTTAGCAAACGAAGATCTGCTGTCTCCTGGTGTTGCAAAGCAGCTTTGGGGACGGCTCTATCCTCCGTGAGTCCTTAGTAAATACATGTTGACTAAATATTTTCAAAGATTTTATTGTTGAAAACATCACAGTAAAGTAGGGATTAACTCCCCTGACTGTAAGGGTTTAACTCATTTGCAGCCTGGAAAATCACACTGCACTTGATAATGAATCCATTAGTCAGGCTCCTCGTGGTGCTCAGACACGTCCCACCAACAGCTGCTTTACACCTGCTCATGAATGAACTTTGTCTCTAAATGTGCTTAGTTCGATTTGAAATTGGGTTCAGATCCATGAGCATGAATTATTTAAACCCCCAAAGTCTTAGGAGGAGAAAGGACAGTCTTCAAATTATACTTCAAATCTGGCTCTATTTAACTCCACAGATGGGAAAACTTATCAGGTCATGCCAATGTGATTAAAAAATAAGAAGATTGGAAAACATGAAAAAATTCAATATAATTTTTATATAGCAAAATGCAGAATATTAGATGTAGGAGTCAAGGCTTCTGACAAATGTTTATGTTAGCAAAGGCACAGAATGTCCTCATTCTCATATCTTGGGCTCTTCCCTGTAACATCACGCTGGAAAGGAACAGTGCACATTTGTTCGGCTGTTCCAGAACTTCATATAAACGGAAACTTAAATGAAGTGATTTGATGGGTCTCTCTTCTTTCACTTATCAAAATGATTTTGGTGAATTTTGCAATGATAAATACCCGGTTCATCCACATTGTTGCATGTCTTAGCAATGTGTTCCTTTTGATCACCAAGTAGTATTTAATTGTATGGCTGTACCACATTTTGTTATTCTACTCTTTTGTTGGTGGATGACTGGTCTGTTTCTAGTTAGGGGACATTATGATTAAATTGCTATAAAAATGATTTTACCTAGGATCACAGTTGGTGAGTTGGATGATAATGATATGCTTAACTTCGTAAGATAGTACCAAACTGGTTTTCTAAGTAATACTATTTAGCACTCTCGGCGGCCTTGAAGAGCATTCTAATTGCACCCCATTCTCATCAACCTTGGGGTTCTCAGTCTTTCTATGTTGCGCCCATTCTCATTGGTGTGTACTGGACTCTCAGTTTGGTCTTGAATTGTGCAGTGATGGTGAACACCACTTCATGTGATGCTGGCCATTTATAAGCTCCCTGTGAACATTGTGTTCTTTGTCCTCTGTTATATTACTACTAAACAATAAGAGTTCTTTAAATACACTCCCCCTCACCAATTTCTTTGTGAGATGTTTGTATTACGGATATTCTCTCTTGCCTGGCTAGTTTCTTGATGAATTTTCTTGAGCAGAATTTTTGTCTTCATGCCATGCAGTTTATCAGCATTTCTCTTTGATGGTTAATGCTTTCTAAACCCACACTCAGAATACTGCCTATATCAAAGAACTAAAGAATCTTCTGTGCTATCTTCTAGATGTCTTATAGTTTTAGCTTTATGTCTAACTGATCCATTTCAAAATATTTTCAATTTATGGTGTGAGTTTTTTTTATTGAATTATTTTTTACCATGGCAACATTGGTTTACAACACTGTATATGATTTTGGGGTGTAGGTCATACCCCTTCAGATGCATGTCACCCACCCCATCATCAAAAAGGCTACAGTCCTCCACCAAAGTCCATGAGGCAGATTTCTAGGGTTTGTTTTGTCTGCTTCTTTGTTTTCTCTGTTTGTATTCCAACCCATATTTGTCTTTCTCCTCTGACTTCCTTTCCCGGAGGAAGTGGGGGCATAGGGATTGCTTCTGAGTCAATCATAATGCTTTGTGTGCTCCCTGGCCTATGAAAACTCATGTACATGGATTATTTTTATTAAAAATGAGACACACTTAATAGATGTGTGCAGTTCCTATGATAGGGGTGTTCAAACTTATCTTTTCTTTTTGATGTGTTTTATGTCAAAATATAATTTGAGTATGAGTGAGATTTTAGTGCTTTTATTTTTAAGTAAGCACTGGAAAGCATCTGTAAGGCAGCATCTCATCAGGCTGATGTGTTTCATTGTAGGATATCGACTTCCCAGCACTCCCCACAAGTAGTTCCCTTTTCTAATATTTTGTACATTAAAAATAAAACCATTAAGGGCAACGTTAGGAAAAAAAAAATAGGTCATCCGTTTTAGCTAAAAAGTCATACCTTGAAGGAGAGGCTAATCCACTCTTCATCAATTTAGGGAGGGAGGAAATCTGATGGGTTGACCAGAAGGAGAAAAGAGAACTTGAAGGCACTAGAGACTTAGTGTCACCCAAACCGAGGCTGGTTGCTGAACACGCCCTCAAAGATTAAGACCAAAAGAAATGGCTGCACCCTTGCAATGAATCTTCACAAGAAAAAAATCCTATCTTTATTGGTCACAGAGAAAAATATTTTAGAGAAGATAAGTGGATTTCGAGTCTCAAAGAGAAAAGAAGCAGAAATACAGCTGCCTGCCTTTTTTCTTACCTCCTAATGGAGGAGAGAGAACTGCTCAGAATTGGATCCACTTGTTTTTCTGGATTTGGAAAACAGATAAAATATTGATTTAAAATATGGATTCCAAGATTGTTTTGTTTGAGGAGTCTTTTTTTTTTAAGATTTATTTATTTATGCCTCTAGAACTGGGGCACAGGCCAGAGGTGCAGGGGCCGTGAGAGGATTCGCCAGAGACAGAGTGGGGAGCAGGACAGGCCTACTGATAAGTCCTCTGCTGAGGGCAGCAGCGGGAAGGACAGGAGAGGTCTGCCGCGCCATGTGGGTCACCTCTGGGGCTGGGCTCCAACTCTTGCTGGAGCGGCTTTTTAGCTTCTTAGTGCTGTGCTTTACCCGCTGCTCCACTAGGGAGGGCCTATTCTCTAAGCCCCTTTTTATGCCTTTGTGCCCAAGGCCCTGGGCTTTTATTTTGCATTCTCCCCGCGCTACTGCAGAAGTCACTCATGACGGAAGAGGGCGCGCCAAGAAGGGAGAGAGGCGGTGCTGGTGTACTAGACCGCCCCCCATCTACCCCCCCACCCCCGCCGCCCACCTGCCTCCCTACCCCTCATGGCCACTCACACACCCCACAGGCTGAGAACAGGGCTCAGGTGACTCGCTACGATTTCTGGTTTCCTAATCCCTACCCTTCCGGCCTGGCTCAATTCACCCAAGCCACGAGACCCGAGTCCTCAGTCAGCACCAGAGCCAAGAGCGTGGCTGGCCCAGGGCCCAGGTTGCAGCCCAGGGTTCAGAGGTAGGAGGCAGGTAGGGCGTCACGTGGGCACTCACATCTGATGTCAGTTAAAGAGCCTTCCGCTAGCGCCAAGGGTGCCTGGGCCAGCGAGTGAGTCAGCTTTCACCTGGAAGACAGAGGCGTGTGGGTGAGCAAGGTCAGTCTCACCCCCAAAGCTTCCCTGAAGCGCCGAGTTAGGTATGTTCACTCTTCAGGACAAAAGCAGAAACGTGAAGGGAAGGGAAGGGCCCATTCAGCAGGGTCACATCCTCACAGATCCAGCTTGCACTGAGAGGCACTTCTGGAAGGAATAACTGAAAAGACGCAAGAGTTTTCAATGACTAATGCCCAACAGAGCTTTTAGTGAGAAAGTACATTACTGTAATGCACTAGAAGGCTACCTGCCATTAAAATGAAGTTGACAATAAAGTAAGCTAAAAACTTGCAAGATAGTATGTACAATATGATTCATTCTTATATTTAAGAAATGTAAATATGAAAGAAGGAAAAGTTATTAAGAATAATGTTCACAGTGATAAGTGGTTTGGTTTTTAATTCCTTTATTAAAATCTGAATTATCTGTTCTTCCGAAACCAACCATTGAAAACTTAATTGAAGAAAAAACTGAATAAAAGAAGAGCTATTGATTGGGTGGACTACAAAGGAAGGCATAGCTGTGTCAGGAATCGGCGAGAAATAAATACCAGCTTGTGCAGCGCTCATAGTCGAGGAAATTAATAACTGACTCAAAAGCTTATCTTAAGCTTCCTATTATCTGTTCCCCTCAAGTGGACTTCTAGTGTTACCTGGTCCCAACTTTTCATTTTTTCCCAAAGATTTATGTATTTATGCATACAAGAGTTGGGGTACAGGCCAGAGGTTCAGGGGTAGGGTGAGAGGATTCACCAGAGACAGAGTGGGGAGGAGAACAGATGGACCCACTGAAATACACTGCTGAGGGGAACACTGGAGAGACGGGAGAGGTCTGCTGTGCCCTGTGGGTCATCTCCCTAGCTGGGGAGGTGGGAGGAGGGGGAGAGGAGGGTCGAACCCATGCTGTAGCAGCTGCTAACAGCTCCACAGTGAGGAGACTCAGCCCCTCACATTTCTGACCTCCTGTTATTGGCCACCACTGATTGGTGAGCTCAGTTTGGACCTCAGTGACTCATCTATAAACCTGGTCACACACATTTGCTGGTGGAATCTATCACCTTGTTCCCTGGGGATGTGGAAAGGAAAAGATTTCCCTTGAGAGAAACTTGCTGCAAACTCGCTGCCTATTTTGGGAAACAAATTATACCTGCTGCAAAGAACCTGATTAAGTTCACCAGTTAATATGCCAGTGCAGTACAGCGACAGGTTTTTATTGAAGGTGGATCAGATCAGAAATCCCGGGGTGCTCTGGTCAGTTATTCTTGGAGCAGCTGTGGCTCAGCCCAAGCCTCACAGAGAACAGGGGGCCTGGAAGCCCACAGAGAACTGAAGTGGGCTTGTTTGATAGAGAGTTTCAGAATCTATATTGAGGAATTGTTATTTGTTGAGCTGGTCTCAATATTCCAATCTCCCTATCACTCTCATGAGTTTTCTATAGAGTTCATTACTGGGCACAGGGTTAGGGGGTGCAGGCTGGGAAGTGTGCAAAGCTGCCCCTAGTTTATCAGATAACATTTATCCAGATAACATCAGCCCCAACCAATAAAATCCTTTCCAGAACTCCTGTGTAGACTGAAATCAAAACAGTTCTCTCCAGTCACATAGAAACACCCTTTACATTCCAATCCAACATTAAGCTGTTGGGTCACTGAGTAAACAAGATTGGTAGATAAGTAAATCTAAGAATCCTTGAGCTGGGTAGTCAAGCTAACTCCTCTAAGAATTAAAGAAATTTTCCTTTTATCATCATCACCATTATCATCATCATTATCATCATCATCATTATCATTATTTTGAAACTCTTTTGGCCCAGATCTTAGCATTGACAAATAGGGACTCTTGTAAATACAAGAGGATTTACAAGAGTCTTTACAAGAGTCATCTACCGTGACTCAGAGTTCTGTTGTTGTTGCTGAATTCAGGTCACATCAGTCTGCAGCGCTGTATAATCGGAAGTGAAGATTTCCACCTTTTCAGAAGTGTGTCACCACACCACATGTGCACCCATGTGCCCCTTCCTTCCCCTTCCTTCTCCCCTTTGGGAGCTGAGCTCGACACTCAGCTTTCTATTGCACCGTGGAGACGCTAAAAGGTGAGTTAGCAGGAACTGCTGACACAGGTCAACCTTCTGTTGTACCTACCTAGATCCCCCTCAGGCCACACCCCAAGAGGTGGTACTGGCAAACAGGGTGCTCGCCGAGGCCAAGGGGTCGAAGATGCCCTTTATGTAAAATATACGTGTCACCGTCCTTCAGGAGTTGTAGGATCAAATGGTAACAGGGACGCGGATGAGGAAGCCAGGCAGGTGCAAGGGGGCCTGAGGCTGCAAATTGCCCATCCTGTGACATAAGGGCCACTTGACTAAGCTGAGTTCTTTACGGAGCCACAATGTGACCGCACACACTCATTGCGATCTGTCAGAAATGCCTGAAATGCCAAGGGAATCCAAGGCCCATTCAAGGGCAACCAGAAAGCCAGGGTCAGGCACTCTTGGCGAGTCTTTCAGAAGGTGGCAGCCTCCACAGGGCATGACTACCGGGGCTCCCTGTGGATTGCAGAGGGCCAGTCCCTGTGAGTCTGCCTTCTTTTCCAAACACCCATCACCCCTTCAGTTTGATTGACTTTCCTGTGATTGCTAGGACATTAAGGCAAAAGACTATCCAGGTAGCTATTTTGTTCTTGAGTTATTTAGGGACACAGCTGTATAGAAAAGATCAAATTATTAGTCCTCAGGGAAAGTGATAGGAAAAGAAAGGAACACTAATGTTATCCTGTACTAATGGAGAACAATCTGTGCAGCACTTAGAGTCAAATGATCATGAAATTTTTATTCCAACCTGACCCTGGAATTCAGATAACATTTATTCTAGGAGAAACCCCTTTGAAATGAGCGGCTAACAATTCCTAAGAGGAAGCTCAAAATAAGCATTCTAAGCTCATTGCTGAGGTGTGTTAAATGGTCGCTGTATGCCCTGCGCAGGCAGGGGGAACGGTGGTGAGCGTAATAGAGGGTAAAGTGGCAAAAGCCAAATACCCTTAGGCGGTTGTAGATACGGGGTGTCCTCCGCCCACCTCTACAGGCAAAGTTCTCCTCATCCTTTCTATTCTTGATAGAATACAAGAGACACACCTTAGCGCTACCAGGCTCCTTTCAAGATCCTTGCTCTCCTCTAAGTCCCCAAGCCCGTATCTAAGACCGTGTCACTAAGTATTTCAGAGTTAGCGAGGAGCATGTCTCCATCTCCTTCCCTGCCACCTACTCCTTCTTGAGAAGGCAATATTTAAGTGCCTTAATTCTTGAGGTAATTAAGCTCTGAAAAGTGGAAATCTCTGAGTTATGGCACCCCAAATTGCAAAGACAGGGGACCACCTTTGTGGTATTGCATTATATAAAATCTGTCGAATGGTAAGATATTTATAAGATGGGGAATTTGCTGTGGGAGTTTGCTGGCCATTCTGCAAGTTCGATGTGCCATTTAAACAATGGTTTCCATAAATTTCAATTATTTCTGAATCAAAGAGTGCTCCACTACCTCAGTTCTTGACTAAAAACAAGCATCAGATTGTTCTCGATACCTCACAGCAGAGTCACCAATTTATAGCCTTGCTTTATCAATTGTTACATTGGGTGGCTGAAAAAACACCTATGTCTTTTTGGGAATTTCTCCCTGGAGATGTGTTCTTCAAATTGTCTCTTTGGGGCTCAATCAACAGATTTAATTTTTGGTATGTTTTTGTCTCTAGCTGCCACATATGGCCTCCAATATGTCTCTAGCGAGTCCACATATGGGACCAGTAGTGTTCAACACTCCCCAGCAGATTCCTTCAGTCACCTCTGAGCAGTCAGGCATTAGGGAATGACTCTACCCACCGGCCCTAGGGAAGATGAACACTGACAGCAGAACTAACCCTCAGGAACTGGGTAGCTGGTCAAAGCTTCCCTCACAGGCCTCAAACAAGTGTTAGAAAACACAGATCTTTGTGTTTTCCTGTGTCAGCACCCAGAACCTCCTCCTGCTTCTGAAGGTGGGCAGAGAACACTGGCCTAAGTCCAAGAAGAAAGAAGTGACCTTTTTATTGACAACATCCCACGATGTCACCTCGTGAACTCCAGGGAGATCTCACACACACCCTGTCACCACTGTGTTTGCTGGCTCAGGGGCTCTGTGGAAAGGGTATTCATTTTGCAGCTGATGTAAATGACAGTCCCTGTCTTTGTATTTCACTGATTTGAAGTGACAGTCTATTAAAAGTGTTCGTGACACAAACAGGATTAGGTGGTAATGAAGGACTTATGCTTGGCTGGTGACCTTGAGCCTAACAATCTTAAAAAAAAAAAAACAGTCTTTCTTTTCCACCATTTTCTACACTGTGATTTCTTCTTACAAGTGGCAAATTCAAGAACTGAAGGGAAAAAAGTATGTTAAGAACTATTTTTTTGTACCCCCTCCACTCAGACTAGGGTGGGTGGTAAGAATTTGGCAGGTTAAATTGCTGTTAATGTTTATTGTGACCTTGAGGGTTTGCTAATTAAAAAAAAAAAAAAAGGCACCAACTTTCCTGCCTTTACAGCTTAATGATGAGCACTTGAAACTATTCACACACCAGGTCTGAAAGCCATACAGGAAGTTTGACCTGCTCCACAGCACCTACGCCAGCCCCAGCCTTACCTGATACCTGTAAGTGTTGGTGATCCAGTGTCTCCTGGACATATTCAATTCTTGACAAACTGAGAAGGACAAAAGCCAAGAAGATGAATAGTCAACGTCCTACGTGAAATCAATAACTAGCATGAATGATGTAAGCCATTACATTCAGGAACTGGGTAAACATTGTGGTTTTTGTTGTAGCAAGATAGAGAAATCTAACAAATAGAATAACTTGAAAATGAATTGGGAGAGAGGATAAGCATTTGGGAAAATGATAACATTTACTGCAGGAAGTGACGACCATTATAACTGTTGTTAATAAGTGTTGAATTTGAAATGGGGTGAGAAAAAGCAGTGGGAAAATTGGATTAATGGCAGCAATCCTGGGGCAGCAACCAGCAGCTAAATCAAAAATCACAGCAAATAGATCATTTATCTTTGAGATTCTCTGGTCAAGGGGATCAGTGGATAAGACTCCAGTTCTGCTGGAGAACAGGTAATAGTGAAATACAGTTAAGTTCTCACTTAACAGTGTTGATAGATTCTTGGAAACCAAGACTTTATGTGAAATCATATATAATGAAACTTGTTGCTAGACATACATCACTGATCATTCAACTGGGTTTTTGTTGTTGTGATAAGAATTTTATAATGAAAAAAGTGTTGAGGGAAAATATGTTGACCTTGTTATTTGGGGATGTGCTGTAGAGGAAAGTCTGTGTGTATGTGATATTGTGTTTCAATCCAAGTCTAGCTTTAAATATGCTGATTTTAACTAAGGACTCACCTCACTAGAGTTAAAGTGCCTTTAGGGAAGGGAGGGAAGAAAGCTATTTGGTAGATGCTCTATAATAAGAACCATAGTCAGTATCCAATTGAACTTACCACATTCCCAGTAGTCAGGGAAGTATTGTCACAGCCTCTTAGAGAAAAACAGGTGCTCAGCAGGTAAGCCATGTGCCCAGGGTCCGTATTGACTGCATCTGGCTCAGGGCTCTCCAGGAGGTGTTTTTCAAGGGTGACTGAGATTTCCTTCAGCAAGTCAAAGGAAAAGGCCTATACCTTCAAACGTGGTGTTACAGTCTTGTTCGTAGTGTGATCCATGGACCAACAGGATCGCATTTCCTGTGAGCTAATGAGTTTGAATCACAACTTATCAAGACCCCGTGACTCACACTCAGGTGGCAAAACAACTTTTATAAAATTAAACACCTCCTGATGCTTTCATTCCTCAAGGAGAATAGGGCTCCTATTGATTCATGAAATGCTTTAAAAAGCTGATGAAAACTATGGCGCCTTCCCTGCAAGACCACAGAAGCACACACTTCTCTTTATGCCCTGAGTTCTGTGCCTGATGACCTAGTTATCTGTAGACTCCAGGTTTAAAGTGCCTGGGGAGGTGATGTAAAGCAAAGGAGAAGTCAAAGCAGTCAGAGGAATTTGGAGAGTAGAAAGTCTTGACTGATTGCCTTTGTGTTTCAGTTAGCAGCAATGTAATTATGTGAGCCGAGTCCTGCCTGCTTTCCTAGAAGCTGACAAGCCACCCACTGTCTTTAAATGACTTGTAAGGACGCAGTGGATTTTCCTAGAAATGCCATCTCCATTTATTTGCCTCTCTGTTCTTCCGTGTGGACTTTATCAATGACAATCAGTTCCAAGGCCAAGATCTTCCCTTCTGATTAACAGGTTACATCTGCGATGATGCTCAGGCGCCTCATTCTTAGGGACTTTGGTTATAATTTCAACTGTTTCAAAAACTTCCTTTCAATAAATGTGTAATTATCCAACTAGCAATAATACTGTATAGTCCTGTGGCTGTCTTACTAGCTATAAAGTCTGCCACAAAAGAAGTTTTATTTTAATTGTAGATAAACTATGCAAGTTTTCAACCCTTTTTTCACAATTTTATAAAATATGTCTAAAGCGGGCCCTCCGTGGTGGTGCAGTGGGGTAAAGCACAGCATAAGAAGCTAAAGCCACTTCAGCATGAGTTAGATCCACACCCGGAGGTGACCCACATGGCCCAGCAGACCTCTCCTGACCCATCCGCTGCTGCCCTCAGCAGTGTACTTTGTCAGTTGGCCTGATCTGCTCCCCACTCTGTCTCTGGTGAATCCTCTCACCACCTCTGCACCTCTGGCCCCCAGTTCTGCATGCACAAATAAATAAATCTTTTAAAAAAATCATGTCATCAAGAGTTGACTGTGCCTTTTAATCCCTTTGTGTGGACTTTAGGGAAAGATTTGTTTTTGTTGAGAAGAAGTATACTGCCTCCTAAACAGATTAATTTTCAAGCTATCTGGAACCAGTTTTGGAAACACGGTGATATTAAAATGGATTATTATCCAGCCTTTCCTCTTTAATAAAACTTTAGTTTTGTCCAAGTCTTTAAGTGTCTTGGTCTAATCTTAACTGGTTTTTATTAGAACCTTTCTCTTCTCCATTAAAAAAAAAATCCTGTTGGTTTGGAATTTTGTGATCATTTACCTCTTTTCCTCACCATCAGAGCCCTTCAAAGAGGGTTCACTGTCAATGAGGGCCCCCCATATAAATGTCTTTACAAAAAGTGGGATAATTATGAAACTAGTTGTCAGTTGCATGAAAAGACTACAAATAGTTATGTTTATTGTGACAAAAACTGTAATTATTTAGATTTAAATCTACACAGCAGTTTGGGCTCTGATTCTTTGTAACAGTCTAATAACACAACATTTTATGTAAACAATTGACTAGTAAAAAGTGCATTTTAATAAAATAGAAATATATGCCAAAGACAGATTTCCATATAGACAAAATCATTCCATTAATGAAACAGTTTATTCTTTTCATTTTTTAGTCAAGCAATTAACCATTTAAAAAGAGTAAATGTCAAAATCAGCCTTTTCATGAAGTCAAACTTGAATTTACTGAATGATTATCCCCCATGGTTTGCTCTCTTTTACAGTTTTAAGTGTTAAACACAAGGCAGAATTGAAGTGCGAGTCATTTTCTTAATCTCCACAATCATTGTGTTATCTTTATTTCAATCTTCTTACATTCCTTTTGCACCAGGTGGTGAAAACTCCAGCTGTGCCTAAACAAATGTGAACTGGCTGGCCCTTGACCTTGACTCCTGACTGCCAGCCACATCTGTGAGGATAAGAATGATCTCCAGGATGAACTTCAGGGTTATTAAAGGATGTGACAAATAGCAAATTTGCAATGTAAGTGTATGTTACTCAAAATACCTGTAACCTGAGCTGTGGTTTAAATTTAGGTCCCCTCTATTTTTTTCCTCCAGGGATGAGTATGTTATGCAGGCACTGTGTGGCATCACTGGGTGCTGGCAGACGTAGTAACTTTCATAATGGTTGTTTTTCAATTCTCTATGGACAATGCACATGCTTAAAGCCAACACCTGGGTGCTCAGACCTGACCGTGGCCCACCGGGGCTGGCAGATACTCATTACATTTAGTACATTTTCTGCTCTTTGTAGGGGATAAAAAAAGGCAACTGAGAAATGAAATGAATCCCAGACATGTCAACGCTACTGAGAGCAGAGAGGCCTGATGGGAAACTCAGGTCCTCCAATAGGTAAGTCACCCATGTTTCCTGGCTAAGAGCCAGAAGTCCTCTTCCAGACGCGATGGGGAAGAGCTCCTTTGCTTTGCAAATCTACATTCTCCTGCCAAAGGAATAAGCCCTTCTCCGATGACCTCTCACCCATCAAAAAGCCATTCAGTGAAAGAGCAGAGAACAGCAACATGGTGTCTATGGATCCTGAGAACTTGGACTCCCAGGAGAACTGCCCAGTGGATTTTCAAACTTTTAACATATGAAGTGGTGAAGATTTGGGGTCAAATCACAGAAAAGACAGTAACCATTTATAAGAGTACTGCCGGTGCCTACAATTTTCAAGCTAGTGCCTCTTGAGTGCGAAGCATGATATGTTTCTGATTAGCTTCATCATGGGTAACAAGTCCTTGTTTTCACTCTAACAAACCATAGGACACCGTGAGCTTACAAGGTATGGAAAAGAGTGGATTTCTTTTCAGATGAGATGTTTAAAGCAGTTATTAATAATGCTGTGTATAACAGCTGCCTTTATTTATTCATAAATACAGCACAAACATCTTACTTGTCAAAAGGAGAGGATTTTCTTTTACTATAAAAAGATAATTAATTCAAGCTGGATAAACTTAATGGTGCATTTGCCATCTGGGCAAAGCAAACAGAACACCAGAATAGAATTGTGTGAAGAAAAAATAATCAAAGTATGAAATAAAAATACAAGCTTAAACTCTGTTTTGACTTCTTTAACAGCAACTATGTTTCCACCCTAAATAGTAGGTGCATGCTAATTTGAAGGGAAATGTAAAAGGCAGCAGGGCATAGAGAAATACACAGCTGAATGTGAATAAATACTCAGGTGATTTCTTTCTGTTTTGTTTATTTACACAGCAGTAACAAAACCAAAAGGTTTGCTGGCCTCTGCTATATCCAGGAGAGACAGGAACTCCTAACAAATAAGAGTTGAAAGTGTTTTGTGAAAAACCTTGAGCATATAGTAAATGATAATTGTGTTCATCATCCTGATTCGTTAATCGAGAGAACTCAGGCATTCTGGAGGCTTTGACATTAACAAATCAGTTCAGGAAACTGAACTTTGTTGATGGTCATGATCTTGAAAACCCTGAAAATGATGGCACTTGCATTGTGGGAACATCACGAAAGAGAATTCTAGTCTCCCTTTCAGACTCTGAGCCATTGCTTATTCAGAAATGCTGCTTCTTTCTTGTTTTCTCTCTAAACACAGCAGACAAGCGATTCTAGCTGCTAAGCTGTGTGCAGGCTGACTCCAGGAGTTCGCAATCATCACGTACATGGGGTTGTGACCTTGGGGCGTTCTCTTGCTCAATCACTCACCACTACATTGCTTCTTCCCAGTTCCCCTTTTTAACGACACCATGTCACCATTCAGCAGAAGCCTGGCATCTTCCTCTACCTATTTCTCACAATGGAAAGGACTGATGCCCTTACAGAAACCAGTTCTCCTTTAAAGGTGATTTAGAAAGTTCTTCTTTCAAGATGCCTCTCTGTGTGAGGATTTTGACTTCAGATCAATTCTGACTATCTTCAGAACCTACCACTAGACTTACATGTTACACTTTCATGACCTTGACTCTCCGTTCAGATGTCCTGCAAACTGGTTTGGTTTTGAGTGAGCAAATGAACACTTGCTGAAGTTGATCTCCAATAAGAGTAGTGAGGAATCCCTCAAGTGATGTAATAATGGGGCCCATGTAAGATGATGCTATTAAAAGTGACTTTATTACCCTGGAATTTTGTGGTAAGGGGATTTTTGACTAAAATTTTTCACTAGACAGTAAATACAGTGCCTCTGATCTTAATATATGTCAGAATGAATCTCTTTCTTTCAGTGTAACACAGAATCCTAACAGAATCTAGAGACCAGTTGATACCAGCCTTCCTGGTTTCTTTTAGCGCTTCTCTGATCCCAGCCACTCACCCCTCCCTTCTACTCTGTGAACGAGCTATGAGCCTTCTGACTACAGGCTTTGACAGGCTGCTTCTTCAATCAATTCTCTTCACTCTTTCCCAGATTATTCTTAATTATAATTCATAGCTGCGCTCAGACATCATTATCTCAAAAACCTCTCTCTGATATCTTGAATGAACCTGCCTCTTTCTCTGTGCTCTCCTGGTGTCCTTTGTAGAAGTGATAATAACTGCATAAGCACTCAAGTGATTAATTGGAGAACAGGACTTTCCTGCTAGAAAGTAAACTCTATGAGGACTGATACTACGTCTGTCTCATTCACAGCCATCACCACAGCCCCTGGCATAGTGTCCACACACAAGTTTCAACAGACTTGTTCACAGAGTTACCGAGGAAGTGAATTCCTTGATTAATGACATTGCTGAAGACAAACCACCTGTAAGATGGCACTGGATCCTCTGATGATATGCTAAAAGTGTTGGCTAAGTCTGTAAAAAGCGAATGTACAATTTTCAGTTCTGTTTGTGTAGCAATTTCCTCTCCTATTCCTTTAATATACTGGAGTATTGAAGACATGAAATACGGAACAAATCATGCCATTTATTCATTTTTTTCCTGTGTTGCATGAGCTACATTTTATCACTGGAGAACTTATCGATGAAGCTCGAGTTTAGCTTGTATAATAAATTCCTCAGTGAAGACAAAATTTAGTCATCGGATGCATTCAGAAACATTGAACCAAATCTCTATGGAAATGGGCTTTCCTCTGGGCAAAATATTTATATATGACGTGCATATGTTAGCTGTGACTCACATATGAATGCAGAAGATTTACACTCAGCCTGCTGGGACGTGATAAGGGAACAAAAATGCACTCACTCCTATTTCCATGTGTGGGGAAGAGGTCAGTCATTCTGCTTGATTTTCATATTGTATATGTCAGTTGGACCCGAGGAGCTATTGAGTCTGATAGACAAAAACAAAAACATGTCAGAATTTATAAGACCCTCTCACAACAATAGTAGTGAGACAAAATAATTCCATTGCTTCTCTGTTCTAGGATAAAGAAAGTCTATACATCTTGACTTGTGATTAGGTTTTAGAAGTCTCTGGGCTCACAAATTCTATTTTGGTTCTGTTTGCATTTCCATTTCCTCTACTTTTGTCCTTTTTGCTCATGAATAGGGAAAGGGTAGAAACAATGCACTCTTGTGTATCTACGTATTTACCTGAAAGTAAGAAAAGGATGACTTCATCTGTGTGACTCTGGACTTCATCTTGGTTTTAATGAGACTTGCCTTTATAATTTGAGGTCCTACATCCCTGGGTTCTTTAGTATAATAACATATGACAATACTTTCCACAGTTAGGGCACTGGTGAGATGCAGACAAGGTACTCTAGATACTATTAGTGGACGATATGCTGGTTAATTAGTGAAAATCATTCCAGAAGGGTAGATTTTGAAACACAAATGAGAGGCTGATTTTTGTTGAAGATACTAGGTGTGAACAGTAAAATTTTGATTCTATTCAAAAATTTTACATTGTTCCTTAAGACAGCTGAAAGGACTTAGGAAGCTGTAGATCTGTACCTTGACTTTCTGAAAGGCAACTCAAGTGACTCCTATCAAGTAACAAATGTGGAAAGAATTCCAAGCTTGAGCATCAGAAAATGTCAATTTTTAAATCCAGTTCTTTGCTTACCTGACTGGAATGGGTTATTGGACACTACAAATATTTTGAATGTGACTTCCCTTCCCTCACTCCACTCTATGGAAGGGGACGAAGTTGTCTAACAATTCAATTAGAAACTCACAGCTTAAGTGGGATTATTTTCTCTAAGATAGGGAAGAAAATGAAAATAAAACATTAAAAAAAGAAAAAAAAGGCTTTCACCCTGGAGACAATTAAAAGCAAAAACACACCCCCATCCCAACCTCTAAACTTGACATTGTGGCCATAAAATTCCATCTTTCTGGACATAGACAAGGTGACAAATACAGCCAACAGATGACTGACTTATGGACAGTGACATGAGATACAGGTTTCTCCAAAACCATCTTGTAAGAAACTTCCAAGCAAATGCTGGTAAGAGCAATGAGATACTTGAGCACGGATGTGGCACTGGGAGATACAAGAATGTTTCCATTGAGACATCGCGTGTCCTGAGAAATGGGAGAGAAACTCAATGCTTAGCAGTTCATTGCCTACCCTATAGTTTTCCAGTAAAGACCACCAGGAGTGAACTTGCAAAAGAAATTTATAGAGACAAAAGACCTCATTTTAATCAATCCCTTTAAAACGCTTGCGAGTCACAGATGGTACATCACAGACATGAACACACACAAACACATACACACACATGATGTTCTATCAGACAAGGTCCTAATGAATTGCAAGTTAGTATTCTACAACCCAGCCAACAAGGAAGTGAAAATAACAGACCTGCACTTGAGAAATTATGAAATATAAACAGCATTGTAACAGTATTCTAAACAGAATTCTCCCTATCACTGAGGCTTTATTAGTGCCACCAGCGCCTGAGATGAGCAGAGGCTTGTTACCAGGCAGGGCTCGCTGTTTCGCTCCTCCACATCAAGTGCTTTAGTGCTTTTCTCTCAGTGACTCAGCTGGACAGTCAAGTGCAGGGTCACACTTACTTCCTCCAGGAGCCCTGGCAGTGAAGCTGTGTGGTGCGCTCCACCTGGCTGGGGCCCACTGGTCTACCTGCAGCAATCCGAGCCTGCCAGGGTCCACTGGCTCGCCTCTTTCCTTTGCACAAAGATCCCTTATTTTCTCACTAGAGGCAAAGAATCAGTGCATTTTCAAAGGACAAAATACGGACACCATTTTATTTAACATCGAATAGTATACAAATATGTACAATTTCAATAATAAATTAGAGACAAATAACTCTGTAGACAGTTCATAGACGTCAGACAACACTTTGCAGCCTTCATTTCTAAGAGTTCAGCCGACCCAAGATGCCCACCTTCTCCTTGCTGGACAAACATGTTCGGGCAGCGTGGTGAAATGCGCAGTGTTGGGGGGGTGGGGGAGGGGTGTGCTTCCAAGCAGCAGGAAGTTGTTTGTTAATAAAAGAAACACTGAAGAGGGTCGATGGCAATCAGGATGAATTGTAGAACATCTGCACGATATGGGTAAAGCTCTGCAAAAATTCTGTAATATTTTTCTCCTCCAGTTCCTCGCATTCTTTGCATCCAGATTCTGCTATATTCTGTCCCAAAAAAAAGAAAAGGATGAGATTGGGAAGTCCAACACATCTCTCTCATGGAAAGAGCACCTCCAGGAACCCTGTGTGAGAGCCTGAGATGTGGACCCTTCGGCAAATTAATGTACTCGGGAGAATGTGGACAAAGAGAACAGGGAGTTTGGCTGTGGGTTTATTTTTCTTTGAACAAATCTAGGACTTGGTATAAGCCGGCAGAACAAAGCAGAGGCCTCTGCTCAGCGCCCGCCTGCGCGCTCTCGCCAGCCGCCCTCCCACGCACAGGGCCCCTTGCTGTTCCTCACTGACCTCCCCACTGCCTCAGCCGTCACGCGCCGAGCTCAGTCCTTCCGCTCATGTACCCCTGGGAAGGTTTCCCCTCACGTGTGAGGCGCCCCCCAACCCTGCCGTGGCTGTTCCGCCCCTGTCCGCATGTCCTAGTTTACCCCTGCTTCCTCACACCCCAGGGGACATGGTGCTCCAGGCGGCCCCGGCCTGGACTCACCACCCCTCTCTGTGTCCTCAGAAGCCCCGTCTAGATGCCCGCTCCTGTCCGTGACGGGTGACACTGCCATTATGAAGTTCTGTCCTTGCTACACCACTCACGTTTCTGCTTCCCCACATGTGCCAGAGGTCAGGCACCCCAGCCTCAACCCGACATGGCTGGAGGAGCTACCCCCTTTGGGTGAACAGACATGGCTGTAACATTTGCTTTGGGCTGTGTCTGCAGCGTCCATCTTTTTGGTGGGTAGAGAACAGATTCTGAGTGATACGGCTGGGGTGTGCTGTGGCTCCCCATTTTACCAGATGCCAGGATTGGAAGAAGTGAACCAATCACAGTGCCTCCATCCGTTTAACCTTTGGATACCAGATCAATATCTGACAAAAGCTTGTGGGCATTCACAGAGTTGTTTAAATCTCAAAGGCCAAAGTCTGGAACACTAATAATCCATCTTTAATGAGGAGAGAGTTTCTACATCGGACGTGGTAGGAAACCAGGTCAGTGGGGCTTATGAGCTCCGCAAACACACTGGTTTGCACCATCTCTGCAGACTGGTGGCACAGAGCGGCCAGTGTTTGTTGAGTGAATACATGAACGTCAGAGTGGGGCTGGGTGCACGCAGGGATGGTGCCCTCAGGGTGCCCCTTCCCTGACTGAATTACTCCCGAGTATCCCTTCGGTATCCAGCTAAAGATGCCCCCAGTCAAGTGTCAGCTAGGCATAGCTCTGTGAGCTACTAGAAAACTCACCCCATCAGAAGATAAGCTGCTGTTTGCCAGGATGATCAGGTTTTCCACGGTTTTTTTAATGTTCTTATTGTCAGACTCATGTGAAATAACATGGAACTCCAAGAGGAAGCATTTCATTGCTGTGACTTTACAATCAGACTAAAGAGAGAATTGCAAAAAAGCACTGTGAAAAAACATTATTTTCTCGGCATTCACTTGTATAGATGTATTTTGATCTTTTAAAAATTGAAATAAGTCAGAAGCAGTAAGACACATACTGATGTTTCACTCATGCAGAACTGAGAAAAATAAACAAAGGAATGAGCAAAACCGAGCCAAAACAAACCCAGAAACTGTAGGACTGAGCTCCCAAGGAGAGGGGACAGGGGGAAAAGGCCTGCAGAGAGGACAGTGGCGCCTTGGAGGCAGGTGCGGTGACAGGCACCTGCAGGGCGTGTTCCTACACCTCTGAGCCACCTACAGCCAATGTTACTGCCATTCGGGAAAAAAGACCAAAATAATAGATGACTAAAAAGTCAATCCAAGGACATGGTAAAGAAATACAGTGCCCCGAGGAAATTTCACAGAGGATGCAACTTGATTTTATTTTCTCGTTCATTTCTGAAATTAAAACCAGGACACACTGACGATAATACAGCCAAGGAGGACAGTAGCAGGTTCAAAAGCGAGAGGAGACTGGGCCGCGCACCCCAGAGCGTCGCCTGTGTGAGGGGCGAACAGGCCGGCCGGTCAGCCAGCTCAGAGGTGGCTCCGTCAGGGCTTAAAGCCAAAGTCCCACCTCAGCCGCCCTCCACCGCCCGTGTACAGAAGGTAGCTTCCCGCGGAAAAGCATCTCAGGATGCAAGTGCAGGTGGTTAATTGACTGCTCTCTTCTTCAAAAAAGTGCAAGAAAAATGGGGCCCATGTCCGAGGCAAAGGAGAGAGACAATTTCTCTGTGCTGCAGTGCTCTCCCTGGCATTGGCGATATCTGTCCCTTTTAGTCCCTGAGGATGGCTTCTTTCTGATTCCCAGAAACTCGAGTTGGGCAAAGTCTTCTATTTCAGAGAACTTCTTAGGAAAGATAGAGAGAGGCTGATTGTGCTGAACACATACGACACACGTCAAGTTTGCTCTCCTCGAGGTGAAGGAGTCGGTATTTGTTTCTTGGTTTTTCGAAACTAATCCAGGCAGAACGGATTAGCGACAGCACTGAAATTATGCCTGCCTGAGGCACTGTCTTGTATTAATGAAACAAGTACAAGGTCACTTTTGAATTCTGGTAGATTTGGGGGTTGTGTTTGTTTCTTCCCACACAGAGAGTGACTAGCCAGAATCTTTTGTTGATAATTGTGGAGATTGGTACAAAATGCAGGGCATGAATACATTTAGCTGTTTCTAGGAAGTACCATGGACACAGTGGCCTACTACAGTACTGGAAATAACTGATATGCAACTTTCTAAATTGAATCAGGTAACCTGGTTCATGCATTTAATTGCATCACGGGTCTAACTGCATCACAAAAATGTATAATATGTCTTATTGACACTGATGGAAAAGGCTTTTTTTTTTTTTTTTGAATTTTCGTTTGGCACCATTACCAACAGAATATCCGCCCAGCTCTTTGTTGCCAAGTCCCTTGGCCTCAACAGTTATTTATAAAATTCACTGACCATATGTTCCAAGAACAATCCAAAAGTTAAACACTATGAATTTCAGTCAGTTCATGAAAACATACTTCTCAAAAACTTTTTGAAAATGAAAATATAACAATTTGAACAAACTATACTCACATGAACATTACTTTCAGTATACAAAGTGGCATCGATGTGTATAGTCTGAAAGGAAACAAAATTAGATAATAAGAAAAGTAATTTCATATTTTACATCATAATGAAAACAGCCTGCTGGAAACATTAGATTAAGCTTCTGAAATCACACACTTTATATTGAGGTCACTGCGGATTCGTGCGCAACTGTAAGACAAAATACAGATGTTCCGATGTCCCACACCTGGCGTCCCAGTAGGACCGACTGCCATGAGCACAGTCCGATGTCACAAGGAAATGACATTGGAACAACCCATCTGCCTTGTTCAAATTTCACATTTTTATGGGCACTGTTGTGAGTATGTGCACAGTTCCAAGTAACTTATCAGGTGATAGCTACAGGTGACCACCACTGCACTTGGGTGATGGAGCCGTCACCCTATGGATCTTCCTGCCAGTTTTACAGCTGGACCCACCCTTCTCCCCATCTTTCTAGGCCCCGGCAGCCATTCCTATGATGCTGTCATTTCAAGAACGCTATATGTGTATGTGTGCATGTGTATGTACATACACACACACATATATACATATGTTATATACATATTTATATATAACATATATATATATATATAGTCAAATTGTATGTAACATTTTGAGATTGGCTTTTTGGAAAAATTAACAGAAATCAGAAATTTCTGTTTATTTATTTTTGAGAACATGGACAGAAAGTAGAGTTCCCAGATAAATAATATGGGAAACTTTCTAGTTTCCCATATTATTAATATCTCACATGAGTGTCATGCATCTATTACAACTGATGAGTCAAATGGAAACGTTTAACCGAAGTCCATAGCTTTCCTAGGGTTCACTCCTTTATTCATTCCATGCATTTTATAATGGATGTGTCCATCATTACAGTATCCTACAGAATAACTTCACTGACATAAAAATTGTCCATGTTCACCTATGGACCCCTCTCTCTCCCTAACCCTTGGTAGCTACTAATCTTCATACTGTCTCCATAGTTTTGCCTTTTCCAGAATATACTTGGATCATACAGTATGTTTTTTTTTTTTTTTTTAGATTGGCTTCTTTCACTTAACAATATGCTTTTAAGTTCCTTCCATATCTTTTCAAGGGAAGACAGTATCCCCTGCATGGAGCTACCCCCATGTTTGCTGACCCAGACTGGCTTTCATCCCACACATCATAATACTCTGCCAGCCCCATCTAACTTGGATCAGTTGTTTATCTTTTTTTTTTTTTTAAGATTTATTTATTTGTGCATACAGAACTGGGTTACAGGCCAGAGGCTCAGGGGCGGTGAGAGGCTTCACCAGAGACAGAGTGGGGAACAGAACAGGCAGATCGACCAAGTCCACTGCTGAGGGGAGCAGCGGGTGGGTCAGGAGAGGTCTGCCGCACCATGTGGTCACCTCCGGGGCAGGCGGGAATCGAACTCATGCGGAAGTGGCTCCAGATTCTCAGTGTTGTGCTTCAACCCGCTGCGCCACCAGGGAGGACCCAGTTGTTTATCATTTTTAAGATTTATTTTTTATTTACTTATGCATACAAGAACTGGTGTGTAGGCCAGAGATGCGAGAGTGGTGGTGAAAGGCTTCACCAGAGACAAAGTGGGGAGCAGAACAGGTGGATCCACTGAAATACACTGCTGAGGAGAGCAGTGGGGAGACAGGAGAGGTCTGTTGTGCCCTGTGGGTCAGCTCCCTGGCTGGGGATCAAACTCCTGATGCAATAACTGGCAATAGCTTGAGAGTGCTGAGACTTAACCCTTTGCACCACCAGGGAGGCCCTGCTTATCCCTGGTTATTGTTCAGTCTTCCGTGCTGTAATGTACCTTAGCTTACTGTTGACCGGTTAAAGGATATTTGAGTTGATTCCAGTCTTTAGCTATAATTCAATCAAGTTTCTGAACACTCTTATGTATATTTTTGTGTGAAAATGAGTTTTCATTTCTGCGATTTACATGTTCAAGAGTGTAACTGCTGAATCAACAGCAAAAGTATGTTCTGTCTTATAAACTACTGCTGCACTATTTTAGACTGACAGTACACTTACACTCTCACAGCAACACATGTGTAACACGGTCTCACCACTTTCTTGGCAGTTTAGTATTTTGGCTACATTAGGAGACCCTATTCTTGTTTAAATATTCTACTCCAACATGCAGCCACCCTGCTGAGCTCTAGGATATGGGTTTTGGTCTATGTATACCTGCTGTGATTCCAATGATTATTTAGTTTTCAGAATCAATGTGGTGCTCACCTGGAAGATTTCATTCACGCTTGCCCCTGGGGCCCCCAACAATTCCCATAATGTTACCCAATGTGGCCAGAAGGTAATTCCCTGCCCATAGATGTCTGGGGGGCCCCTTTCTCTCCCCCATCCAGGTATCTCTAGTGAGGAGAGAGATTTTCTATTCACAGGGCACCAAGCCCTCCCTCAGTCAGGCTACACCCCTGCCAGTGCCATGAAGTCACCTGTCCCTATGGTGGGGGAAGGGCACTTTCGGCCTGTGAGAACAAGAGAGACCACTTCATACTGGGCCACTTGTAAACTTAAGTTTTAAAGAGAATAAGGATCTGACCATTGTATGGGAAAGACTTCCTGTGAGACTTCACCAGGCTGACACAGTTCTAAAAAATATATTACTGTTTAAGTAAGAGTACATTAAGGCCAAAAATAAAATAAAATAAAATAAACAGGGAGGGGCGTACTCCAAAGCAATTATACCAAGACTTGTATAGAAAAATGAGTACTCACTTGAATAAGATTTTTAATTACTTTCAAATCGTCCATTACAAAGTGCCAGTTGGCCTCTGTTTTAGGAAGTCCGGCACTGATACAGCTGAAAGCAAAAGCAAAGAGGAAAGCCTTGAGAACGAGTGTAACATTGTCCTGGTGCAGGAAAAGGGCTGTCGAGACTCGTTTATTCTGACTGGTGGGAAGGTGACTTTTCACCTTGCTTGGTGCATCCAACATCTCACCCCCAACACAATAGTGAACATAAAGTCCACCTCGTGAAACTTCAGCCTCACTTGAGGGTGGACCAGCTTAGATCAGAGCCATGCTGGATTTGGAGGGAAACTTGCAGTTTCCAGGAGCAATTAATCACGACAGAATCAAACCAGGGCACTCTGGCTGCACTCAACAAATGCTTGTCTGGGATTAAGCAGTTTTCTGGAAGTAGAGCTTCCTGCACATTTTTTCAGTCTAATAATTAGCTAAAATCTTCTAAGAAAGCAACAATTATTTTCATCTCATGACCTTGACAGTGAAGGTTCTCCACAGCCGGGTGGGCATGCCCTCACCTGCTGCTTAGGTGACTGCGATGTCTACAGCGATTGTTTTCATAAACACAAAGACTTAAGTCTCATGCAGGTGGGCTATAACATTCTATTCATTTTGGAAAGGTAGCCTTTTCCCATCAGAACAAAAGCGCATTCTGACATGGTCCTTAAGAGCTTCAGGAAGAGCAAAGACCCGGATGGGCCTTCACAGCAACCTGAGAGCGAACCCTCACCGTTCTTGTGAGGAAGGTTCACCTGCGCACACCTATGGCTCCCGCGCCATGAAGGCTGAGCAGCAGGACTGAGTGACAGGTGGCGATTCTAGAGGCCGGTGCTCTGGGGCAGCTTCAGGCCATGTGCCAGCTGTGGGGCCACAGGGAAAAGAGCCAGTGGGCACGCACAGGTGTCCATTGGGAAGACAACAACAGGCTGACTACAGAAAGACATGTTTTAAACTGAACTAGGATACAGATCAAAGCATAGAAGAAATCAGTATCAGGGACAGATGAAAAAGTAACATCTGTGAGTCCTAAGTAGCTTTTTTACTGCTGTGAAAAGTGTGCAGGCTATTAATAAATAGATATAAAATAAATAAGAAGTAAGTTGATGGTGTGTGTATCTCCAAGTTAGATCTTAAATACCAAGAGTCCCAGTTTGTTTGGGGGACCCAGCACTCACTTCAAGACCAGCCAGAGAGAGGATCACCCCGCAGGTATTTACTGACCCTCCTGTGAGTCTCCCCTCCTGACCTCACACCCCGGATCCTGAGCACTGAGGATGTGCATGAGCTGAACGCACGCAGCTGGATGGGGAAGAGACTGAGGACGGGGGCTGGCCCCCTGGGGAGCCGCTGGGAGCCTCTGGGAAGCCCACATGCCTGCCCCAAGGTGCAGTCACCTGAATATGAAGACATGAATGCCGGCCTCAGCTAGAAAGTGACTGTTGAGAAGCAAACACAAGCAGCACTGGATGGAAGTACCTCTCAAATATGGTTTCTGCAAAATATAGACAATTTTTTTAAATGAAATTCAAATAACACTTGAGATCAAAAAATGTAACTGTATTACAACTTCAGAATGAATGTTATTATAAGATCCAAGGAGGCTTTTTTGCCTTTCTCACTACCTCCAGCTGTTTCTGACATGCAAAATTATTAATACATGTTTCTCCAGATGATTTCTGTGACAAGAATTTTAAAACAAATTTACATATTTACTAACTTGCCATACATGTAACAGCTTCACTTACATCCTGTTTTCCTGTCTAATAGTTGTACATATTTCTATGCAGCATAGATTAGTAACATGGATTTCTAATGTAAGTGTACTATTTATATTCATTTCATGTAGTAATTCGAAGTTATATGCAGTGTCATTTGAAGAAATAACAAATAGAAAGCGGGACTGCTAATTTACTCGACTCCATCCTGACAGGCTCTAAATCATCACTTTTCTTGGGGATTTAGGAAGCCACTGACCTCAGAACCTCCCAGAGTTTGATTCTGTGCCTGGTTCTCTCATGCCTGAGAGACTATAGAAGCAGAGAGCAGTGAACGCCTGTCTTAAGCACTAAGAATTCCCTTAGTCACTAGAGCGATCAATAAGGCCGAGTTTGTCCTCAAGACTTCACACTTTACTGAGTTCATGGACATTTAAAGGACACGTTAGGGCAAGGTGAGTGAAATAATACATTTACCGCAACAGGAGCTGCTTAGCAGGGTGTTACCAAAGTTTTGCTAAAACTATCTTATTCATTTCTAAATTAAGAACAACCCCTCTGTGAACAGACATCCGCAACATCCACAGGAGAGGAGTGTAGGACTTATATGAAGGGAGAGTCGAGCGCCATTATAAGAAAAGTCATATACTATCTAGCTAATCATCTTCATCTCATTCTCCTTACCGAACTTCTCATTACTCAAGGCCAGCGTCAATCCTTCAGTACGGAAGAAGAGCGGGCTATGGCGATGAGCTCCGAGCAGCCATCCATCCAGAACGCGGTGCGGCCCAGGGGAAGCGAGGCGCCACTGAATCGCCAGGTGGACTGGTGGGGGAGAGAAGGCCGGGGGTTAAAATGTGGGGAGCGCTCACCTCTTCACACACGCTACTAGACACTTACCGTGGGCGCCGAATTCTGTCCCATGGACCTCGAGGGTGGGCTCGGCAGCCCCCGGGGAGCTGTGTGAGGACAGGTGGGAGGGCAGGGCCAGGGGAGAAGCCTAGGGGAGGGTAGAGGCCTGAGGGGGAGGGCCAGGGTAGACGCCTGAGGGGGGAAGGGCCCGGATAGACGCCTGAGGGGGTACTCAGTAGACTGTGGTGGGCGCAGAGCAGGGCACGGGGCAGAGGTAAGGGCCTGTCGTTGGAGTCTGGACATATTTTAAGACAGAACCAAGAGAATTTCCCGACATACTGGATGTGGAGCACAAGAGAGAGGATTGCTCCTTTACCCCAGCAGCTGAGAAATGGTTGCCACTGACACAAGGCAGGCTAAGAAGCAGGGATTTCGAAGGGAGGGGACGTGTGGTTTCAGTTTCTGGTGTGTCCAGTCTTGTTTTCAGGGTGCGATGAACAACTGAGAGGAGCTGGCAAAAAGTGTTGCCTTAGGAGCTGATTAAAGGGCCTCGTGCCTGGTGTAAGAGTGGAGAAAGGGTTTTCCAGGCAGAGGGAAAGTCGCAGGCACAGGCAGAGGCAGGAAGCACCTGCCTGGGCAGGTCAAGGAGGACCCCTCCACTCGACAGGACCACCCCTCAAGTTGGAGGAAGGGAGTGGGGAGTCAGGGAAACTGGGGGGTCGGGAGGCCTCCTGGCTAGCAGGGCTGCTGTGTAGGTGCTGAGCGAACAGCAACAGCGGGAACAAGCCTCCCCTGACCTACAACATGGACTGGTGTGCGGAGAGTGAAGTTAAAGGGAGCAAAGCCGCCTGCCCCGAGAGGCCCAGTGAAACATAAGCCCTGCGCCCAGGAAAGGCCCTGGCTGGGGAAGCCATGGTGCCTGCAGGTAGCTGCTGCTGTGTGCTGTAGGAACAGGGAAGGGTCAGTTAGATTGTTACAGGGCACCCCAGTGTGAACTGGGCTGCCTGTCTGTGGGTCCTGACCCTTCCCTGTGGAGAAGTCAGGAATCTCAGGGCCCCCAGCACCCCTGTTCCTCTTAGGTGGCCCAGCAAGGTAGTACTGCAACAGGAATCAGACACTGACGAGGCCAGGGACGAAAAGAGGGTGCCTTGGCTAGTGGAGGGTTCTACCGTAGCAGCGGTGGCTACATGCAAACACCATTAGGTTCATGGTCTATTTTCTTTGACCTGAAACTCTTATTTTGAATGAGAGTTGTAGCCCAATGATGCCAGTCAGGGCATGAGGAGTGCGAAGCCGTTTCCCCAGGCCCAGGGAAACAGGGTGTCCCTGGGCCAGGGTGACCAAGCTGGCGAAGGCCATCTCTGGGACATGAGGAAGACCAGGGCACCAGCCTTGACGGGGTGCTGTGAAGGGGGGTTCACACAGGTGACGTGGTGGGGGGAGACGGGGGACTGCAGCTGAGCCGTTGTATTTCCTGTTAAGCCCCGTGTTATTTGTTAGCACAGGGTTGGGTCATAATCAGTTGAGGACTAGTAGAACATTTCCCAGCCTCGCAGCCCATATGCCTGGCCAAAGCTTCCATCTGGAGGCTTTCTGTTACTGTCCCTTCCTTTGTGTTTCCTTTTTTAATTTGCCGTATCAAGTACTGAAACGATTGCTATATTTGGACCAGCCTGCTAATGCTGGTCATTTATCAATCCTCTACGAATCCATTCACAGGATGTTTGGGTTAAAGCCTCCTTTTCACTATAAATAAGTACAAACTGAGTGATATTTTCTTTTTCCAGAAAATCAGTACCAACCCCCCTGCAGACTCAAGTGTTGCCTTCAACATCACCTTCTCCCATTCCCAGACCTGAATGTGAGAGTGAACTTGGGACGATGTTTGTAATAGACAGAGGAGAGAACAGTGGCCAGAGTTACTAAGTAAGGGGCTGTCGATTCCTATAGCACAGTTAGGACAGAACCCAGAGGAGATGCCGATTCTGTGCAACTTCTGTTACCATACATCATCTCTCACCTCTTCCAAATGGTCAGGGGACTACTGCTGTTGGGGCGCACACACCTGTCCCCACACCTGCACATGCTGGAGACGACCAGGATGGGTAAACAGGACCGCGGTGACCCCTACTTTTACAGAGCCTGTAGTTTGTAATATGACGACATACATTCTGTATGTGTGGTAGTTGGACAGAGGGAACCACGCTAGTTTAAATAAAATTCTAACTAGTGCTTTGTATTTTAGTAGTTTTAATCAAAAGTGAAACGTGACTAGAGGTTAATTTTATTTTTGAAATTCAATTGTCTGTGTTTTCTGAGGTTACAGCAAACAAAGGAAATTCCGAGTTATCATTAATGAAAGTTTCCCTAGTGTTCATATTTTCTTTTCATGAAAATTAATCTTAATTTCAGAACACGGAGGTCTGTGCAAGGAAAGTGAAGCGGGATAGCGCTGTATGAATCATTTGCATGTGAAGGTCAAAGTTAAACTTGTTAACTCTGAACAAATGTTGAAAAAAAGCCCACAGCCCAGCAAAAACTGTTTCTGAATGGCGAAAAGTACACTAACAGAACAGAGCCTCTCATTAATAACCTTTATGGAGGAGTATTCCCATTCAAATGCTGCGGCTAGTGTTGATGCTTAATCAAAAATGTGAACAGTTGTCTAGAAAAATCTCTTCTCGGCAGATCTTATTTCAACATGAGCTGTAAGTTTGTGAGTTAAATTGAAATCCAGAGTCTGAAAGATGGCAAAGGGAAAGAAAGGCTCTTGCCCTCAGGTTTAACAAAATGCGTCATTTGATGTCTGGGCATTAGCTACAACCTTTGGAGGGAACACGCTGCACTAACAACCCTTAGAAAGCCAATTAATGACTTCAAGCGAGCACCCGAAGAGATCTCGCGGGTTATTATCTGAAGAGAAAAAAGTCACCATCATGGGGTGTAAAGGCCATGCAAAGTAATTGGCTTTGGAAAAAAAAAAGTTTTCTTGATTTTCAGTAAAAATACCAAGAAACATAAAGAATATGGGAATAAAAATGTATTAAAGAATCCTGTGATTTCATTCTGACTCCTTCAAGCATCTGTTATCGTGCTAGAACTGAATATTTACATCAAATAAACTCCATTAGTAGAAAAGAAGATGTGAGAAAATTCTTTTCCCATTTAGAACATTTCAGCGTCGGGCTACCACGGGCCATTAAGGCCCAGTGAGAGAGACTGCCTGAACTGCCACTTACTCTCTTATTTATTTACTTTTAGAGAAACTGTGAAGGCATTATGTGTAGTGTTTAGACTCCCTTTGGATGCTAAGTAACCTGCTTCCAAAGCAAAGGTGTGCTATGCGTTCTGCAGCCCTTCAGAAGAAATTACCCTGCCCCCTCTTTATACTCAGGTTAATTAAACATGCCAATGCCTTACAACAAAGAAGAAGAAAAAATGTTGTGTTTCCCAGGCCATCTCATGTCAGAATTCAGAGCAAGGAGTGAAAGCCAGGCTGGGGGGAGAAGGAAAATATACAGTCACGGCAGGCAATAGTCCCATCAGCCTCTGCTTCACGTAGGTGGTAAAGTCACAGGGAAAATACAGTGTGTGCTGGATGAACTGAGTATCACAGACTTCAGCCAATAAGGATCCGAAGCATCGAAGTATCGTGGCCATGACGTTAGTATGAGTGTAGATCTAGAAGTTTCCATAAGGAAGAACTGGCATTACAGTCTGTTCGTTTCAGTAAATATACCTCCCCGAAATGTTTCTATTCATGTTGATTGACAACTATCTGGCAAGGACACATGTATAAGGAGATATGTCTGGGATAACACAGAGGATCTACTGCACATAAATAATGTACAGTCCTTGACTACACACGTATCCAAGAAGACACACAAAAGGTTTGTGTCCCCGAAGAGAGGAGGCTGGTGGGGAAGGGGAGGGGGTTCATAGGATGAAACTGGTTAAGTTGAAGGGTGCATCCAAAAGATTTATACAGCAAATACAACTCCAAATTGAAAGTAACACTCAGGATCGGAGCTTCTAATAGCACACAGGGAGACAACTCATAAAGATGATCTCCGATTAAATCCTTCGGGATTTTTCTTTATAGTCAAAACATAAAGCCATCTCCACAAAGAAGGCTTTACAACAGAAATTTCCATCAAATATTTGACAGAAACAGAACCATCTGACAAGTCTCAGCTACTTAACACCAAAAACAAAAAATATAAACAGTAAAATAATATTTATCCCGCAGGGTGGTGAACATGAAACACAGGAAGGAGTCGCTCTCTTCTGGACATGGGATTTTACCTCCCACAGTCACGCTCTCCCTCCAGCTATAATAAAACATCGCCATCCAGCTAGAAAATCAACACACTGGCTTCCAAAGCACATGAGCTTGGTAGTTTTCCTAGCAGAATCCTACAGCTTTATGAAGTCACGTACTGACAGAATGGCAGTGTAAAAGGAAAATAAAAGCAAAGAAAAACTGATAAACAGCTGTTTGCTCGCACTAAGGCATCATTGCAACGCTATGGCAGTGGAGATTCTTGCACAGTGCAAGCTCTTCTGGCTCTCTCTACGCTGAGCGACAGCATAAATAGTTCTGTTCTGTTCGGGCTGCTATTTTCCAGACTTCTAGCAGGAAAATCATTCCCTATGTGCACATTGCCCATAACTGCCCCCCTTCCGGGGAGAGATGTGAGAGTGAAGCCCCCATTTCTAATTTAACTGCTCACTTAATTTTCTTTAACTTTTGAAAACAGCACATGGATACTCTGATGTCTCACTGTTGGGCCATGGAATTCGGGGGAAAGGGCATCAGAGGGAAAACTTCAGCTTATTTCACAAAGGAAGACAAAACCAACGTTGTCGAGACGGTGTGTACACACACTGGCCGCAGCTGATACTCTGTGTCTGCGCTTTCAGAGGTTGGTAATTTAGCCCCAGAGAGCAGAAACATTCATGTCTCATTTAAGTAGGAGCAATCCTACATAAAGGTGAACCAATAAAATTCAGCCTACATGATATTTCTGGAGAAAACAAAGAATAAATAAACAGGACACTTATTTGAGAAGAGCAGAGTGTACAAATAGTTGGAACCCAAGCAAGAGTTGTATTGTAGGAAGAAAGAAGAATGATCCTGTAACTTGATGAAGTATGGCAAGTCCCAGAACCTTCCCATCAATGTTCTATAATATTCGCACACATTCACCTGTAAACTTTTTCATATATTTTATGC
>NW_004567119.1:5317157-5367778 GCF_000260355.1 Condylura cristata | reverse complement strand
ACATACCCATGAAAATGGATGTTCTGCTTCTCCGCTACATTTGCCTTCAAGTAACTTTCTTTTAGACGGTGGAATTTGACTCTGGTGACGCAATTCCCACAGCAGTATGCTAAGGGAACCACCAAAAACACGAAGTCAATCAGAAAATCACATCCTAGGTTTCATGAGGCTTCCATTTAAGGACGACCATGTGAAGAGTGAGGACGGAAGACTGAGAAAGCCAACGTTTTATAAATATGTAGCACACAACAAAAAGACAGGTCAGTGAAAGCTTTTTTTTTTTCCTCATTGCCAAACAACTACTGATGCTGGCCAAAGAAAGTAGGACTCTTGTTATATTTGTATCTAGATGAAGAATGTATATAGAGGGAAATTTTGTTACCATCTATCCCAAATGCATTCATTCAACAAACGAGGATTGCCTACTTCAGGGCTCTGAGGAATGTACCAGAATGGTTATGGTCAAGGTCATAGCTGTCTTCATCGATGCCACAGTCAGGAGAGAGACGAGCTCACAGCAATGACACAGGTGGGAAAGGATCTGCTCACACCTTGCAACACATGGGCCTTGCCTGGGGCCGGCTTTCTGCAGGCCTGGGGCTACAGAGTGACCAGGGTGCTTAGGTGAGAAGCTGATGTGTTTCCAGCCAACTAATTAGCAGAACTAATGGCCAGAAGCTAAGACTTTCTATTGCATTTTCAAGAAAATGAAAGCCATTCCATAGAACTAGAGGCCATGCTCAATATACGCAGTTGTCTATAAACTGGAATAGTTTTGCTCTGTTATCATTGTTTTTTAATTCGGCAATGCCAAAGAGGAAGCAGTTAAATATACTTCCTGTTTTTATGTCCTAAGTCTTTTTGTTCAATCTAGATCCTGTTGATACTTACAGTGAAAAACTCCCAAGACTCTAATGTTTGAAATACCTTGTTTCTAGCGGAATGGACAAGTCTGTCTCTCAAGTGTTCAGACATATTCTCCAGATACTGTGCCATATAAAGCCACTGAGACAACAAAACAGCAAAGATCAATTTAACAAAATGTCATTTTGTCGGGAGGCCATTTAAAAAGTGAGGAGACTAACTTGTCAGAAATGAGATTAAAACAAAAAAGAAAGCAAAATCACTCTTACCTCCACTCTGTGTTTCTAAACCTTGCTTATGTGCCATGATAAGAGGAAAACTGAATTTTAAAATATCTATTGTTTTGGTCATGAAAGAATAAAAGTGACAGCTCCTGAAAGAGAATTTACTTACCAATGACTGAAGACAGTGTAATGATCAACTAATGAGTCTTTAAGGGCTCAGAAATGATTAGATTTTTCTTATAGACACAGATAAATCTTTACTCTTAATATAACAATTACAAGGTGTTAAAATATTTCTTAAATATAAAAAGTAATTGCTCTGAACCAATGGGAGGCCTTAAACTCTCTTACTTCCTATTGTCCTCTGCTCTCGAGGCTAAAATATAAAATCAAATAAATAAATAAACGACACCACTGCTGACCACTGTACAGAACCAAAATATTTGTATTTTATATAATGTGAAAGCCTCTCACGTTTACAGAAAAGGTCACCACTACCCTCCCACCCTGCGCCTCGTGCCACGTGACTTGAGCTCTCCTCCCGAGAAAGGTGGAGTTTACTTCCCCTCCTAGTTATCTGGGCTGGCACAGTTCCTACAACTTGTTATGACTGAGAGGATGTAACAGAGATAATGAACAAAGTCCAGGGAGGCCCTAAGAGGCCTGGCCCCTGTCTTCTCCACCTTCAAATGCTTCTGTTATCAAGCCCATGGGGTGGCTGAGTAGAGAAGCCACGTGGAGAGCAAAGCTCAGACTGCAGCCAACCAGGCACATGAGCGAAGGATTCTTGCATGAGTCCACAAGGGACCAAGAGGAATAATGAAGTAGTGTGGCTTTGAACGACTGGGAGGTTTGTCACACAGAAGAAGGTACCAGACTCACTGCAAGTAAAAGTGTAAATAACAAGCTTCAGGAATGTGTTGGTAATCTCTCGCCAAGCACTTCCTCATCCAAATTATAAAGCCTTTTAACCTTCTATGTAGCACTTTGTAGGACTCCTCATGATCTCGATTCTTTCTAGCCATAACCAGAACCATGTGAGCTAGTTATTACCCAGACATACAGAGGAGAAAACAAAGACCAAGTAGTTACTAGTTAGTAAGTGCACCCACGAAACTGAGTCTCCCTATGAGTCTATGAACTTCTTCAGGTAGAGCTGCCTCTCTCTCCTCTCTCTGTGTCTCAACTACATGTGTGGTGACTAACAAAGAATGTTTTTTATTTATTTTCAAGTGTGAAAACCTATCATGTTATATATTTTTAATCAGTGAGTGGATGGATGGGTGGATAGATGGATGGATGGGTAGGTGGGTGGGTGGGATGACCAGCTCCCTCCTCTGCTATTTTAAATATTTAAGAAATGGATACACAGATTGACACCTCTTATGCCCAATCTCTCTTAAATCTTTCCACACTCAAAACAGTGTTTTGACTATTTTTTCACATGAATTAAAGCTGGATATCATTGTCTTTTTCTAAGTAAAATCCAATTTATCAATAAATTCGCTCATAATTTAGTGTCTGAAACTGATCATCATGCTGAATTTATCTAAAAACCACTTTCTAAAATATCTTAACTCTGCATCCATAGAAATACTCTACTGAAAACGTTTATCTGGAACAAGGCATTATCTTAAATAAAATAAAGAAACTTTGAAGTTGTGACAGGAAAAGATTGCACCTCTGTCTGGAATACCGTTGCAAAATGACTTGGTCAAATTTAAGATCAATAAATTCGAAAAGGAATGTATACATACTCATCAATATTCTAACTGAGGAAATCAATGAACCTATCCACATTGGCTAGGTAAAAATCGTCATTAAAGTGTACCATTGATTTTGGTCAATCTCTACAGAATTAAATAACTCAAATTGTTTTTATTAAGCTGTTTCTACATACATTTACTTTGGTCAATTTTATATATACCCTATCGTTAAAACATAAATAATTCCAATTTCTTGCTGCCAAGTGCAGTGGCTGTAATTCTCATGGCCCAGTCACTTATCACAACGCTCTCATCAGCCAGAGGCGTCGCTTTTTGTCTGTGACACCCAGTAAGTGAAAATTTACTTTGCGTTCATTTCCAACAATTTAAGAATGTTCTTAAGCTAGTATGTTAAATTCCAATTTAAAAAAAGGTTATAAATGATGTATACTAACTTGGTGGGACTTACTTTTGTATCTAGTTGATAGAAATTCTTAGAAAATAATTTTCTGGGGCTCAGAAGAAATAGGACAGGGTCTTATTAAACCTACTTTGGGGGGAAACTTTTAATATAGTGTTTGATTCTCACCATAATATTCAATTTTAATGAAACGATTGCATATTTCATGATGCTCACTTACGGTTTTTGAGACTACAGATATGCTAATGATTAAGAGACCCAAACCTCTTGTCCCAACATCGCTGCCAACATTTAGTTCTTTCGCAATAAGCTACGGTAAGGCTGTCAAGCAATAGTTTTATGGGGTAAATCAGGTTGTGCTTGTTTGTTCTATACTTACACTTTTTCTTTTGGTCACAACTACGTAATGTTATAAATGATGATAACGTTCTCATCATTTTAAAGCCGAGATATAGAGTAGTAAAGTCCCTTCCCCAGAGTTAGAGTCAGAGCAACAGCAGGGCCGGGCCCAGCAGCTGGTCACAGCTACATTCTCACACTCTCTGCTCCTCTCGTAACTAAACCAGTATCACTTCCTATCTGAAAAACCCAGCTTTCCTAGACTTCCACCTTGGAAATGAAACTTGGTCTCCTCCACCTTGGGGAGTGAAGCCAGCATCTCTGAAGGCGAGAAAACCAGTTGCCCGTAAGACCAGAAAGATAAGCAAAGCTAGTGAATGTTTCAGCCAGGAGGGTGGGAAGGCTGGAGAAACCACGGCAGAGGGAGGGACCTGTCTGGCTTCCCCAGCTAGGGGCTGGCACGGGAGAGTGGCCTGCCTGCGAGTGCATTCGGGGACAAGGCTGAGTCCTGCCGTCCAGTCGGCTTTGAAATCCCCGCTGGAGACCCACAGGAAAGGAAGCCTCCCTCAAGAGGCAGCCAAACATAACAGAAAAGCCTTGCTGCGAACTGGGTAGGCAGAAAGGAATGGGAGAACACACCCAAACCTCCGCTTTGGAAGGAACCCAGAAGGCTCTGCCACAGCTTACAAGGGCACACCGAAGATAGGTGAGGAGAGAGAGGAAAGAGCCATCGGTTGGCCTGGGAAATGCCATGGGGAGGTGGCAGGAAGGACGGAAGGGAGGGAGGAAGGAAGGAACAGTTCAAAAGCTGAGCAGGTGAGGGAGGCCAGACTCAGGGCTCATGTGCGTCTTGGCCAGAGAACGTTATTTCTCTTCTTTTTTATTTTTTAAAAAGATTTATTTATGCATACAGAGCTGGAGTACAGGCCAGAGGTGTAAGGATGGTGAGAAGATTCACCAGAGATGAAGTGGGGAGCAGATCAGGCCAACTGATGAAGCACACTGCCGAGGGGAGCAGCGGGCAGGTCAGGAGTCTGCAGCACCATGTGGGTCACCTCCGGGGTGGGGGATTGAACTTGTGCTGAAGCAGCTGTGCCAGCTTGCAGTGTTGTGCTTTAACCCTCTATGCCACCAGGGAGGACAGAGAAAGTATCTCTTAACAAAGGTGTAAGTATACTCTTCAGCACACATGCCACACGTATTATCTCTATGACAAAATAAATCTTTTAAGAGCTTTAATAAAATTACCAAGTGCTTTAACCACAATTATAAAAATTGATACAATCTTAAATGGAATTGAATAATAATTTCTTGATGCAATCAAATCTTTCTAAATAAATGCAAATCACAAACTACAGCAAATCATTGTAGATGTCCCCATTGTATTCAGGGATAAGAATAAGCTACCCTAGTGCTATTTGATATTTTCCTGATAGTTCGGGTTAATACAAATAGGCAGAAAAATAAGAAATGATAGTCACAACTCTTCAAAGGGATAAAATGATAGATTCTACAATTATTTTATTAACAGAGCTAAGCAAATTACCTGAAACATCATAAGAACTAAAAAAGTAAGTTCTATGAGATGGTTTGGAACAAAATAAGTGATAAGTAAAAATTAGGTAACTGATAATTGCCCTATTAATCATTCTACAGCTTAGCAAGATGTAGAGAAAATTAGCTAATTAACATTAGTGACAAAATTATACAATGTGCAGGAATAAATATGATAAGGAATGTACTAGAACTATAAAAAATCAATTAAGTGAGTTGAAAGCAGAAAATTGAATAATTTGTGAAGTGTACTTTATTTCTGGATGAAAACACTTTATATTGCAGAGATAATATTTTTTCCAGTTATTTCATAAGAAATTAAATTGGAAGTGAAATTGACATAAGAATTAACATAGAAAGTGAAATTGACATGCTGATTATTCATACGGGAAAAATCCATGGGTGAAAATAATTTTGAAATATAAAAGTAGTAAAGAGGAACAAGACCAAGTAGATGTTAAAAATGGTCACAAAATGAAAGTAAGTTTGCTCTCAAGTACTAATTCATGACTCAATGAAACACTGTAACTGAATCTAGAAGCATCAGGTAAGGGGATATCTATTATTTAGTGAGGATTCTGTGAATCCACTGATTATCTATCTAGTGGGAAGTTATATTTGTTCTCCCCTCATATCTAAAAAATTCCCCTTATCTAGAGAAAAATGGATTTAGTCAGTATCTGGTTTCTGGATACACTTTAAAGCAAGTGTTTAAAAACTCAACAAACTCAGACTGGTAGATATGACAAAATAAAAATTACCAAATTCTGTATATAAGAAAATTGAGAGGTTGAAGAGACTAAAGAGAGTGAAATATGTTAAAATACACTGATACTTTATATACTAAGGCACTGTAAAATACATCAAGAACATAAAAATATATCTAAAAAATATAAAAAATATATCTACCATATGATCTAAAAATTCCACCTTTTATATATATCTGAAGAATGCAAACCACTAATCTGAAAGGGTTTGTACACCTACATTCACTGAAGCAATGTTTACAATAACCAAGCTAAGTGACCAAAGACAGATGGGAAGATTAGGAAGACGCGTTCTGTATAAATAATGGAATACTACTCAACTTTTGAAAAAATGATAACCTCTGGCAGCACAAGGGGTTAAAGCACAGCACTATGAAAATGATTAACTTGTCGCTTGCAACTGGATAGAACTGGAGGGAACTAAGCAAAATAACTCAGAAGGAGGAAGACAAATACCAGATGGTGTCAGAATGTGTTGGGTGTGGCGTGGCCTACTCTGGAGAGTGTGACCCTACGCCTCTAAGTCATATATAATGTATGCCAATGGTACCTGAATAAAAATATAAAATAAAGAATATATACCCATAATAAAAAAGAGCTTCAACAGGTAATTTTAAAGAGTGCAATACAAATAGCAAATGCTACTTTAAGACATTGTATGTCTACAGTGATCGAGAATACAAAATAAAATGAGATGGGACTTCTCATTTCAAAATTTTCAAAACAATTTTAGTTTATATTTCCTCCTGTAAAGGCAATATATTCACATGGCTGAAAAACAGAACAAGCAAAGCTATTCATTGAGAGATTGTGCTCTGATTCCTGTGCTTGTTCACCTTCCTTCCCTCCACTCTTTTCTTATTTAGATGATCGTTTTTATCCATTTCTGTCTCACTTTATCTAGGAAAAAATAATATAAGCAAGCAGATGGTTTCTGGTCAGGTTTTAAAACAAGTCTTTAAAAACTGTAAAACATAGACTGCTGGACTTGACAAGATAAAAATTAATTTCTGAAAGTTAATGTATAATGAACAAAATTATCAAAAATGATTGCAAGTTTCCTTATGAAATGTAGAACAACTGAGAAACATATATTTAGAGCCCCATTCTTGAATAAAAGAAACAATAACAGTGTGTGTTCAAACACACACGACCAGTGCTCTACACAAGGTTGAATATTTTTTTTGAACTGACATAATAATTGTATTTCTTCTTCATGCAAGTTACTGACTCATGGTTCTTGCCAAGGCTCCCTTACTTTGTTTCCCATGCCATCATTTCTAAATGTTCTTAGTAGATTAGAGAAAAAACTTCTGGTGATTTTGATAGATGCAATTTTCCAGTTTATCACTCATAGGAAGGAATTCATACTTCAGAATTTCCCCAGAGTAATTTTTTTTTAATTCCAAAGGAATTTTTTTAAAAGGTTTATTTAATTATTTATGCATGCAGAACTGGGGTACAGGCCAGAGGCACTGGGGCAGTGAGAGGATTCACCAGAGACAGAATGGGGAGAGATGAAATCCACTGCTGAGGGGAGCAGTGGGAGGACCAGGAGAGGTCTGCTGTGCCATGTGGGTCACCCCTGGGGCAGGGATCGAACTCATGCTGAAGTGGCTTTAGCTTCTTAGTGCTGTGATTTAACCCGCTGCGCCACCAGGGAAGGCCCAAAGGAATTTTTTAGTGAGTTAGATTTATCACTTTTTTTTTTTTTTTAGATGCTAGAATTAAATAATGACTGGGAAATTTTCAGTGAGATTATTTTGGGTTTTCTGAGTATTAAGTCATCAACAAATGGTTTATTTTCACCTTCTTAAATGTTGTGTCTCACTTCTTTTTCTTGTCTAGTGTTGCTAATAACCTTGATGCATCATCACTAATAGGAACAAGAGCTGTGAACCCTTAATTCATTTGCACTTTTAATGAAAACAAGCACTGACTCTAGCATTTTGCCATTATGTATAGTGTTGTATTGGGTTCTGTGTGTGTCTGTGTGTGTGTGTGTGTGTGCCATACACACAGAGTATGTATGGCCCTTTGTCAGGGTGATGCTGTTTAAAACAAACTCGAGGGCCCTCCCTGGTGGTGCAGTGGGTAGAGTGGAGCACTAAGAAGCTAAAGCCACTTCAGCATGAGTTCCGTCTCTGCAGGAAGTGATCCACATGGCGCAGTAGACCTCTCATGACCTGCCCACTGCTCCCCTCGGCAGTGTACTTTGACGATTTGCCTGTTATGTCTCTGGTGAATTCTCTCACCGCCCATGCAACTCTGGCTTGTACCCCAGTTCTGTATGCACAAATCAATAAATCTTAAAAAAAAAAAAACTCGACTGCATTTTTCTCTTTTTTTCTAAGCATCTTACATTTTATCAAATGAATAGTCAGCATATACAGAGATTAACATACGCTTTTATCCCTTAGATCAATTAACATGATGAATTCTTTTAATAGAGTTTATAATCCTTCATTCCTGGGATGAATCTTACTTCATCATGATATATTAGTTATTTAATGAGTAGTTAGATCCTTTCTGCTCATAATTTTCTGAAGAGTTTTGCACTGATATTGAAAAATGAAATTAGGAATTATGCTCTCCTTTTGAAAAACTGACCAAACTTAGTCCATGATATTCTCACTTCATGAAAATATATTGAAAAGGTTGTATCCCTCCAAAAGAGTTTAAGCCATGCCTGAGTCAACTCTTCTTAAAAACTAAAATTAGAACATAATATACTAATGATGCATGTTGCATTATCCTAACAAGAGTAACAACTTTAAAAAGACACACATTATAATGTTTAAGGTACCAAGAATCAAATCACATGAATTGACAAGTAAAGAAAATGAGCATAATAAAATACTATCCCAAAAGAATGAGAGGTGAGGGAAGAGATGAGTCAGACAGAAAAAATGTCGGATGGAAGATGTGAACACAATGAAACCAGAAGTTAGTAAAAGTGAACTAATGCCTACATAAAGATAGAGGTTGTCAGCTTGAATGAAAGCAAAAACGTGTTGTTTATGATACACACACTTATATTATAGGAGAAAGAGAACCTAAAAGTAATTAAGGGAAAATCCAGCACTGAGTGGAATCACCCTGGTGTGCTCTGGGAAAAGCAGACTTCAGGTAAGCAACCTTGTTGGAAAAAGGGGGCATTTCATACCCAGGAGAAGTTTGCTCTACGGGGCTCATGAGAATCCAAAATATGGCCTCTCAAAATGGTATTTTCAATCTCATAAACTAAACAGATCTAGAGAAAAGGCAAATTCACTATTACTGTGAGTTATTTAAACTGTTTCTCTTAAAAGCTAACAGAAAAGATTCTTTGAAATGCAGCAAAGATAGAGTAGACATTTAAAAACAATAAACTTGATCTACCTGTCATATCTGGCACATCAGACCCAACAGTGGCAAAATCATACTTTTTTCAAACCCCGCTGGAAAGGTTATCAAAGACTACTATCTGTTGGGCCAGTAAACAAGTTATTCCAAAACTAAATGTCCTGAAATTAGTCAGTGTTTGTTCTCTGACAGAATCCTAGCTGAGAAGCCAATGGAGAGGCTAGCTAGGGAATTGATTGCAAACGAAGCAAAACATCTTTGAGCAACTTATGAAAAAGGAGAAACTGGAATGGAAATCTGATAAAGCATAAGACAGGTCATCTACTTCTCTTAAGTAGGATAATTCCAGGAAAGCGAGAGGAAGCGAACGTGTTAAAGAAGCAGGAAAGGGAAAAAGCTAAGGGAAGGTAGGTGTGGGAGGGGTGGCCGACTCCCGAGCGCCACCCCCAGGCGGGCTCGGGGCACGACGTAGAAACTCCTGCCTCCGCGGGTCAAAAAGAACCACACAGCCTTCTGAAATTTTGAAGTTTCTCCTTTGGAATTTTTGACCAAGCTTAGGTGTCCATGATAGTCTCATTCATGAAAAATTTGCAAGTGTGTATTCCTCTGGAAGAGTTTAAACCACACTGCAAGGCGTCTTAAAAAGTTAAAGTAGGCCCTCCCTGGTGCGCAGCGGGTTAATGCACAGTACTGGGAAGCTAAAGCCGCTTCCACATGAGTTCGATCCCCGCCTGCCCCGGAGGTGACCACATGGCTGGCAGACCTCTCCTGACCCGCCCGCTGCTCCCCTCAGCAGTGTACTTCATCAATCTCCCTGTTCTGCTCCCCACTGTCTCTGGTGGGGCTTCTCGCTGCCCCTGAGCCTCTGGCCTGTACCCCAGTTCTGTATGAACAAATAAATAAATCTTTAAAAAAAAAAAGTCAAAGCAGTAACTGGAGTGTAATGTACATTCCACATGAAGTATGATAGGCACAGTAAAAAGAACATTTATTTTATGTATGGACTACCACATGGAAATGCCCCTGCTTGTTGTTAAAAGTAAATCTATCAGAGCCTCTGGTGGCACAGAGGTTAAAATCTCAGTGCTACCAAGTGACCACCAGTCAGGGAGCTGACTGGGGCACAGCAGACCTCTCCTGTCTCCCCATTGCTCCCTTCAGCAGTGGATTTCAGCAGATCCATCTGTTCTGCTCCCCACTCTGTCTCTGGTGAATCCTCTCACCCCCTCCCACACCCCTAACCTTCACCCCAGTTCTTGTATGCATGAAAAATAAATCTTAAAAATCTATAAGCATGTTTCCCATCTGTTTTTTGTTTTGTTGGTTTTTTTTTTTTTTTTTTTTGAGGCGGTTTGTACTTGACTGCATGTGATGTCTTAGAAGTTTAGAAGTTTGGCTACCCTTCTGCCTATAAATGGACCTTGAGACTTTGGAAGTTCTACTGGTACAAGGTGCGACCAGACAGCTTTGGGAAGGATGCTTTTGGCTCAATGAAAGAGGGAGAGACATTGGCCAAGCGAGTCAGATTAACCCAATCAGCCCTGGAAATGAAAGGGTGACATGTCCCAGACATACTACCCTCCCATATTCAATTTATAAAATATCAACATGATATTTTATGCATGCAGCAAAATGATAATAAGCACAACCACCCTAGAAAGAACAATACAATAAGTAGTCCTTTAGTAATTGCATTCCTGATGGTAATTTTTCCCACCTTGCAGTTTTCTGATGTTTTACTGTTACTCTAATGCGCACACATTATCTTGATCATCAGAAAACTATAAAGAAGAAAATTAAAAGCTAGAGATAAATAGAGCTAAAGTTGGCTACTCACAGCCACCAGGCCTGTAGGTTGCAGCCCTAGTCCAGAAGAAGAGGAGTGGAGGTTGGCACAGAGCTGAGTCCCAAGATCTTAGCCTCTCTCCAGAGTCAGCTTTATGTCTATTCTCAGAGCACATTAGCAAAAACAAAGACAACCATGATAAACACTGTAAGTGGGATTCACTGACACAAATGTCATCACAGTCAAAATTTCTTCAGTCTGGAGCATTATCATTACCCGAAGTAAACGAAGTAGACGCTGTCTTCCTGGGAACAAGTCTGTAGAATCGGAGATTTTCTGAGTTCTTTTCATAGTAACCTACTAAGTAGCTCACTAAGAATATCTCACACCTGGGTACCTACCTTTACTATGCTAATTAATGAGATACATGATGCCTTTATTTCCACCTGGACTTAACCTCCAGCCCTCCCTCATCTCAGATGCGAATAGCTACCAGTTCCATGAAATATCAAAATGCCTCTGTGGTGAAGCACCAAGAAGGAAGAAGGAAGCAGTGAGTACAAATTGAAGAACTGGGAAAATTCCAAAATAAAATAAAATAAAATAAAAACCAGAAAGCACCTAACAATTATGACTTAAAAACAACTGAGGGAAGTTTCCTGCAGAACTGCTTGAACATTTTGTGTACAATTCTATGTAAAGAGAATTTCCTTATCATAGTTTATTTGCCCAGAATAGGTCATCATGGATTTTTTTTTAAATGTTTACTCACTTACAAAGACAAGACAATTCAGAGTTGTGTTCATTGTAAATATGTCCTAAGTTCTGTCTCTCAGCATCTGAAGGGCTCTTCTGCTTCTTCATCTTTGATGCCTCAAAGGCGGCAATAGTATGTTTACAAGACTGTTGCTAAGTCACTCTTTGAGTGTGGGGAATTCTTAATAACAGTTATAAGAAACAGAGCAATTTCAAGGAAGCACATACAATTGAGGATGTCTACTTAGTACATAAACATAGGCAGCAAAAGGTACTTTCATTTCCTTTTATATTGGCTTTATTATATTCTAATACCAGAAATGATCACACAAAAGGAATTACCTTTTTCCTCCCAGGTTTCTAGTAAAGAGTTCCTTTACCAAGTCCCTGTTTAAGCCAATCCAAACACAAGCTACAGAATTTTGTCTGAAGAGGTCAATTGTAAATTATAACAAAGTAAAAGTGAAGTGTGTGTTTATCAAAAGGAAAATGGTTGCTTGGATTTCCATTTTTGTGGTTTTCTTTTGGCCCAGTTCTTGAGATGAACTTGATTTTACAATATTCTCAAATAGTTTCCAAAAGTTTCAGTGAGTCATTCAAAAAATCTGATTTATATTATTCTTGAATATCCTTGCATTACTGAATTCACTCAGAAATCTGGCATTCGAGAAGAAGTTATTATTTCACAAAAGTCCATTTTAAACTAACGCCAGAACGTAGCAGGAAGTGAGAGGGAGAATTCCATCATCTTTTGGCCAGACCTGTCAAGCCATGACCCCAAGGCAGACCCCCCTACAACCTGTCTTCGTGAACAGTCTCGTCAGACATTCATGCACACACATCTCAGTTGCTTTTAAGTAGTGTGTCAGAGGTAGTTTAGCTCACAAAACCTACACTTCTTACCGCCTGACTCTTTTCAGCAGAAAATCTGCCTACCTCTGTATGCACAATATACTTTGTCCTCAGAAAACGCTTTAAATTTTCTATGAAAGCCAACATATTCTTTTTTAACCGAGACAGTAATTTTTAAAATCCCAAGTACACAGAACTTCCCCTGATTGCTGCCTCTGCCTTTCATGGCTAATAGAGAGCTGGATGACGTCATCATTCTCGACATCTTACTTCACAACCTCCCGCAGCCTGACGACAGGCTAAAGCTGTGACATCACCAGTGGGACACATGATGGGACACTGCTTCACAGAGCTGGCTGACCAGACAGGGGAATAGGTTCTGTAGGACAAAAAGATTGAGGATTATGGGCTGAATTATCCCTTCCTTGGATTAATGATCACTTCACACCCAGCGCCTGCTGGGAAAGACAGGAGGACTCACATGAAGAAAGCTAACAGAGTTTCACAGTAATTTCTCACTACTGTGAGAGCTAGAGAAACTGCAGATGAAGAAACAACTGAAAAGAAGAGCACGTTCTGGGCCCTCCCTGAGGCACAATGGGCTTAAGTGCAGCACTATGAGCTGAAGCCACTGCAGCACAAGTTCAAGCCCCCGCTGGGAAAGTGGCCCACATGGCCTGGCAGACCTCTCCTGTCTCACCCACTGTTCCTCTCAGCAGTGAATTTCAGTAGATCTGCCTGAAATTCTGCTCCCCATTTTGTCTCTGGTGAATCCTCTCACCCCCCCCACCCCCCGTACCTCTGGCCTGTACCCAGTTCTTGCATGCATAAATAAATAAATGTAATAGCACACTGTCTTAAAGTGCCTCCTGCTTTGGCTTTCCTATTATTGACATATGACCAGCAGCATTAAAAATACCTGGATCTGTATTGTCCCAGAGAGTAGCTGTCAGGTGGCTATTTAAACCAGCATTTTAATTCATTAGAATAAAAAGAATTTTACTTTCTCAGTTGGGCCAGTTGCATTGCAAGTCCTTACATGTGATTGGGAGCAGCCTCACTGCACCTCGCCAATGCCTGTAGGCGACAGCTCAACACATGGATGTATATGTTATGTGAACATTGTCACCCTTGCAGAAATTCTGGACAGCTCTGATGCAGGCAAGGGAAAGTCTTCGGTTCCTGATCTAGCTGGACTGAATTCCAACTAAGCCTCTTAATAGCTCTAAGGTTTCTTTACCCGTAGAAGCAGGGTGAGTGATAGTCCCTGCCTCATTGGATCATTGCGAGATTCACGGGGCTTCATTCATGCAAACTACATGGAACAGACCTTCAGAGCAGTGAGCACTGGCAAAGTTACCTCTTTGTAACTGCGAATACCACACCTCACTGTGAGCCAGCACCCAGCTTCCCAAAGCGACTCCACTCTGCCATAGGACTGGCAAGAGGAGGCAGCCACATCAGTGTCCTTACAGCCTGGCCTGGTTTGCTGTGCCTCCAGCCTGACCCTCTCCCTTCAGGAGAGTCTGGTCCCGAACGTGTTTGCTGGAGATGTGGTAGGTTTGTATTCTGGCGTAAGCTCACCTTGGGTCAAACACTGAGCACAAAGTTTTTCATACTTTGGATTGCAGTGTTCTAGCTGAGAACATACCCCACAATGTGATTTTAAAATTCTCACCAAGCAGAAGGTGGTCAAGACTGCTGTGAAAAGGATAAGGTGTGGCAGAACTGAAGGGGGAAGAAAACTGAGGATGTCGATGAGGTGGTTTCGCGAATTTTGAAGAATATGAAAGTGAAGATGGGGATAAGAAAAATCAAGATGGGGAAGAGAACATGAAAATCAAGATGGGAGACAAGAAAATTCAAGATGGGGGATGAAAGTAGGAGCCTAAGTGTGACAGACGAAACATATCAAAAGAAACAGAGAGAAAGCACAGCTAGATCTTCATAGCTTTAGCTCTTCCAGGATTAAGAAATATTTTCCTTTCATTGCAGACCAAGCCATTCTCTTATTAACTGTGGCTTCCAAGCACAGTGGGCCTGGACTTAGCAGTGGCCATTGTGGCCTCTATTCCTACTGGACCACATCTTCATTTAAGAGGAATGCTAAGTATATAAAATATGTATATGTATAAAATAAATTATATAAATTTAATGAATGTTCTCAGCTTCCAAGATGACATTATTCAAATTAACTCTTTTTATATATTATTAGCATATATAAATTTAGTGTATATAATTTTAAAATCAAAAATATATATGGAGAGCTCTTTGGTGACAAAAGAGCAGTTAAAAGCAAGCTTAAAAAAAGCACAAAGTCCCCAAGTTTGTGTTTAAAAATGAATGTTCTTTTCAATTCTGCAATTATTTATATTAGAAGACCTAGATAAAAATTATTCCTATCATAAAAGTTAGCCAATCATTACTAAACAATTTTCCAGTACTGCCACTAGAGATAACTATTTCACTATTAAAGTGGGTGACGTGATTTATAACAGGTATAATGGCACCAATCTCTACGTGATTGCTTGGTGCTGCCACAGAAGACACACCAGATCTCTTGTAGCATGAAATGCCGTAAGACAATTTATAATAATGCACATTTCTTATTACTTGCTGATAATAAACTATCAGAGAAAATGACAGCTTAATTATATCACACCGCTCCCACTGGCAAATAACCAGATTCAAACATTTTTATTGTTTCTCTTCAATCCCTTACAGAAGCAAAGAGGTACTATCACCACAGTCCTCGAAACTAGCACTTGGGATTAAGCAAAAAGATTGAAGGCAGAACTGAACGTTTACTAAACACAGATGCACTTCCAACACCCGGCCCCTCGCACCCTGTTCCCTGACACTTTCACTGGAGCTAGTAGTCATTCTGCGTCTAACATTTTGCTCTCCCTGCTGACCAGCTCCCTGCTATCCTCATTCCAAAACCTTGGCTTTTTTGTGAAATGATCTTTACCTTGAATGTCGATTCTCTGAGTCCTCACAGTGGTCACAAATCATGTTTCTGAAGTTATGTTTGCTGGGCTCCTTCCTGACATGTAAACTAAACTTGCTGTGTCTCTTGTGAAACCAAGAGACAGGCTGTCTCCATATAAAGTCACTAGGCAATGGGCAGAGAGCCGGGACCATTGAGTTCGTGTGTGGTCCATGTGACCACAGGCCTTCTCTCCCCTGGACAGGACGGCAGGACTCATGTGTCATTTGCAGCATGCCTGGTTCACTCCATGCATGCTGTAAGGGATTGAAGTCACCAGAGACACAGCTCCCGAAGGGCTGCTCCAGACGACGGACACAGCCAGCTTTCATGCTTCTCCCCCTCTGGTCGTGGTCTCACTCAATATTCTCATCTAAACAAGCAGTTACCAAATGACGCACTATGAGTAGATCGCCATTCCCTTCTTCTCCTTTATCTATTTGCTTTTCATTTTTATCTGCTGTCTGTGTCTTCCATGTTTCTCAGTGTTTGTGCAAGGAAAATAGGTTAAGGAGACATCACCAACCTCTTTCTATGAGATAGTACTTTTGTTAGTCTGTCAGATTGTTGACCCTTCGTGCTGTGTGTACTACCCCAAATGACTGCATCCTCCTCTGAATCTTAAATGTCAGGTTTCTCTTGAGGGTTTTCTTCTCCTTGGGGTGAGACATCTAGAGAGTGAACATCATGGCTACTTGTTTGCACCTCTGCCACCCCTGAATAACAAAGGCTGAACTACTAAGTTATATGACCAAATTATTAAAAACACAAGAACATGCTCTGACTCATTTGACAACAGAAGAAGTTGGGAGAACTGGTAGACTATCTCATTGAGGTTAGACAGCAACAAAAAAAAATAATTATCTCCATTTAGTTGTACAATGCAGCCGTCCAGGTGAGCAGCAGTAAATGCATCACCACCCTGTGCCGGGACCACATGTACTCATTTCTACAGACAAGGGGTCTCCTTGGACTCGGGTAAACAATGAGTGTGTTCACCATCTTTACCGGGCTCCAAGCAGAGCATCACCTTTCCACTCTAGTCATCAGTAGGAAGCTACAACTTCCAAAACAGTACCTTAAGGGACCAAATCCTTCTTGATGTAATTTGGAGCCTTCCTAATCTTACAGGATGGACTGGAAGCTTAGGCACTTAAATCCTGCTTCTATCTTCAGACAGACATGTGACCAGGGGAGAGTATGTCATGTCTTAATCTTGGTTTATCTTGAAACAAGGAGGCTGTTGAGAGGATGTCTGAAGTCCCTCTTAGCACCTAAGTACATCACAGGTTAGTTATCAGTATATGAGCAAATTCATCCATGTTAATCCTAAGAAGCAAGAGATTTGGTAATTGAGGGGATTCCTAATCATCCTCATTTTTCCAAAAGAAAATGAAAGTACAGAATAACAAAGTATTGTCAAGTTTTAAACAATGGGGTAAAATTGAGATGGCCTATATCTTTTAATATCCAATTTCATTCTTTCTTAGTAGTTCATTCAGTTAACAAGGAGCACAAAGCATAAGTATTTTGCTACCTCTCTATCAGCTTTGATATCAAAAGAAGCCTACTTATCTTTAAAATTTGGGACTACAATATGGGGTTAGGACTCATGTATTTATAGTAACTAAAAGACAGTATCAGTAGGTGTGATTTTTTTTTTTTAATTCATATCTTAGCTCTAACTCTCCTGCCCTTGCATCACCACCCAAATACTGCAACTGTACAACTGACTGGGCTCAACTCATTTTCCAAAAGCTACCTATTGGGCCAGAGTAATGAAAGAACTCACAGAAACCCAATAAGCACTTTCCTACTTTGGAGGAATGGGAAGAAGGTTTCATGACTCCATCACACTGTTGGTACATCACTGCATTCTTGCCCAATGTGGCCCAGTAATAGCAACGGTCAAGATCATCATGTACTTACATATCTACTTTTCTTGAACGAATCATTCAGCTTAATGGAGAATATTCAATCCCAAGCAGTTCCTAGAGAGGTAAAGAACCACCTGGCTCCTTCCTTGGAAATCACTCTGTAGTTTTCAGAGAAACAGATAGTTTATGTAATATCATATGATATTCAGGAACTAAAGGCATATCTGTGAAAATTCCTTGGGAAGGAGAGGGAAGTGTGTCTTGGCAATCCATAGCTGGACAGTCAGAAACCAGAAGAGAAGAATGAGATGAGGAGGAAGTTTCTAGTGGCCGTTCCCTCCCTTGGAAGGTAGGACTGATAACAGGCCTAGTATTTGCTGGCTGCGTCTTAGAACCTAAAAAGGGTAACGATGCAATTACCATAGCCACTGCACCCAAGTAACTGCTCACTTCATCACTACCACTAGAGGAGGGGGACCTGCAACAGGAAACTGGGGGTGGGAGGCAGTTCCTGGGGGCTATATTACTGGAAGAATAGAGAGTGATGGTGTTTTCAAAGTTAGAATGCAGCATCAGGGGCCCCTCCACCTGAGGGGTACCCCACTCCAACACCCATGGAGAAATGTACACTCGAGTCAAGGGTTTGTCTCAGGGCTAGTGCTAGCCAGTGAGGCTCTCAACTCAAGAAAGAGGAGCTTACAGGGAAGAATATATAGTAGTAACTCTATAAAAGTCAGATAAAAAATAAAAGAATGTATGCCAGATTGGGGGAGCCTAGTGAAACAGAGAAAATAAGAATTAAAAAGAGTAAATACTTTGTATAGTAGTAACTTGGAAACGTGAAGCAGGAGTGAGAAATTATAAAGAAGCATGCCGGGGTGATAGATATAAAAACATGAGTGATCAAGGGGTGCATCCAGGAGGTAGGGTGAATGCCGGAATGAAAACCGTCAGACAGTGACAGGGAAGGAAAGGGCGACACAGAGGAGGCAAGGTGCTGGAAGCGCAGTGGACCAGGAAAGAGAAGGGGAGTGAGGGAAGACTCAGGCAGCCAACAGAACTCTCAGTGGTGCTGTACTTATGGTCTGGCAAAGAATAAGGGAAATAGGTGAGAAAAACTAATTAAGATTTTCCCCCAAAATTATTGACCTAAAACCTCAAAATAAAGATCATAGCGTGACAGAGAAATTAATTATAAACAAATGACCTGAAGGTGAGTGAATTTGAATATTCAACAATATTCGAACCAAAGAGAAACCACAGGAATGTCCAGTAAAGCAAGCAAAGGTCAAAGGGACAGCAGGCTTCTCGGCTGAAGCAACACACAGGAAGACGATGGAGAAGATTCCTAGCTACCTAGAATTAGATATCAGCCAAGCCATTATTGCAATATTACTATTTCTCAGGCCTAAAAGTGTGTAGACAAAATAATATTTTAACCCATCCTGTTTCAAATAATTGCAGGGATAAGCAAAAACTATTCTTGGAAGAAAATATAAATAAAGGAGTTTATAGTTTACTGTTGTCTAGAGAAGCAAAACATATAAAACACTTCGATTACTGCTTGGCGGATAATGACTACTCAGTAAAAATGAGCTGTTACTCTCATCGCTTTCAATAATCTACTAAGTAATTGCACCAACACAGAAATCCTCCTGGTTTCCTGAAACTAAAGGAAATGCAGTTTAAAGTTCTGTAGCGAGTATGTTTACTAGAGATTTTTTAACAGGTATGATTTATTTATTCATTTGTTAATTTTTTAACATTCCACCTATTCTTATTTTTATTGATAAAAAATTTTCTACATCCATTAATATTATACTGATATGTGTGTCTTTCTGATGGGGGCCCTTCTCACAGGTGTGAGGGGGGGCATCTCATTGTGGTTTTGACGTGCATTGGCCCTATGTTAATGACGATGGACACTGTTTCATGTGCCTCCTGGCCACCTGCATGTCCTCTTTGGAGAGATGTCTACAAGTACTAACAAGGGTGTGTGGAGAAAGGAACCCTCATCGACTCTTGGTGGGAATGCAGACTGGTCCACTCACTATGGAAAATAGTATGGAAGTTTCTCAAAATATTAAAAATCTTAAAAGTTTCTCAAAATACTAAATTATTTTTCTCAACAAACAAACAAACAAACAAACAAACAAACAAACAAACAAACAAAAAACCAGCAATTCCACTCTGAGGCATCTGCCCAAAGAGCATAAAACACCAGTGTGAAGGGTTATGGCTCTAAAATCTGAAAAGTTTTGCTTATTAATTCATTGCTTCACAAAACATGAACTGAAAGGATATAAGACAATCTAGACTTTGTAGGGATCACGCTCGAAGCAGGTTATGGAGTGAGTTTGGCTCAATGGAAGGCGCCACATCACTGTATGAGTCTGAATACCACAGCAGAATACCACAGACTGAGTGGCCTGAACACTAGAGATGTATTTCCTTACTGTTCTGGAGGCCGGGAGTCCAAGATGAAGGTGCTGGAAGGATTGGCTTCGGGCGAGATCATTCTACGCTGGATGATGGCTCCCTCACCATGGCTGCTCACAGCCATGCCTCTGTGTGTCCTGCTCTTCATGGGAGACTAGTCCTCTGGGGTTGGGCCCCCATCCTTCTGCTCTTGTGTAACTTGAATTACCTCCTGGAAGCCTGTCTCTGAGGTTCAGAACCATCGGGGCCACAGAACTTGGACATATGGATTGGAAGGTGGAGGAAACAACTTATCATCCCCCTAAGCTGAGAAAAATCTGAATTCCAGGCTCTCCCTGGTGGCGCAGCAGCTAAAGTGAAGCACTGCAGGTGAGCCACAGCTGCTTCAGTGCAAGTTCGATCCGACGCCCCAGAGGTGACCACAGGGTGTGGCAGACCTCTCCTGACCCGCCTGCTGCTCCCCTCAGCAGTACACTCCCTCAATCTGGGAATACAGCACGGTGCCAGAACTGAAGCCCCCACACATGATACCCCATGTATCGAGCCTTCTCCGACCTCCCTTGACCTGGAGTCACAGCAGCTGAGACCACAGAACTATGGAGTAGACACAGTCCCAGTCACGGCACCCTACACCACTGAACTGGGGAGTGGCCTCTCACAACAGCGATCACAACTGACACGGATGTGAGGCCGGGCGGGGGGCACCCAAGCAGCAGCAGGGCCACTGTAACCGAGGCAAGACCCGCGGTGCGGGTGTCACTGGGGCTCGACACAGGGCCCACGCGCCGCATGGCTCGAAGATGTGGGGCGATCAAATCGTGAGTGGTTGGAAAGTCCTTCGTTAAAACCTCGGAGCCATTTGAGGTAGACCTCTCAGGCCTGGGGCCCTCCTGCGGGAGCGGACTGCAGCCCAACCAGGAGCCTGCCTCAGGGGGTTGTGAGTGCATGTTTGTAATGGAGTGAGCCTCAATAAGGTGTAGAGGACGTTTCCCAGAGTGAAAAGAAAATTACACTAAAAAAAAAAAAAAAAAACCATCGGCTAACCAAGGGGGAAATGGCCCCCCAAAGGTCCCCACATCCTGCTCCACTATGAAACTCGGGCTATTTCTTATGGGGAAAAATAAAGACTCGAAGGGAAAGCCCAAATGTAAAGCTCAGCCCCACGGAACACATGGAGGGATGAAGGCTCTCTCAGAGCCACGAGACTCTGCCACGCGCCTGGCCAGGTTCTAGCAGCCCTGGTCCATAAAGCTCCTTCACACCTCCCATTTTCCACTCCTGAATGCCACTGCCTGCTGCAGGCGCCCTGTCTGTCTTGCCAGGGTATGTTGGGGGCAGCGAGGAGGCGACGGAGAACCTATGAGTTCACAGGTCTCTGTGCTCTAGAAACTGTACCCCAAAATTTCACTCGCAGGTAGAGATTTAACCTAGAGAAGATTCTGGGCTTTACACTGTGCCCGAAGCCATCGCGGTTTAAGTTAGGGGGGTTGGAATCAGCCCCGTTTACATCTGACTAACCTGGGACCAACACCGTGTACAGAACACGAGCCGCTCTGGGCGTCAGAAGTCCCGGCAGCCCCCCACTTCCCAGCCCCCCACTTTCCAGCCGCCCAGCCGAGGCAGCGTCCCCAGCAGCGCAAGGGGGGGCGCAGTCAGAATCCTAAGAAATGAATTACATTTTAATAAAGCCAGTGGGTTGTGGGGTGCGTTGTCTTTGACTTTGCTTTGTGGCTTTATTTTCATGGAGTCAGGCCAGCTAAGTGAAATGTTCTGGCTGCTGTGTTCTGTCAAGAGCAGGTTGAGGTGTCGCACCGGGAGACCAGCTCTCCGCGTGACTGGGATGGACCAGGAGACGTGGCCTGGGCCCACTGGCCGGGCCGTGGCGAGGAGGGTGGGACGCGGGGGTCTGGCAGGCACAGCGAGAGGATGCGGCGGAGAGTACCTGTGAGGAGAGACGGAGACCGGGAGGACAGCGCCCGGAGAGACGGACTGGCTGAGTCACACGAAGAGAACGAAGCTGCGATGAAGGCAGAGGCAGAAAGCGCAGGAAACAGCTTTGGGGATGAAGCGGGCAACCCAGCGCGCCCTGGCCATCGGATCCAGGATGCCCGGTGGACTGTGCTATGGGCGTGGACCTGAGGAGGGGCCGCCATCAGATTCGCGCCCTGCGTGATCAGTGCGTGAAGATCCCGAAGGCCGGGCCTGGATGGACGGCCCGAGAGGGACCACTGGCAGCCGAGGCCTGCCGACGCGTCTTCAGCCTCCTCCCTGTCCACAGGTGAGGGAGGTGAGGAAGCAGGACAGCCACGGAATCCGGCGCTGGGGAGGACAAGGAGCAAGGGGCCGGCGCAGCCGCACAGCCCTGGGGAAAGCCCCTGCCGCCCACTGCCGAAGAGACCAGGGAGCGGGCGCGGGGCCGGGCCTCTGGTCCCCGTTGCCTCTGACACGTGGACTTTGAGAGGAACAGTGGGGCTGACACCCGGACTGGCTCAAGAGAGAAGGAGAAAAGAGGAAATGGGAAAAGCACGGCTGACCGACAGCGTTCCTAAGAAAGGAAGACCTGACAGCAGGCAATGCTAAGCCCCTGGAGTGGGGAAGTGAAGACCCGCCGCCGGCCTGAAACCAGGAACAGGCAGGGAAGGAGATCAGGGACCAGGGCAGTAGGTTTCTAGCTGGCTTCCTTCTCTCTACTTTGTGTTTCATCAGTAAATCCCAGCCAAGACTAAGTGTCAGAAAACACTCTAAGATTACTATAATCTCTCACAACATACTAGGTCATAAACAACTACATTATGGAATGTTCTAGAACCCTAACACTATTCTGCTGTATCAGGTATGCTTCTTACCTGTTTTACATTCCTCTGCTTGGCCGTCAAACTTTGAGTGACCTGTCAGAACCCACCGATGGTGTGACCAAGGCTCGGTGGGACTTAGGGACACATGGCCCCCTCTTTATTTTAAACATCAGCGTAGAGACGACACCTACCAAGGTGAATTTACAGAGATAAACACTATCAGAAGGAAATGCAGTGACAGCACTACATGAATGCATACGAGGGAGATCCTTCTGCCAGGGCAGAAGGGGGCAGCACACGTCAGAGAGGGTGGCGTTCCGAGCAGGACGCAGGGAGGTGGCCAGGGAGTGGCAAAGGTGCCCCTGGGGAGGCTCACACGTGCATTCAGAGCATGGGAATGTGACCGGAGCTGTGGCGGGCAGAGCAGATGAGGCTGCAGAGGCATCCACACCGCTGGAGCACTCTCTGGGGAAGCCCCTGCAGCCAGTCACCTCACCCCACTTTGTTTTAAGTCCAATGAGCCACAGTAATTCAGAAAACCAAGAGTCAGTGATAGAAGATAAGGTTGAAGTCGAGCAAAGATGTTCACACCCCCACGACTTTCCAAGTTTGTTGTGTGTGTAGAGTTGTAAATGCAGGCTTCCAGGGCCGCGGCTTACATAGCAACCCCGCTTTATAAGCAATGTGCCAGGATGAGCTGGTTTCTAGCAATTTCTATGTTCCCACTTCCTCGTTCATCACCACCCATATCCCGTCTTGACAAAGACCTGGCCTCCCCCTTCACGTTCAGTCTCAACAGGTGCCCTGCAGAGGGTGTCAAGTGCAGGGGGATTTGAAAGCCATGGTGTTAGAGGAATCTTCTGCAATCAAAACTTTGACACAAACACTGACCTTATTTAATTGAACCCTATGCATTTTCAAAAGTTAATTCGGGCCCTCCCTAGTGATGTAGTAGGTTAAAGTGCAGTGCTGCAAGCTGTCCACAGCTGCTTCAAATTGAGTTTGATCCCCGCCTTGGAGGTGACCCACATGGCGCAGCAGCAGACCTCTCCTGACTCGTCTGCTGCTCCCCTCAGCAGTGGACTTTGTCGATCTGCCTGTTCTGCTCCCCACTCTGTCTCTGGTGAATCCTCTCACTGCCCCTGAGCCTCTGGCCTTTACCCCAGTTCTGTACACACAAAAAAATAAAATCTTTAGAAAATCAATTATCATAAATAATTGGATGACTTTGGTTAACTGTGGACCAGTAATGCTGAAGATAACAAAGAATGATTTGAACAATAAAATGGCTTATTTCAACATTTCAATTTGCATACGTATCTTTATTGCTAAGGACTAAGGAGAGTCAAGAAGTTAGAAACATACATCACAACAATTTTAACTATAAGATGTTCCACTAAAACTAATTACTGAAACTTTTAGAAGTCAGCGCTGGCAGTGAACAGGAAGGTTGTTTCCGAATCCTGTGAGAAGACAGATGAGCAATTGCCCCAGGAGGATTCATTGGGCAAGTGGGACCAGGAGGTCACCGGGGTAAGCAGCTCTTTCTCCACCGACCTCAACCCTGGTGTTTTCCTCTTTACTCTCAGTTTCAGTTCCTCTATTTGAAAAATTACTTTGTCACTCTCCTGATTTTGCGGCAGCCTGTCAGCTCTTGGAGGAAACTCAGCATTTGAAGGAGAAACAACTATGGAATGTTAGAATGTGATCAGCTAACTGGCATTCAGACTCATGGCCAGCGTGGGGTCCTCTGTGCTCTCCAGACTCACGACAAGACACTATTAGACAATGAGTGGGAGAAGACCCTGGGAAAGAATGTGGCCTCACCTCGTTTTCCATTTCTGATTCTACCCTTGCAAAACTTTATTAAAAGCAGCTAAAATTCTTTGATATAAAACATACTCTCTACACACACACACACATATGGGCATATACACATGTGTTTATCGTTAATTAGTAAAGTTCACTGTTAAAGACTTAGCTGTGAACACATTCCAGGACTGGAAATGCCCTCACTATTTCCCGATGAACTTCTGCACACATCCATCAGACAGGATAGCAGCAAGCATTTCATGTTTATTCAGTCCCGATAAACTTACACAGTAATCTGCAACTTGCTATATGAGCTAATATCGAGCTAAAGAACAAAGTTGACCTCTTGCCAACCCCACACCATAAAGCCTTCCAAAAAAGGGACTTCCCAGTAGCTGGCTAAAGCACCTAGGTTGTGCTGTAATAGAAAAGGCTTCTCCTGTGATCTCACCATGAATCACAGCTTTCCACTTGCACTGGTGAGCAGAAAACTAGGAGACACGACACGTCAGTCCACATTTGCTATCTGCCCGGCTTGAGCCACCAAAAATAGTGCAAATGAAAACCAGGTTTTCATCCAGGAACCATGAAAGAAATTTCTCCAGTGAACCAAAGACATGTAGACACCCATGTGAGTATTATCCAATCAAAGATAATCATTAAATATATCATTAATAATGTCAACTGTATGCAAGTTACAGAAGTGTTGCTTTAAACTAGCATTCTATCATTACAATGCACGTCAAAAATGAAATAGTGGCTGATGTGACTGTCAACTTTGGGAAGTATTTCCATGGGGGCAGCATCCTTCAGAAACATGATCTCACATCTGTGTGGTTGGAATCCCAGTTCTACCTCGTTCTAGCTCTCTAACTTTGGAAAAGTTAATTACCCCAGGCTGCCAGGCCCTGAGTTAGACCATTTAGTGTTCTATCACCACACAAGTCTATTTGGATGAACTTTAAAAAAGCATATGTGCATGGAACAGTATGCAGTATAGAATTAGAACTCAATAGATGTCAGCTATACTATTATAAACTGTTATAGAGACAGAATTCATCACTAGCCTCAGAAGAACAGTTACATAACAAACAGCACTTAACAGTAAACTCTGAGCGTCAGGGGGAGACAAGGAAGCATTCCAAGTTTTCAGAAGTCATTTATATCATTAATAATATTCAAACTGTCTGGGTTCAAGATGCATGTAAAAAGCTGATTAGTCTTATGGATATTTATTCTCAGACCAAAAAAAAAAATCTATCACTTAAAGTTTTCATTTCTGGCCTTTGTTCATGGTCTCACTGACATTCCCCAGAACCAGCAAACCTGAGATGGAGAAACTTCAAGGGACTCAAATCCTTCAATTATCAAAATTTAGTTCCAAAATCTAGTTCCAGGATTTCCCCCAATCCTCCAAGAAAGTTTCCATATCAAGTTTTCCATGACAAACCTCCTGTCTTGCCACCTGGTTGCTGATGTTTCTAAATTTCACGGGTTAAAGAAAAAGCTTCAAATGTCTCTCTTAAACCATCCACTAGCGCACAAGGAAATCCCAACCAGTGTGACAGCTCATTTAAACCAGGTCTGAGGCCCTTCCCCAAATCAGCAGAGAGCAATGATACAAAAGGATGGAAGGCTGCCTGAAGACTTTCGGAAGGTGGCGGAAGACCACCCTGAGTGTGACTGAGCTTTACAAGGAAAACACAGAAGGAAGAAAACAGACAAGCCATTGACACACCATCAGAAGCCTCCAGTGCTTTCTGCATTTACCTGCATGCAACACATAAGCATAGTCCCTCCTTTGTAAGCCCCACTAGCTACTACTGTGAGTGCAGTCCCTTCCTTTTCTGTTCTTTGAACCTCTGTTCCACTACCACACCCACCACACTGCTGGTTAATAAAACCACAGGAGTTTGAAAACGTTTGAGTAATGGATGTTTTCAGTAGTTTGCTGTGCAGCCTATGGACAGCAGGTCGACCCAACTGTGCATATCTTATTGGTCTATTCAGTTAAGTCAAAGAGCCTCCTTAAACAAACACCTAGCACTGGAGGTCCGGACAATGCCATTTCCAGTGTCATCACATTAGAAAGTAGCATTAAAAATATAATGGAACGCAGCCAGTAGAAATCACTTTTCTTCCAGTTTCGAAACTTTTCAAGGATCTGTTGTGAGCATGATTTCAGAATAACCTTGCTTTCCTCATATTTTGAAATTTAATAAAATCTTCAATGCATGGAATTACAGAATTCTAGTTGTGACATTCAAAGGTTATCATCAGGTACTTTTTGCAAAATGTAGTCTCAACACTCGAAGAATTAACTGGATTGCCATGTAAAGTCACCTGCAGGCAGGTTATTATTGTTCCTACAAGACTCCTGAATCTCTTTCCAGTTTCTAAGGTGGTTTTTCTACAAGAGAAGTGGACTTGTCCAGAGTTGTAGCTAATCTTGGAGACCCAAGTCTCTACCTTTCCTGCCAACCCCTCTCCGGAGGAAGACAGGTGTCCGGCTCAGAGAAAGGGACAATCTGATTTTGCAAAGATAGAGGCAGATGCAGAGCTCACACGCACTACTTCGCGCCGGCCAGCAGGGAGTAAAAGAAGCGAAGAGCTGCGGTACCTTTCTTGAACCTCCTGAGCTGGATTAACTGCAGGACTCCGCGCCGGGCGGCCCCGACGGCGTCTTCCCCGGAACAGGCAGTTGGGTGCTGGCAGCCCGCGCGCCTCGCCTGCAGCCTGCCAGGCGCGGAGTCAGCCTGGCAGCGCCCAGCGATGCCTCCTGCGCGCCCGGGCTGCACTGCCAGCGCGGGGCTCCCGGGCAGCTGCGGGGCGCAGGTGGACCCGCGCGGCACCGGCCAGGGCACTAGCAATCCGAGCGCCTCTGGACAAAGGTTTGGCGAGGAAAGCCCGCGCGAGGAGTGACGGAGCAGCAAGGGGGAAACCCGTAGCACCACGGAACACTGAAGTCACGGTCAACACCATCGGAGGGGCGGGGCGGATGGAGGGGACTGGTGGGTCCAGCCCAGCAGGGAGGGGCCGGGGCGGAGGCGCTCAGGAAAACTTCCCCAGCCCTTTCACCCCAGCACCGCCCGCCCCGAGCCCCGAGGCCCGCGCAGTACCTCCATGGGGTCTGGGCTGCAGCGTGGGGGCGGCGGGCCGCGCGACCCGGTGCGGCCGCGGGGCTCCCTTCGCGGGCTTCGGGCTCCGACCGCCGCGAGTCAGCTGGGCACCCTGAACCCAAGTGCCCCAACCCACAATGAAAAGAAAAGTGAAAGAGAAAAGAGCAAGGAGCCCAGCAGGAGATAAACACCCCCAGCGCGGCGGGGGAGGGGCGGGCGGCAGCGGTTCCCGGCCGGCGGCCGGCCGCAGGTGTTGCCGCTGCCCGCCCGGCGCTGGGACACCAGCTGGTCCCAGCACTGCGCGGCCCGTGGCGCAGAGCCGCAGGGCAGGCGGGAGGACGGCCAGGGGCGCCCCCGCCTCTCCGGGGAGCAGGCCAGGGGGCTCGGCGGCCCCTTGGGGCACCTGCGGAGAAAGTTAGTGGCCCTGGCCAGAGTCTGCCGGCTGCGTCCTGGGCGCCCGGCGTGGCCCCGGGAGGTCCTGGCCGGCGACTGGCGAGGCGCGGGAGAGGGGTGGGAGCTGGTGGGAGCCGGTGGCCGCTCCATGCCAGCCCTTTGGCCTTTGGCGCAGGTGGAAGAAGGCAGGCTCTGAGGTGCTAACTAGGAGAAGTGTTGGAGGAAGACACTGGGGCGACTACTTCGTGCGCAGCAGTTGGCCAGCAGAGTGAACAGGTGTATGGGAGTCCCCTCTCTCAGCGCGCAGCAGACGGTGCTCCCTGGCCACGGAAGTAACACGGGAGATGTCGTTCTTGGAGTATTTTAGAGTTGGAGAAAGGGTCTGAGTTCTCTGAGTCTCAGGGAGCTGTGTGGCACATAGCAGTGAGGGCCTGGTGCCCGGTCCCGGGCCACTCTGGAGAAGCTGGAGCACCTGTGAATCCCCAAAACCCTCAATGGAAGGAGCTGCCCCCAGCTGTCAAGGGTCAAGTCACAGAAACAGTTAGCCTCCCTGGGGCTTAGTAATAAACATTCCACTTCTGTACAGGACATGTATGTTAAAAAAAAATAAAGCAGAAAAAGATCATAAGTGATTTAAAGATGCATAAAGTTCTCCATAAAATTATTTCACATTTTTATGAAAAATTTGAGCCGTGTATTTGTTGCTATCAACAGATACAATGATGTGAAAACCATGTGTTACAAACACTCCATTTTATCACAGTTGGAAATTATATTAAAGATTCGAAACTATTGTTCACTCCTGTCCTGTCAACATTACATTGTATTGTTGAATTTCCTTGGGATGTTGCCAATGATTGGAGCCCAGGACTCGTTTTCATAACGACATGCTAATGTTCCGACTTGCGGGATGCGGGGCATTGTGGGGCAGGAGTGCAGGAGACAAAGTCCTAACGACAGCCTGGGTGTCTGCGACTCTGGAGATGAGGGTGGCCAAGTGGATCTGTGACCCAAGCCTCAACTTGGGACCTCTCAGAACTTCTCACTCCTGCAAGGTGAACTTCCGGGCTTCCGTTAGCCCCAACCTGCCAGACCACAGAGGTGGGACAGCTGGAGGTCAGACCGCACCAGCCGCCTCAGCACCAAGTCTGGCCAAAGATCACCTCATCCCAGGTGCAGCTGCGCTGGGGCGGCTCGCGAGCACTAGGGGGCGCTGCTCTTAGCTGAGGTTCACTTGCCAGGGGCTCCAGAGAATTGCTCCCTCTGCTCAGGGCTGAGGGTTTCCACATCAGTGTGCAGTTAGCATTTGGCCACCACGGATGTTCTGGGCTTCCGGAGAAGTTGCATATTATTCTTTGAAACTGAAAGGAATTTTATTCGCGAATACAATCTGAGTACGTGTGCATAATAAAACTGATGTACAAGTGTTGATCCACCTAATATACACATGCTCTGGAACAAGATGGACTCTGAATGATATATAAAGCATTTAGTCATGTTGGGGAGATAAAATGCCATAAGTGACAATAAAGTGAAATTGAAAATGTTTATAGCCGTAAGATTGGTTTTGCCCTGATACTTGCTTCCCAAAGATGTTGCTTAAATTTGATTTCCAAATTACTGAAGGAAAAAGCATCTCTGAATTACATATGTAAGCACCTGCCATTCAGTGAGGCTGGGATTTCAGCATAATTCGTTTGGGCTACACCGTGCTCAAACAGAAAAGCCTAATATAAGCAAGTTGCATTTCACTTGCCACAGGCTGCTTGGCAAGATACTGTGAATTACTCACAGAGATGCACAAGTAAATCCCACTGCATGAATTCAAAAAAAAGACCAAGATTGATGAAAGAATTTGAAACTGCCTTTAGATAGTGGAATTAAAAGGCAGAAAGAAGTAACAGTAACCCTCCCAGAAGCGACCATAGCCTTTTCATTTTTTACTCTGGACAACTATAATAAAGTCATAGTTGAATAAAATGTCAACATCTGATTTATCATTCCAAAGACGTTTACCAGCTGTGACGCTGTCTTTAAAATAAATCGAAGTAAGTGCTTTCCAGAGTGTCTGAGTCTACGTGGAAGAAGTTAACAGCTCTTCTGATTTAATGTTCAAAGTCCTTATTTATGATTCTTATAAGAACAAACCACAGGCCAACAAGCTGATTTTCTGGTCTTTGACAAACAGGATCCAGGCCCCCTCAAGTTTCCATTTTGGTTGGGTACGCCTACCCCAGGTTTGCTTGCACCTGCTTGTGATGCTCCTGGCAATGGAGGAATCCTCTCCTTAAAGGAGCTCTTAGATTTTCAAACGTCCCTGAAATTGCTGCTTTTGAAGAAGCGGTACTGACTAATCCTCCTGTAGCTCCTCTGGTAGATTACCAAGTACAAATACGAGTTCGTTAAGCCTCACGACAGTGCTGCATAATGTAGTCTGTGATTCTCTCTACTTTCCAGATGAAGAAGCCACGGTCCTGATAGAGGAATTGTGGGACTGGCCTAAGGGCCACTGAGTGGCGCAGTGATGTTTTGAACTCGGCGGGGTGGACCTTCATATGCACCGGCAGCCAGCCTTCTCTGCCCCTGGGAGACGGCTTGTGAGGGAAGAAGACACTGACTCCCAGGCGCTGTACCTCAGTCCACTTGTGTTTGCTTCAGAGTAATTTTAGCAACCGCCAGGAAGGAAATGTACCAGCGCTGTTGACTTTCTGCTTCCTGATATCATTGTTTCTCCAGAAAAAAAAAAAAATCCCCCAGGATTTTTAAGGAGCTCTTAGATTTTCAAACGTCCCTGAGCACTGCTGAGCACTGCTGAGGTTAGAGGGCAGCGGCCACAGGTGAGGCCGGCGGGTCCTCGCACAGGTGTGTGATAGGTGACTTTGTCTGCCCTGGAGGTTCAGGGTCCCCGTGTCCGAGGAGGGGAAAACACTCCTAGCTTCAAGCAGATTAGCTAAAAATGACCAAACTATAATATAAATTTTAATATATTTTAAAGTCCATGGAATCTTACATGTTTTGGTGCTAAATAGCAGGGAGAATGGGCTTAAATAGAAGCAAACATAACTCGATGCACCAACGATACTACTTTGAATCAGCTTTTAAAGTTGACCTTTTTGATCAAGGTCTAGTCTAAAAAATTAATTACCTCACTTAGATTTATAAGTTATTATAAATGCACACCATATGAATGGATCTTGTTGGCAATGATTTCAATGAATACTTATAAAAAGGGATTTTACTTTTCATCACATAAACTTGCTGACATATGGAAAGTATACATTTCTTTAAATTATGCTATAAATGTATGCCTCTTTTACAACATGCAATAAATTGAATGAAAGAGTGTGAACCAAAGTCAAAGCCAACAATAGGTCTACATCAAGAGTTAGCATTAAACTGATAATTCAATTTTATATTGATCAATAGGCCCTCAACAAATGTGTGGTTAATTTATTAATTTATTCCATGTATTTCACATGTATGCATGTGTATATGTATGTATGTATGTATGTATATGCATATATATGTATAACATGTTTATATACATTTATATGAAATCTTAAATGTTTTGGTACTTAGCAAAGGGGAAGAAGAGTTTAAATAGAACTAAGAGATGACTGAAGGTTCTCATGATAGTATTCTGTGACCAGCACTGTCTTTCAAGGTTGACCTTAGCAAAATCTAATTCAAAAATATTATCTTCTTAGAATTATAATATGCCAGTGTATTATAAATGTAGTAAAACACATCATATAATAGGAGAGTGTATATTCACTCCTGAGGCTATCTTCTACCTCTCTTTGATATTGTCTTAATTGTCAACAAAAATAGTGTTTAACAGTTTCCTAGATTATATTTAATTGACATGTTCCATATTAAACAGGCTTCTAAACAGAATATGGATCACAGATGAAATCATAAAATATTTTTAACTGAATGAGACTGAAAACAAAATATATCAAAATATAATAGATAGCAATACTTACAAATAAAAAGGTTAAGTATGAATAGAATACACTTCCACTTTTTAAAAAATTAAAAAGGAAAATGCATACAAAAAAAAATTAAAGAGCAAAAATGAAAGAGAAAATAAGTGAAAACAAGTTATTTATTTGAATAAAAGTAATAAAACTGACAAATCTAGGTTGACCAAGAAAAATGAAGTAATACATAAAATATTAGAAACATTTTTTAAAAAGAGACATCACTACATATGCTATAGACATTAAAGAAAAATAAAGAATGTTAAAAAGTAACTTTATGGAAACACATTTGATAAATTAAAGGACAAGTTCCCGAGTGCCACAGGCTATGAAGCCCAACATACACATAAAATAAACAACATAAACAGAACGTTTAAATTATACTCTACTTTGACAGAAATTTAATTCAGAATTAAAATCCTTCCCACCAAGACAACTCGAGACCAGAGGACTTCACTGGCAAATTCTATTAAGCAATTAATGAAATACAATGCCAATCTTAAACTTTTTAAGAAAACACAAGAAATAAATGCTCTCAACTTGATTTATAAACCAGAATTACCCTTTAGAACTAGCAAAGATATTACATGAAAAGATATCTACAAAGGAATGTCTTTTTTGAACATAAGGCAAATTTCATATCTAAATATTGACAACATAATGTAATGTCTAAAAAGGATATTACAGAAAGAAACAAACAGGGGTTATCTTTATAATGAAAGCAAAACTGATATAACACTTGAAAGGCAATCTCTATATTTCTTCACACTAAATGAATAAAAGAGAAAAAAAAAGACAAAATACAACTTTTAATTAAGTGTAAACCTCTCACCTCCTGAAGATAGAAGGAAATTCCCTTCACATGATAAAGGACTACCAAACACATTTTTTACTTTACAGGGAAAGGTGAGCCCTTTACCCTGAAAATCAGCTACCAGCAATCTGCTCTTATCACTGCTATTCACCTGCTACTGGAGATGCAAGGCAGTACAATAAGGTAGAAAAGAAAAAGAAAGTCACAAAGACTGAAAGAAATAGGTAAACTGTATTTTTTTTGAGATAGTACTTTCCTAAGGAACCTATTAAAAACATTCCTAGCACATTAATGATTCTAGCAGAGTAACAGGTGACAAGGTGAATTATATATATAAACAAATTATAGTTTGTAGATAGCAATGAATACTTGAAATTTTAAATTTAAAAAATTACATATTTTACAAAAGTATGCCACATAAAATACTTAAGCATAAATGGAATCTGTCTTCTGAGAACTACAACATATTTCTGGGAGAAACTATGAATGACCTAAATCAGGAGCTGACAAACTACTGCCTGTTTGTTTAAGAGACCAGCTGAATCCCTTTGCTTTTATGTGCCTCTGGCTGCTTTTGCTGTTGAAAATTACAACAGACTTCAAAATAGATAATATTGGGCCCTCCCTGGTAGCACAGTGGGTTAAAGTGCAGCACAGCAAAGATAGTGGCAGCTGCTTCAGTCACGTTCGATCACAGGTGCGAGTTCAATCCCTGGCCAGGGAGCCTGCCCACCTGGTGCAGAAGACCTCTCCTATCTCATCAGCTGCTCCCCTCAGCAGTGTATTTTGCCGGTCAGCCTGTTCTGCCCCCACTCTGTCTTTGGTGAATCCTCTCTCTGCCCTTGTACCTTGTACCCCCGTTCTATATGCAAATAAATAAATCTTTAAAAAAATAATATCTAGCAATCTTAAAATATTTACTGCTTTGCTCTTTACAGAAAATGTTTATCAATGCGTAATCTATAAATGTCTGGAGAGATGCCACTTGCGCACATTGGGAGATGCAATGGCATTAGATGTCATTTCTTCCCCAAAATCTATATATTCAATGCAAACCCAGAAGACCTCTGGTACAACTTAACTGAGCTGATTCTAAAACAGATATGCAGTGGAACAAGAAGAAGGAAAACCCTTGAAAAACAGCAATGTTGGAGGATATACGCTACAGTTATCTTGACTTACCATAAAGCTATAAAGGTCAAAGTCGTGTGGTAATGCCATAAAAATATAGATCAATAGAACAGAACAAAAAGTCCAGAAAAAAGTTATCAGACATATGACCCAATGGTTTTGTCAACTGTGCCAAGATGAGGGAATGAAAGAATACATTTTTCAACAAATAACATCAAAGCAACTGGGTTTTTATTTGCAAAGAGCTATTTTCAATTCCCAAACTCACATCATTCATTAATAATAAGCACAACATGGTTCATAGACCGGAATGTAAAAGGTCAAAATGGAAACCCTGTAAAAGAAAACATGGAAGAAGTTTACATTCCTGAGGTAGGCAAAGACTTCTTGAACAGAACACAAGAAGTACTGACGAAAGAAAAAGTAACATACTTGGATTTTATCAAACTATAAATTGATTTATTTCTTTAAAGGCCAAAATGACTAGCAATGTACCAAAATTTCTGGAGAATCCTGCAATTAACAAACAGACAAACATTTAATGTGGTGTGACTTCACAAATGTAATGATCTAAGAACTGTTTGGCAACAGAATAGCAATTAATCTTTTATAGAACATATATTCAAAAAAACACACTTGCTATTGAAAATACATTACTTCGTTCTGGAATAAACTCCATTACCAGTGCTAATTGAGAGAGAAGAGCCATGATATTAAAATGCCTATTTTTGCCATAGAATATACTTTCTGATTGACTGAATTGCATTTTAGTATGACATTTTTTATGTGTGGGAATTACAGACATTTGCTTATTACAGTGAAAATTTTAAAAACAAAATAATAACTGGCCGACCTAATTAACAATCATTCACCTACTAATAGTATAATTTAATTTTGATTAAAATTAAGAAATCCTCATGAAGAATTTGGTTTTCGAATCTCAAAATCAAACTTAGGTCACACCTGCAAGCAACCAAATTAGGTTTTTCAACGATTGCCCAAGAAACCCAAGTGTAAGCCATGAGAAAGTATTTTATTTGATGTGGCCACCAAGAAAGCTGACACCCTAACACCCTAACAACTGGCTCCCCAACTGGCAGGGGCACTGTGATGGCATAAGGGAGTGCGTGAAGGGAGGAGCACGACTCAGTGCCAGGTCCAGTGAGCTGCGGGCACCCTCTGCCCTATGAGTCAGGGTGTCTGACTTCTGAGCAGGGCGTATCTCCTCTCCTGGGGCTGTCACCCAACATCCAAATACAGATGTTTATTTTCATGTTAATATCGACCTCAAAGGGCCTCGGAGGATTTTTGGCGGCATGTCACACGAACTTCCGAGTTTCTGAGTGTGGAGTTACCGAGTTTCTGAGTATGGAGTTGCAGAGAAATACACTAGTTTCAGGTTAAAGGTTAATCATAAAGATGGGGGCATATTCATGGGAGAGTTTAAGTCTGTGGTCAGAGTTCTAATTCGATAGTTAGAATTGAATTCTGTTTGGTCTTAATTCTTAATCTAGGGACATTTTTGTTACAAAAGGGAGGGGAGCCCTTTACACACTTACTCTTATTAAAGGAGTCTAAAAAGCCTTCATTAGGAAGAGGCGTTAGTCCAGTCAAGTGGTACAAAGAAACGCAATTATATGTCTATGCTATGTTAAGAGAAACTGGGACATAGAGAAACTAGGTGATTTGCATCTAATGAAATACTCAAGTAATAGATCTCAGAATAGATACCTTAAGAAATCGCAAGGATGTCACTAAAATTCCTTAGCTGTAGATCTTAAATTAAAAGAGCTAATAATGATCACATTCTAAAAGGTCCTCAAGAAGTGTACATCGAAACCCAGCATTAGTCCAGTTGAAGAAATAGTTGTCAGTGAACACCATGTTAATTAAATGATCCACAGAACCATGGAGAGCAAAGCAAGTTTGGGATAGGTGTAATAAAATATCATTTGGATTGTTGTCCAATATAGGCTAAAGAAAATGTGCTACATTCCAAAACAAAATTCCAAAATTTACTGTTGATTGCATAAAGTCAGATTTCTGACTCATTGAATGTCATTTTCCTTGAAAACTGGCTCCCAAAGGGGAGGGGAGGCATTTTTGTTCTATTTGAAACATGAATAAGAAATGAGATTACTGCCCTAGCAAAAGAAAAGCTTAAGTTTGCAAAGTTCAAATATAGCAGAAATAGAAGTGTTAGAAATATTTGTGATTAGTGTTTGAAGTTACTTCCATCCACACATGAACATGGGTATAGGTGTAGAAATTGTGTTGGAAACTTTATTGCTTCATTTGCTTGTCTCACCCCCAAAATGCATAGCTTCACTTTAAAACCCACATTTCCTTGCACTTATACCTACACTTAGTTTGGAAAGTCCAAGCATATATATTTGAAAATGGCTTCAACAGACCTAAAACTAACATTATCAAATGATTCGTTCATTGGTGTTTGTTATTTGTTAACTCAGAATCTGCCTCATGCTGCAGATTCTATAGAAGTTATATAATGGTAAATCACTTTAATTCTAAAGGAAAAGTATATGAAATAATTGCAGTCACTAAGAAGTTTATAATACCTTGTGGCTGGTTTTATAGGTTAATATAAAGTGTACAATAGTGAAAGATTTGCTAGAATTTTCCATCACAATTACTTTGAGCTAATCTCACAATATCATTTCAATTTTCCAGCTTTTCCTTCCATTTAGTAGGAAGTTTCATGCCAATGTATGCTAATTATTATACACTCAAAAACTGAGAGAAAGAAACTCCTGGCATGAAGGCTCAAAAACTGATCTATTTAACCAAGAACCATTATTAGTTCTATACACTTACAGATTTAGAGGTGAGAGATGATGCCCTTCCAGGATGATTTGGAAAACATAGCATATGGGCCTTATTTTAAGTCCATTTAACCCATGCAAATGTGGTTTCATTTGAAACAGATTAGAGTTAAGTTGTCCAGGAGCATTGCTAGTAAGTGATGAATCTAATATTAGAATCCATTTCAAGATGAAACAAGTCTCACCCTTCCTAATATATTGCAAGCTCATTGAGCATTGATCTAAATCTGATTAGCAATTACTACAGTACTCACTGTCTATCCTGTGATAGGCATATCCTTGGCATTTAATTGGGCAATTGTTAATCCTAAAACTGAACTCAACAAGATAAGAATAATTATGTCCAATTAGCATATGAAAGAAACTGGGGTTCAGAGAAACTAAGTATTGGCCAAAGACCATAAAGCTAAAGAAATAACAAGGAGTGTCATTTCCTTAGCTCTACCTGGCTCCCAATCAAACACACACATGTGCACATACAGTTACCCAGAAAGCAAGTAAAGAGAGTGACAGGTGCACTGGACGGAGTTATGAGAGATGCCTGAGTCATCAGCTGAGCCAAGCAACCACCCTCATGCTCATGCTGTGTAGCAGGGACTCAGGCTGCAAGCCAGTGAACCCCAGCAGGAGGAGAGTTTCCTTAGATTGAAAATCCAGTGGCTTCGCTGTCATCAGGCAAGTTGGGGGATAAAGTATCTCCCAATGTATTTGCACCCCCTTTTCCTCTAAAGACAAGCAGCCTCTGGACCAGACCAAAGGCCTTCAGGACAAACAAGGCCTCACATACCCAGCCCACCCTTCAGCTACAGAGAAGAGTTTGACTAGCCAAAAATGGAAACATCAGGCCAGCAGGTCACAGGAGCTCTTTGATGTGAGCTTAATGTAGAGAAAATCCCTCAAACATACCCATAGCAAGATGTAAATGAACGTGTGGAATCCAAACCCCAAGGTGTATCTCGGAAAAGCAGCTTCCTCCCTTTGCCCAAGTCATCAGTTGGACCAATCATCACTTAGAGTCCAAATAAAACCTTAGCTCATGGGTCCACACTGGTATGATTAACAACTTCTCTACATCTGACTTCCCAAGAGAGTGAGCATTTGCTTCCACACTGGGGGGTTGTGCAATACTGTAGATGACATTACAATCTGTATGACTTACTTGGATACAGAAATAAGAACAAAGCTGTTGGGGATCAGTCTCAACATACAGCAGCAGCAAGCCAGGGTCTTTGAAGGTGGGAACAGTGTCGGTGTGCAGAGAGTCTCAAAAGGGGGAAAGCAAGGAAGACACAGGAGTCGATATTGAGTGCAAGTCTTCCTGCCCATTTCTCAGCAGGTCTTTATTTATACTGTGTAGCAAGTAGTTAACTATAATAATGCATAAGGTGAGGTATGTTTACAAGAATTCACCATTAAAGTTCTCAAGGAAGAGGGCAATGATGCATTCTTTTCCTGACACTTTATTATATGCTAAATTATACACATTTGTGAAAACATTCATGTATATGGATGTTTAACTATAACTCAAAGGATGGGGGTCTGGGAAAGGATGAACTGTTAGCAAAGGACTGTTAGGGATCTTAGAGAAGGATTAGATTGTGTTAGCAGAGTCATCAGTGATTGTCTAAAGAGAAACTAATGGCTAACTTAAGGTTAGCAGAGAGGAGTTAGTGATTGTCTTAAGAAAAAGTTAATTTAAGACTAGCAGAGAGTAGTTAGTGATTGTTTAAGAAAAGGGTAAATTAAGAGGAAGTTATACTAGTCATGCATTAACCAACACTTGTTAAAATAAAGTTAGAAAACTGCCCATGATTCCTTATGCCCTGGGAGTCTTATCTCTCCCCTGGGCTTGCTTTCTATCACAGGAGACAAAGGAATTTCCTGCCCTGGGGCAGCTCTTACCTGCCGAGGCCAGGTAGCCATCTTATGAAGTTAAGGCAATCCAGTTGTAAACTGATGGTTGCTCAGAATATTTCTGATATTATGATTATACAAAAAGGGAGGTCGTAACATAAGCTAGCAATGGAAATTCTGATTTTTCAGAGATTTCACCTTCTGCCTGGAATTTGTCAGATGTCAGAAGTTGCATAGCTTGTGTCACAAAACCTAAGGGGTTCCACCAACATGGATGGCCCTGTCACTCTCCCCCATTGTGAACCCCCCGTTGGATACTGGCACATCCCATCTCACAAATCTGGGCAGAATGATGAGTTAGCTGAATGCCAACATACTAGAGCAGTAGAGGAACACCAGAACAGAGAACTGGGGGAGGCACTGTCCTCAGTATCCAGCCATCCAAATTACATCCTGCAGTCTGAACACACCTTGAACATAGAAGCCACAACCTTGAATTGAGCATCAACTCTGGGGGTTCTACATGTTTTCTTGCAATATCCCAGAGGCATCCCAGCTTTCTGCCTTTACCCCCCACCAACAGACCACCTCTTCTTCCTTACCTGTAGGACTGAGCTCTTGCTCTGACCTTCAGCTTTTCATAACCTCTCCATGAAAGTTCATGGAAAATACTTGGCAAATGAGTATGGACTACTGTGGCGAGTGGGGTTTCCGATCATTTGAACTACTGAGGCAGCCCAGGTTTAAACTTGAAAATTTCATTAATAGTGTGTTTCTTATCTATGGCTATAAACACATAAACACTCCTTCCTTCTCTTTCTCTTCTGCCAAGGATAAAATTAGTCAGAGATAACTTCTTTCTTAGGAGGGGTTGTTTTCTTTCTGGATTTGGTTCATTCAGTTACTTGGTGATCTCAGCTCTCACATGGGCTTAAACTACAAAGCAACAATTTTTATTGGTTATCCAGCTTATTTTCATTCTTAGAGTGTGAATGACACACTCTTACATCCTAAGCAGAGGCAGGAATGCTACATTTAAATTTTTAATTTTTGTACTTTGATTACAGTATTTTTCTGTCAATATCCAGATTGAATCCATGTGCATGGCTGTCTGTAACACTCACTTTAAAATGAGTTTACTCCCCTCCCTCCATCATTGCCAATTCTATGATTTATTGAACATAATGGACAATTTCTATGCCTCTTTTTTCTTTCACTTATTTTTTTAAAGATTCATTTATTTATGCATACAGAACTGGGGTACAGGCCAGAAGTACAGGGGGGTGAGAGGATTCACCAGAGTCAGAGTGGGGAGCAGAACAGGCCGACTGACGAAGTACACTGCCCAGGGGAACGATGGGCGGGTCAGGAGAGGTCTGCCGAGCCATGTGGTCACTGCAGGGCTGTGATCAAACTCATGCTGAAGTGGCTTTAGCTTCTTAGTGCTATGCTAACCCACTGTGCCACCAGGGAGGGCCTTTTTTTTTTCCCACTTTTTTCTAATCACAACTTAACAATTTCCTGAGGTTTTGTAACTATCATATAAAGTACCACTGGGCTTTACTGTGAATTTTACTGCTTCACATATATTTTTTTAGAGCCACTTGTTAGTTTGAGGGTACTCAACTTTAATCTATTCTTGCCTTGTGTGTCTTTATGAATATCTCTTCCAAATAAGAGGCTGCTATCATCTAAAACTTCTGCATATTACTTCACTTCCTGATGAGAAGAATCACTGTAATGCCAAAGTTGTGACCCTCAGAAATTGTAGATAATCACAAGTAATGATCAAAGAGAATTTTGAAGTTGAGGACAAACTTGCATGCATCTTTAAGTAATCTCGGGACAACAGGGTTTGAAAATATTATTTAATTTAACAGAATGGAATCACATTAAAGTAACAAGCAAATGGATATGAAACAAGAAAGCAAACACTGGTTTCCTTTCCTCCCACAACACTGGGCCAGACATCTAGAATTGGCAGGAAACTATTTTATTTCATGTGAAAGATGTTGACAGTTTGTGTGCCAAAGGTAGAAAGCAACACAAAACTTCCTGTAAATTCTCTTCTCGCGCTAATGAAATAGCCTGGATTAGCATGAGTAGAACCCAGAAGCCTAGGGCACCCAGAAACCTGACAACTTTGAATTAAACTTTCCCCCGTTCCCATATATTTTGTTGAACTGCTATTACAAGACTCCTTTTGTAAAACTGCAGCTAACTCTTTACACATCTGTCCTCTGCGCTGAGGCTCAGGACTCCTCTGAGGCAGCAATATTATCTTATTCATCTTTATAACTAAGTTTGTAACGCAGTGCCTGGCATACAGTTAAATTAGTCATAAAAAATAGGTGTGAAGCATTCATATTGGGTTAAATTGCAGACTGTACTGCACTGTGGGCCCCAATTTACTGGAGCAACAGGGATCACTGTTTCTGGAGGAAAGGCAGATAGCGGCTGGGAGGATAAAATCATTTCTTACCATTGACTGTTAAGTAGGATTTTGGAGCCTGAAGCAAGACTCAGGTCAGGCCATTAAAAGTCAATGTAAATCCCTCAAATTCTTAGTCTAGTTGAACCTCACAACCCTAAACTACTGGACAAAGTAGACAACATGATACCAGGTAAAATCTCAGGAACCAAAACCAATAGCCGGCAAAACAGGGTTGTCCAGGGGTTCCAAATTATTACGGGAAAAAATTCAAGTTAATGTTTCTTAGGGTTCAAGTTTACATAGAAGCAAAATAGTCAAACTCCAGTGTGCTCAAAGATTCATAATCAGGGACAGGCTCAGTGGGGTTAGAAACAGGGAGAGGAGGAGGAAAGAAGGATTTCAAAATAGAGACTCCCCAACGAATTCCGAAATGAACTTCGACTCAAGGGCAACCTTTCGGCTAAACAGGGCCCAAAGTAACACGGCCAGAAACATGAGTTCAAGGCACTTCCTAGCAGGAAGAAGTTGGATCCTCTGCGAGAGGAGACAGCCGAGTTCATGCTTAACTGTCACCGCTGAATCCACCACAAGTTCAAAATGGCGGCTGCCAGGAGCGTGTGATTGTGCTGCTGTATCTTCTGGGCGCGGGGAATTTCAGCAATCTTGAAGTCCGACTTTCCTTGAGGTTAGTGATTTGCTTGAAAACAGCTGTCTTTAGGTTTTGCTGCCTCTTCACAGAAGTAGCCTGACTTTTGGTGTGTGCCTCTTAGTTGAGAATATGGAGGTATAGCCTGTTAATTGTTGATTTTTCAGTTCATAGGGGCATTTAGAAATCTGCCCACCACAATTTCTCAGATGTTCTGCCCTCCAACTTGAATGCCAATTTGGTAAATTCTAAGTACAGAACTGGTTTTATTCAGTCTCTTAAAGACGTTTTGCCATTCTCTTCCTCTAGTGCTTCTGTGGAGGGGTTTCCTTATTTGAATGGTTTAGCCTTCTGTACCTTCCAAATTTATCTTTATTCTGATAAATTCATTGTAATTGCATAGTTGAGCAGTTTTCCTTTTCTGTCTTGTTTAATAAATTTTTCCTGTTTCTCTGTGAACCCTTTTAATCTGGGTCTGTCATCTTTAATCTTAAATGGACTTTTGCCATTATTTCTTCAGTTACTTCCCGTTCCAATTTTTTCTTATTCTCGACTTCCTACTGCCCAGATATTTGTTCCCACGCACTACAAGTTCAGGGCTTGGACACGCCTACATCAAACAAATCTGTCTGGTGGGAGAAATAGCTGTTTATTATCTGCAGAAATTGGAAGAAAAACTGTGGCTTTCTTCCCAGACTGCCCTCACCCCCCAGGTTCCCACTGGGAAGCCTGTTTAAGGAAGAAAGGCACAGAAAGAACGCAAAGAAGTTTCGTGATTGGCTATGAACGTTCACTGGCCATCTTCTCTGGGCAGCTGTTTATCTGTGCATGCTCAGGGGGGCTTTTGCGGCCACGGAGTCAAATATCCACAAAATGGCGGCTTGACGGCCCCGCGAGATTTTAGTATTGTAAAGAAGTGGGTGTGAATTCTGGGTCAAAAGATGGACACAGCCCATACTCTGTGTGTTTTTTTGTTTAACTTGGTGAGTCTCCCAAACCACTTCAGGTTGTTTAGACTGAAAACTACAATGTTTGATCATGCATTTTTGCTTCTGAGTACATCAAGCAGAGGGGCTCAGTGAGAGACTTTCTCTTCCCTGAGTGAACCAGGTGGAGACTGGATCTGCTTTCCAGACCGAACATAAGTTAGGCAAGTAGCACAGCTCTCAGTAAAGCCTAATTGTCCTGTTGTGAGTAAAGAGCTGGGTCCTCCCCTTTAGGTTCTGGAATTTTGAAGCTTTACTATTATCTGTCTTAGTCACTTGTCTTTGCAGGCCAGATCTGACAATATAGTTATACTTTTCTCTCTGTACAGGTATCTTTTCATTATTTATTTATTATTACCTGGTAATTACTGGGGAGAATTCCTTGATGGGCTGGTCAACCATTCATTATTTTTTAACTGATATCCATCTGGCTATGTACCCAATTTATTGTGGCTTCTATTTCTACAACTTTATTTTGTCATAGCTTCTATTTTCTTTTTCTACTTTTTAAAAAGTATGTTTGAATTCTTGATACTTACTGTGAAGTGCTTCCCTTGTGTTTTTATGGAACATTACCCAAGGTATAAAATGTCAATCTATTACAGGATTTCTTCCGCACTATAGCTTGTTCAGTTTGTTTTTATTTATTTTTAAGTAACTATACATGTCCACTGTCTCATTATTTTAGCTTGTAAGCAAACATTCTGTGTTAGTGAGAGAGACAGCCAAAGAGAAAGCGAGAGAGGAGGACTGTCCACAGTGCTGCTGCTCATGAGGCTGACCTGACAGGAAGCATGCACAGCGCCCACGGCCTCCAGCCACCACACCCTCCAACACTCGTTTACACAGGAAGGATCTTGAGCAGATCCCTGCTTGCACTTGAAGAAATTGGGATAATAATGGTTATGCATGGAATATTTCTGAAGATTAGTGGAGAAATGAAGGTGCAGTACTAGAACAGTAAATGTGCAGTAAATGGCAGCCATTATTGATAAGTGAATGATGTCTTGGCTGCCTTGGTATTTTATGAGCTCTCAGGTGAACCTCTCCTTACCATAAATGGACCTTTATTACTATTTTTTAAATCATGTCAGTGCTTTAGGGGCAAACTGGTTAGGTAATTCTAACCTACTTCTTTGAAAGCCACTGTTCTCCAAGATCTTTTGGGTGTTGGGGCCTCAAGCAGGACTGGTGTGGTTGGATCCATTGTCTGATTTGAACTGATTTGTACTGGAAATTGTCCTTTACCTCCAAAGAGTTCCCTTCTCATTTACACAGAATAAAAATTATTCCAGTGATACAATTTCAGTCTGCTGTTTCGGTCTTCAGGGGATTTGGGATGTTAAGGATAATGGGTGGCTAGGGCTTTCCAGTAACCTTTATTTTACAGATGAGGAGACTAAAATCCAGAAAAGGTAGGCAATTTTCCCAATCTTAGACTTCAATCCTGATAGCTTTAGTATTGTAGAGGACATGAAATCCCAGAGAGGTGAATTACTTAGGTCCCATGTCAGAATGTAAATACCCTTAGGAAAAGCTATGAAACCAAGCAATGAAATCCACTGCTGGATGTAATATCTATACCTGAAGTTGGAAGTAAAATGCAACAGGGGTGTATTTTGTAAATATTAGCCTGATGCGTTTTTATTTCTCTGTTAAATCTAGTTTACTGGCAACCTTAAATTTGCAAAGCTAAGATCAAGGCTTATTTCTCAAAATAAAAAGAACAGCCATACTGTCTGAAGCACAGAGGCCATACTTAACTCTGAGATTCTGAATTTCTCAGTCTCTCAGAAACAGAATATTTTCAGCAACAGAATATACACACTAGCCAGTTATCAAAAAAGAAAAGGACTTTCTAAGTTATTTTTGTTTTGTTTTTTCATATAGTCAAGCTTGGGTTTGATTACACAAAGGAGACCCCATCCAGATCTTAAAAGGAAGGGAAAAGATTTGAGTCACTTTTTTGTGGAAAGTTCTGTTTTCCAGAAATACTGAATGGGATGTATTCAGGAGATAATCCATTGTGCTAAATTCCTACTCCACCTCACTCCTGCTTTGAGAAAGGGCAATTGGGTGTCTGTACTATTTGCTGACAGAAGCTGACTAAGCAATGTGGGTCCCTCTGCCAGATAGAAAGGCTCCAGAGTCCCTCCCTGACTTGGGGGAAGAAATTACAGCTGAAGGATTTCTCTCTATAGCAATGAAAACCACTCCCAACTTCACCTTTCAACTAGGTGGCCTCAATCCTGACTGGACATTTCACAAAGTTTAGGAGAACAGAGTTTGAGTGCCAAGGACGTTGCAAACACTGAGCTTCCGTTGTTTGCTCAAACTTTAGGACAGCAGCTAGAACCTGAAGGAAACAGATTTTAACTACCCTTGGGAAGGAAAGACAAAGCCGGTCTCAATTATGGTGGGAAGAGACTCTGGCAGGACCAGTGTAAGTCACTCGTGTCCATGGACAACGAAAGACCTGTTGAAAGATGCAGCACCATGAATACCAATGCCAGTGGTGCCTGCGACCAGATGTCCTTTGCTATAAAGAAACTGCCAAAGGTATGTGGTGACCCAGAGACAGAAAGAAGGTTTCACTAAGTCAGAAGCATTTTGAAGACCCAGGGCCCCCTCACTATGCTATGAGGTAGATGAAAGAAATTTTGTGATAATGATACCAACAGGATGTGACAAAGATGAAAGAAAAGAACACTTTGAAAAATTTGGACTAATAACTCAACCTAGAAGAAAACCACACGTAGAAGAAAATTCTGGAGTTGTTTATGCTTTAAAATAAGATAATAAGACTATAGATTCAACAAAATAAGAATGCAAACAAAAGATGATACTATAACAGAATATGGCTCGAAGAGAATTGTACACTTACAGAAATAAATTCAGGGCAAAGTGACATCATTATTAAAAAATTAATATATAAATTATTTTCATAAGGACAAGGATGAAACAGACTGATGAAAATCAAATTATTGTCACAGAAAACGCCCAAGATAATCACAACATGTACAAATAAAAATGAGAAAATGAGAAAAGAAATTAGAAAGTGAGAAAGATAATTCAACATAAAGATAACAGGTATCCCTGAAGGAAAAAACCTGACAAGTAAAACAGAAGAAAATGTATTCTGAGACATAAAACTTGAAAAACCCCTCAAGTGAAGACAAAAGGGATTCTGCAGACAGAAAGCTCAGCGATGAGCTATATCTTAATTAAGCAACAAAGCTTCAGGATTAAATAAATAATTTTAGTAGCTAACCAAGAAGAAAATCTTCAAAAATGGTGAAAATACATAAGGGCAAACAAAATAGAGTTTTTATAACATGACAGTAAAACATTTGCCATCCATATGCATTTTGCCCGAATAAATCGCTCATGCTAATATGATGAATTGTGTGGTTCCATTCCATTTATGTACACCACATAGCCTGGAATGATAAGGAAATTCACCAATTAGCTGTCTCTCCTGTATCATCAGGCTTAAATTTTTTTTCTTAGATATTCCTGATTATACAAAAATAATACTTCCATGATTACAATATCAACAGATGATAATAGAGCATGAGCAGAAGCCAAACAGCAAACACTATGTATTTCTCCCTCACATTACTCCCTTCTTTACTACTTTCTTTAGACACAACTTTTTAAAGTATTTCACACTTCCACCAACTTATCTCCTTCCTTGTCAGAATGTTTTATATTTTAAGGGAATATATATTTTTCTGCAGTAAAATTCTTTCACTTACAACTTGAATTTTGCCAAATGCAAATGCCCAAGTAGCCATCACCAAACCAAGATACAGAATAATCCATCATCCACGACAATCCCAATGGCTCCTAAGTAGTATCCTTGGTAACTGAGCCAACTGTTGCTTGAATTATATGATTCTAAATTAGTTTTGCCTTTTTAGAGTTTGCTATAGATTGATACTGAGAGTATCAACTCATTTTGCTTGATTGATCACTGATCACCTTGATGTCATTTATTTCCAGGTTGGGGATATAATCAATAAAACTGTGACAAAACATTATACTTAAATTTTCTGAGAACTTTTATTCCTCATGTTTCTCCTCTACTTGGAGTGAAGGGTCATGGAGTGAAGGCAAAAAATTGCCAAACCGTTTTCCAGAGTGGGTTGTTTATTTACCCTCTTATCGGAACTGTGTAACAGCTCCAATTGTTTCTCATTCTCCTCACACTTGAAGAGACAGCCTTTTTGTTTTCATGGGCTTCCTCCTTTGGTTACAATCTCCTGTACTGTATGGAAAAGGTCAACACGCTCACCTTTCCTGACACGTGGGTAGGAATGCTCAATGCCACGAAGCATGATTCTACCTATCCAGTTTTTATAGACTCTCCTTGTAAAATCAATAATTTTCTTTTCTTGTCTTGGCTGATTTTTATCAAATTGGTTTTCATAGAATGTGAAGAATTTTGCATTTATTGCGATGACTCATCCTTTTCTTCTTTATTCATTTAATGCGATGTGACTACATTGCTTGACTTTTGAATGGCACAAACAATCAAGCATTGTATAGACATCCCCCCTCAATTGTGGCATACTCTGCTGTTCAGACAGTGTTGGAGTCCATCTGCCAATCGTTTGTCCAGGTTGCGTGTGCAAGTGCTTATGTTTGTTTTCTACTTCTTGTCTAATTTTTGTCTTATAATGGCCACACACACACACAGACATACACACACACAAATAGGTTGGGAACTAGTTCCCCCCTGAAATGCAATATGTCATTATTTCTTCTTATTTTATTTTAGTTCAACATCTTCTTTCCAAATATTTTTCAGACATAGAGCAAAGAGTATTTTATAGTCAATGTCCTTGTCACCATCATTTATACTTTAGTGTTCTCACTTCATCAAGTGTTTTCATTTACTTCTATTCCTCTAATCCAACAGTCAAACCTTATTTTTTAGCAATTTCAATGAAAACCCTTCATATTATAATACTTCTTTAAGTACAGTGACTTATTTTCCCCCAGTAAATGTATGCATTTTGCATAAATAAATAATGGCTAATAAAAATTTCAAGAGAGGTCAGAAACATCAAAACAAGACAGCAAGATGATGGATGGACAGATGGATGGATGAATGGATAGATGGAAGAGACAGACAGATGCATAGGTATTCTAGTACTTTATTTCTGATTTCTATGCATGCCCTTGATGATGCAGTATCAGCACACTTATTCCCTATTCATTTGTTAAAAATTTTAAAAATTTAGTGTAGGGTAAGTAAACTAATCAGAATTTTTGTGCCAATAATCTCTGTGGCTATAACCTGCAGCCTTCATCGAGTTAATGCAAACAACACTTGGGAGTGTTGGTGCAGGGCACACATGCCTGATTATTGTGGACACATGACGCATGGGTGCAGGTATGTGGAGGCATGCATGTCTGAGCCTGGAGACCAAGGAGACGAGAGGATGGCCGTGAGTGTATGAACTGCATGGTGACACAGAAGTCCAGACCACGCAGGACAATTGAAAGTCTAGGGAAGAACGTAAAGATTTGGGAGGTGTTGGGAGATTGGTTGCTTACCTTCCACCCTGCCCGCCCCCCGCCCCTTCCGCCTGACCTGTACCTGCCTTGTTGCATTTCTGCCTCCCTGCCTGGTGAGCCGATGGGCCTGGTTCCTGCGAGAGCATTAACAGTGGAACTCCCCTGTGCTTGCTGGCACTAAACTCAGAAAACAGGATTTCCCAGAAGTGTTTAAGTGATCTAAGTCAGCAGCAAAGACAACTACATCTCCTCACATATGTATTTTCCCTTTTGTTTCATAATTTTAACTAGACACTTCAAGTAGGTAGTAGATTTGTTAACTTTCCTCACATCTATTTCCGTGATCAAGTTTTATCCCACTTCTGGAAGAGTTCTTGAAGGAAGAGGCATGCTTGCCTTCAGCCCTCCTTTCTGACGGCTGGAGTATGGATGCACATCAAAGTCTTGAAAAGAAGAGCCAAGAAAGAGATGTCTGGTCCTAATATTATTGTAAATAAAGACTTGATGAGACTAAAGAAACCACTAATCCAAATTTCTCAGGGTTTTGTTCAAATGGAAGCAAAAAAGCAAAATAAGCCTTCATGTCATGTTTGAACCAATTTTATTTGAGCTTTCTGATATATGTAACTAGATATAATTTTAGTTGTTATAAAATTTTGTATGTGTGATCCAGTGGGAAAGAGAAGTGATTATATTAATGAAGAGTGTGAGAAATAAAGTTTAAAGAAATTTTGCATCATTATAATTCTGTATCTTTATTTTTAGAACAGATACAGCAATTATACTCAGCTGATATCTCTGTAATTATCCCTTGCTGTGTTATATGATCCTGTGTGAAACCAATTTTAGCAAAATAAGTAAGAGTATATTCTAAACCACATGGGATGGAATTCTATTATTTTATATTGCTTATGTTCGTTATACTTGGAAGAATTGTTTCTAAACCAAAATTTTCTTCATTTGTTACATATTGTATGACAGTTTTTTTCGGAGCATTTAAATCTAGTTTATGACTTTTGTGACCTACAGAAATTCTTTGAATCATAAAATGTGTAAGCATTTTTAGCCATGAGTTCTCTTACTTTCATGACCTTGTGAGTTTGGATTATATTTTTTCTAGACTCTGAGAATGCCTAGTATTCTTTAAATGTTAGTAACAAATACAATAATTTGTTTGTTCTTTAGTTTGTCTATGGTTAGAGTGAGAATTTTTCCCAATAAAAAGTTTGTCAAGTAACCCTATAAACATTATGTTATAAAATGCCCATGTTGCTATATTCTATATTCTGAAATATAATTGATTGACTGTGTTCTGTGTCTTCTAGTCTAATTAATTGAATATTATGCTGACACCTTCAGCAAGACTTCTTTTACATTTTCTGGATACTGCCAATTTGGAAAGTGTTTCTACATTGAACAAAGTTCTTTTAATTGTACAGCTGGAGTCTCACTTCTGTGAAGTCTTCCTACAACATTTCAATTCTCATTTGTTTTTATGTTCTCCAATGTTCAATAGCATTTAATTTTTACAACATAATTTAGCACAACCATTTCTCCCAAATTATCACACCTTCAGAAAATATATATTGAGTACTTACTATCTGCCAAATAGGTATCATGCCGTGCATAAAACATTATAATGGCTGGAATATGGAACTAAATGCATATTCGTTTATTTTCTTATAGAGATGTTTAAGTTGTTAGTTGTTGGCATCAAGATGGCATAGGGGGCCAAACAAGACCCCTTGCACTAATCCAAAAATAGTATAATGGTTAGCTAGAATATTGACACCAAGCTGAGCCATTTCCCAGGAATGTGAGATGCTTCCCCAGGAAAGCAGTGACCACTGGCTGGACCCACCTTATGATTCCTCAGATAGTGGCTGATGCAGTGCAGGGGTGGGGGGAGGAAAAGGGGCATACAAGAGGCCAGGTGCATAGGGAGACCTCACTGCATGCCCCCTGAATATGTGCTGTGCCAGCCCCCTCCCCACCCCCTCCCCCCAAGGGGCACCTCTCTCTGAAGCTCTGGCCATTTAAAAAACAACAACAAAAGAAAACAAGGGTTCTCCCTTCTCCACTGATTGTCAGGAAATGAGATTCATCATCTGAATCTGGGCTTCAGGAGGGAGGATTTGACTAAAACAGAGGACAGAGCCCACCCACAAATAGGGTCTTACACAGGAGCAGAGGGTAAGGTGCAGAAAGAGGACCAGAGGTTCGGGGGCAGGTCTTGGGGTGGAGGAGTTATATAGTGCTTATCTTTTTTTTAAAATATTTATTTATTTGTGCCTACAGAACTGGGGTACTGACCAGAGGTGTAGGGGAGGTGAGAGATTCGCCAGAGACAGTGTGGGGAGCAAAAC